>NC_047628.2:8425840-8732984 GCF_009650485.2 Drosophila albomicans | reverse complement strand
GAGTACGACGAGCATTTTGGCATTGTCAACATAAAATGAGGATTGCCAAGCAATTTCTCTGTCTGTTTTGCAACAAAGGACAGCTGTGTTAATGCTTGTTTAAGAACGCATGAATATTTGGTTTAATAATTTGATAATGGGACATCTTGGCCTCTCTGTACAACAACTTTTACGGAAAGCGATGACATTGCATGCTGCAAATCGACTTAGTTCCGAGTGGATAAAATAGAAATGCTAAAGCACTTGGTTCAGTAAACGGTTTTCTGCATTTGCTTTCGAACTTAATTAAACGAATATAAAGTTGACATAAATTCAATTCACTATAATTATCTATTACGAGTAGAATTTAAACGTCATACAATATGCGTTCATTTTTCCTAATTTTGCTGTTGATTTTAATTAGTTTGATCAATCAATTGCCATAATTGCATGGCTGTGTGAATGTGTGTCGGTGAAGTAATTTAGTTTCTGGCTGTGATGTTGTACGTGAAATAACTCACAATAGTTTTCGATCATTCACAATCAAATGCACTTTAAACACGGACTCGTCGTAAGCTTCATCGTCTCCCCCCCATTTTAGCCACTTTTCCACCCATTTTCCTTGGTGTCAGTCATGCATATGCAATTTCGTTAAATGAATTTCGGCATTTTGGCAATAGTCAGGGTTTTAAATCAAATGCAGCGACAGAAACCGGACAGGAGAGCGATGAGGCAAGTTAGATTGGGGGAAGTTCGGGGGATATAAACCAACGGTATTAGGGCCGCCGCACAAATGTTTTCAAATGCAAACAATCATCCATCACAATTCCTGGGAACTGGCACTGAACTTTTGTTGAATTCTCATGTCCATCCCCGTCATTGTAAACATTTTTCCTGCTGTTGCTGCTGCCATGCCAAGTCCGACGCATTATAGTGCGAATTTTGCATTTATAATGTGTGCTGCGCCATTCGCATACACAAAACAGAACAGAACAAAACGGAATAGAGCAGAGCACAACACACACATTAACAGCAATTTGTTGTTTAGGAAAACAATGCGAAAACGAACTTAAAATCAGCCCAACTCAACTGTCTGCCTGTCTAGTTGCACATTATACTAACTGGGCTAGAAATATGCAATAGGCATCTAATTCTCACACCCTTCACATCAAGTGTGAAATGGCATATTAGCGAGTTCACAGACAAATGTCAAATGCTTGTCTGTTTAACTTTATGAGCTACCTCAAATTTAGACATGCAAGGAGTTGGAAGTTAGAGTCGATTTTGAATTAAAATTGATTTGAAAAATTACAATATTTTTATCCACTATTTAATAAGGCTACAATTTGTTCTACAGGTAATTAACTTTGACTTGATTTGATATATTTTTTAACGCTTTTCTTAAACTGAATTCAAAGTCAAATTTAAATTTAAATTGATTAGACTTAAAGTAATTTTTATGTAAAAAGCTGCCACAAATTGTCTGCCAGGGCATTTTGCCAGTCGAGCTGATGCCTTAACCGCATTCGCACATGTTTGGAATGCATTTGCGAGGCGTGAATTTGTTGGCCAGCAGCTTGTGCTGGAGAGAGGAGTGGAAAAGAGAGCAGATTAGTGCAGGGGCAGGGGCAGGAACAGGGGCAACCACTGCTAATTAGTGAGAACAGCATTTGATCGCCTCAATTGCTGACAAGCGTCACGAGTTTCGAGTCAGTTCGGTTGAGTTCAGTTACCAAATGCTATGCGTCTGCCATAAGCGAGCTTGTGATGCGGGGAATAGAGAGGCAGGCGTCCACTTCCTTTTCTTGTGCACCCCAATTGGTTAATGGCCAATCAATAAATTCCAATTCTCACAATTTTACTGCAATATCTACATGTGCCACTGCAGCGTTTTACCCACAATTTATATGGCAAGCATCTCATCTGTTACACAACTCTGTAATAGTCTGTGTATGTGTGTGTGTGTGTTTCTGTATGTGCGTGTGTGTTTGTGTGAGTGGCACGAACCCATTGCCGGATGGAACCGAACTGGCATTGCCATTTGCCGGCTCTGGGCTAAGATTTGCATGCAGCACATGGGCACTCCAAAAATTGCAATAGCTTTGCCAGGCAGCTGAAGCAGCAGCAGCAACTGTCTGGCCAGGATGCCATGACTTCCCCCCTTGCCAACGCCAATGCCACCGCCTCCGCAACCCTTGCGTCTGCCTAACTGTCTGCCAGTTATCCTGGCAGCTCCTTGGCTGTGTGCGTCGTGTGGCAACGTCACGTAAGCTGCATTTAAGAGCATATACATTACATACGGATACGCTCCATTAATATGTATCCCTTGCATGCCAGCCTCACGCCTACAGCTTATAGCACTAAATTCTTAGCAGCCTCCGAGACACACACACTCACACACACACACATGCAATCCAAATACACACACACATGCGCCAGGACGCCCTTTGACCTATTACATGCCGAAAGGAGCTGTTAAAGAGTTGCCAACACACTTGTAAGTACCAATGTATGTGTATGTGTGTGTGTGTGTGTATGTGTGTATGTTTTGGTGCAACTGTATGCGTGTATGGCTGCGCATTAAAGTTAAACGTATTAGGCCCTATTACACGTATTACATCCAAATTGGAATACAAGATAGCAGCAACTTCAACCAAGCCAAGCCAAGCCAAGCCAAGTATCTACAGCTTAACCTCAGACATTGCCGAGGATATATCGAAACACGCAAATGCAGCTGGAAACAAGTGTTGGGATGTTTACAGATGGAATCTAGATAAGACGCAGGTCAACTTTGTACCCAAGCATGCATAACCATATTTAATTCGCATTATGTGATTCTCCCAAACGGATCACGAATCGAATTTGTTTTCGTTTTTGCAGCGTTTGCTGTCTTTGAATCTAGATAGCATTAATAAGCCATTGAAATTCATATTCAAATGCGCATACTCTGCAGTACTACAGACTTAAACAGAAAATATTTTTATTAACTTAAATAATTTGGGACAAAAATTTGAAGTAGCTATTTAAATGTTAACTTATTTGAAAGGAAGAACATTCAAATATTGTTTAATTATTTAGACAAATGTTAACTTTAACTACTTCTATATTAGACGAGGCGAGTTTACTATAAAAATTAAAAGCTTTTAATTAAAATTTCTTATTATTTCAAGTTCTGTAAAACAAAGCTTTTACGATTGTGAGATTCGAGTTAGTTTAGATAAATCATATAAAAAATGTCACATTGAGTATGAACTTTGTAGATGATATAAATCTTGTTAAGCCTCTCTGCAATAAAATCAAAATGTTTTTAATAGACCTCTTTAAAATACACCTCATCAATTACTTATTTATTTTCGAGATGATTTAGGGCCGTTCGTATAGTCGGTATTCGCTCTGTGAACGCCATTATCTATATGTGCGATTTAAGTTATGGTTCAGGTGCGTAATGTACTTGACAGCTGCGGCCGTTATTCAACACTGGCGTCTCATTAAACTGTCTGGTGTTTATGGCAATCGCTTTGGCTGCATCTCGCTCTCGGTAAAAGCCATAAATAGGTCTTTGTCAGCTGCTACCTAAGCTGAAACCAAATCGAACCCAAAGGCGACACGTGTCATTATCCACACCAATATCAAATGCTGCAGCTGCTGTTGCACGATATAGTTGCTAGTTTCTTTTTGTGTGTGGCAATTGCTATCGAAATAATATTTCGAAACGATATTGGGCAAGCGATAAGCATAATTGCGGCAATAAAAGTTTTCAACTTTTATACGACAAGCTACAGAGAATAAAAAAGTACGAAACGAAACGCACTCTAAAAGGCAGCAGCAGGATGCAGTAAGCGCTGTTGCCATGGCTAAAACAGCGTTGCATATACGCGGACAGACATACAGACAGACGGAGGCATACGCACAAGCCGAGTTCAAAAAGGAAGAAAGAGAGATAGATCGAAAGAGATGGAGCAAGAGAGATAGTCGTAACCATACGAGGACATTGATGCGCATTCATACGAACGCATAACAATGCAAACTTTATGCGCTGCTTGCCACATTGTGTGGCATCAGGGGGCGGGTTCTAGTGGCGGGTGCCTGTTTACCCTCACATACACACACGCACACACACAGAGGCGCATACATCAGCTGTATAGCTAAGCGACGCAGCTGCGTATGCAACGGTTTTTAAACATTGCATTTACCTTTGATTCGATGGCAGAGAAAAGCTGTTTTCTCAGCCAAGTGGCATAAGGTTTTTAGATAGAAAAGGAAAACTGAGCATGGGATTGCCATAATGTTATGTGAATGCTGCTCAAGAATTGTTATTGAAATTGTTTTGGCCATCAAATTTTGTTAGCCACCAAAGCAAAAGCAAAAGGCTTCGCGTACTTGCAGCACGCTAAGGATACTTACTTGTGCCACCAATTGAAAAATCACCTAAGCAGCAGAACAAGAGAGAGAGCGAGAGAAAGAGAGGGAGATAAACATTGCAAGAAAGGGTTAGTAGCGTACTTTACATAAAAATCGCAAACGAAATCCACGAGCAAAATAAAAAATAAAATCAAATTGCACACAAAAATTCTTGGAAAATATCCTTATTTTCCCAAGCAAGGAGCAGCATGTAGAAAGAGAAATATATGTAGAGAACAGTTAGTGTGGGTTTTAGCTGCGAATGGATTGTATGTGGATTGGAGGTACTCACTTGTCTCACCGGTGGTACAGGTCGCAGGAGTCGAGGGCGGACCACGTCCAATATTGTTAACAGCAATCACATAGAACTCGTATTCCGTATAAGGACTGAGAGCACGCACCACATAGAACATGGTTATGATGCCGCTAATCTCGCTGAAGGCCTGATTCGCATTCTTCGGCTTGTATTGGATGACATAGTACTGCAGATCTTCGGGACCCTTGTAGGACCATTCCAGGCGCACCGAAGTCGCCGTCACCTCAGAGATGCGCACATCAGTCGGAGCCGTAGGCAGAGCTGCAAAAAAAGTGTTGAATATTATTATTATTAATATTAATATTTCTTTAATTTTATGGTATTACTTACATTGTACTTTGACAACAGACACGGATTCAATTTGACCCAAGGAAGAGGCAGCTATGCAGGTAAAATTCGCACTTTCCTGTATGTTTGTCAGCTGCAGCACATTCCTTCCAATGGGTATATCGTTCTCTGGCGTCAGATCATGTGCACCTGCGTGGGAGATAACGTTAGTATAGTGGCTTATATGTGGCTTATGCACTATTTACCCTTCATCCATCTGACAGCCGGCATGGGTGAGCCAACAGCAATGCAGGAGAGATTTAGATTTGATCCTAGCATCACTTCGTTGTTGGTCTCTGGTGGACGGGAGAAAGTTGGCGGAACACGACGCACTTTCACATACAAGTTGGTAGCCTTCGAGTGCTCGGTGCCAATGGAATTCTCTGCAACACACTCGTATTTGCCTTGATCCTCTTCACGGCTGTTGTTAATTTGCAGAATGCCTGAAAGAAAAGAACAAGAAAATAGTATGAGAAATGATTTAATTTTCTTGGAAAATTCAATTTCTAACTTTATTGTTAGTGGACCTATTTCAACATATTGAAAATCACTTTTACAGCTGATGCTTGCAAAAACTACAATTTATTTTCGATTCAATTGTCTTCTCAATCTTGCTCATCAACTGTATTGATGTAGTGTGTATTATTACATAACTTTTTGTGAATAATGCGATAGATAGAGCAAAAGTGTTTGAATAAAAATATACTTTACTCGTAATAAGAAACTAATTTTAATACAACGAAATATATTGTTAAAAGTTCAGTTTAAAACGAATTTGATGGAAACTGTAATTCAAATTGTAGAATTTTCTCATAATAAATTCATATTGACCTGAACCTAAAATAGAGCGACAAAAAAAGTGATGCACTTTAAGTATCTTCTCAGATTAGGTATATTTTCAGTTAGGTAATCTCCGACAGGTAGGTTTACTTATGGTTGGGTTAATCCGTTAGACGTTTCTTAAATCGTTTCTCAACCCTTTAGGCAGGCCACATTGTTTTTATGGCAAGAAAAGGCATATGTTAGTACTCTACCTGTCAACTCTCGCATATATAAAACACAGATGCTGGCACAAGTCAAGTCAGTCACTTATTGTTCAGCAGCTAGCAAGCATCAGCATGTTCCTGTCACTGCTTTTATCAAGTTTCTTGTGCGTTCAGGGCACCACCTACATGACAGTCAACACACACATGGAATCAGCTCTGCCTGCACCTCGAGTGCACAATGAGCAACTGGAGATGGTTGAATTACTGGACCTGGGTGACAGAACCAGACGCATGGAGGCACCGAAATTGCATAACTCGGCCTCAAAGTTTTTGCTGGAAGTGTACAATGAGATTAACGAGGAACAGGAGCCACTGGAGGTGCTGCATCAGCGGCACAAGCGCTCTGTGAACGATGACATACTGGTCACAAATGCGGATCGACAGGAGATTGCCAGCTGCAATAGTATCTTGACGTTTTCCAGTCGCCTCAAGCTGCAACCCAAAGTGCCGAGCAATGTAATGGATCTGCATATTAGCTTCAATACAAACGATGTGCCCAGGGATCTGCAGTTGGTTCAAGCCATGCTACGTATCTATAAGCAACCCTCCGCACTGGGAATGCAGCGACAGAACTTACTGTGTCCATTTACAGGAGAATCTACAGTCATCAGGAAATGAATGACGACGAGCCTGTCTATCGCATACTGCACTCGGTAAATACCACAAGCAATTACAAGGGCTGGCTGGAGTTTAATCTAACGCAGACACTGCACACTTGGTTGCTGCAGAACTTCCAGCAGTCGCATCGCCATGAGCTACGCATCTCTGTGTCAGCTCTGGATGGGGAGCACTTGAGTGCTTTAGTCTCCGGTCTAGTGCCGCCCCAACAGGCAACAGCACGGTCCAGCCTGGAGCCCTTTATTGTCGGCTACTTCAATGGCCCGAGCTGTTGGTCAAGGTACAAAAGCTGCGCTTCAAGAGAGAGCTGAACAAGCGCAAGGCAACTCTGCCAAGTGGACACCATTCGCATCCACATGCACATCCGCAGGGTCCGCCACCGATGCCCGATCTCTACAAGCCGCCGCAGCAATGCGAGCGTCTTAATTTTACTGTCGACTTCAGGGAACTGCAAATGCACAACTGGGTCATAGCACCCAAGAAGTTCGAGGCGTATTTCTGCGGTGGTGGCTGCAATTTTCCTTTGGGCACCAAAATGAATGCCACGAATCATGCGATTGTGCAAACCCTGATGCATCTGAAGCAACCGCATCTACCCAAGCCATGCTGTGTGCCCACTGAGCTGGGTGCGATAACCATACTGAGATATCTAAATGACGATATTATCGATTTAACCAAGTACCAAAAGGCGGTGGCAAAAGAGTGTGGTTGTCATTAATGTGCTTCGAATCAAGGAGGCGTAGTTTTTAATTTCAACATGATATCGTATGTTCTTTTTAGAAAGTAAGCAATATTTGTTAGTTTAGTCGTAGGCGTAGTGTTCAACGAATAAATATAATTTTGGAAAAATAATATAAAATGTTTGAGAAATTCAAAATTTTACACAAAAGAAATGCTTTCAAAACAGATATTTTCCGATCTGTACACTCTGCGTTTTTGGGCACATTCGGCGAATTCGGGACATATGACTTTGTGAATACATTCAGCGAATGGGTTCCATTTACTCGAATGTTCCCAATGCGCCGAATGAGCCCGAAACGTTGAATTTGCGGTATTCTTATTCTGTAGAGATTTAATATTTAGCATTCCCAATCAACGGAATAAGCGGACTATCAACGAGTATTTCCAACTCCTGGAAGCATATTGCGGTTATTTGGTACTCAGAATATAGCTCTGGGAAATATATTGGACGCAGTCACATGACAGACATTATCCGCATTGATTAGAAATATTTAAAGGAGCAATATACGGAACAATTCAAGAAATGATTATGAATAATATGATAATTATGATAATTTGGATCTTCTCACTTTTATTTCGTGTACTTAAATTTTGGAAATGGAAAAATTACCAAGTACGGCAAATATTTTGGAGATATTTGAAATAAAATTCAGAGACTTTTTAATGATTTGGAATAATGCTTTGTGAATAATGTTGGATTTATTTAATATTGAAATTTTGTATCATATTTGGATGTTGCTTATTATGTGAACCGAATCACATTTTATAAGAGATATTTTATACATTTTTACTTTGTATTTGCATTCAGCGCATTGGGTATATTATGGAGAATTCACAAGTATTCATGGACAAGAATGAATTACTATGACACAAATGGAAACTAGTTACAAAAGGAAAATATATAATACAGGAACAGGAGATAATAAATTATTTGGAAGTCTTGGAAACTTTTCATGGTGTACAATATTCAACAAATAAAAGCTACAAATCGCAAGCAATTATGACATTTAACAGGCGTTATCAAATTTCGAAATATTTGGAAAATCACGAAATGCATTTAGCGCATTGCGAATATTGATATATTCGGTACGTGTGAAGAAGAAATTTATAATACAATATTATACAGATAGCTATTTTCGATGCTCTGCAAGTAGAATTGAATGACAAAATTACAGCTCAAAATGGTATTATAAGCAGGTTAATAAAATTAGAATTAAATGGAGGATCTTCGAAATGCATTCAGCGCATTGGGCATATAAGTATAATTACAGACAGTCCATATCTGTGCTTTAAAACAAAAATACATGGCTATGATGGCATTACTATAAAATATTATGAAATTTCAAAAATTTATTTAAATTATTGGATAATTTAGCGTCAATAGATAGGATATAATGCGTGAACTAACGTGGTGCCTTTAGCAGTGAATATGGTATCCACAAATCCCAAAATAATGTAAGAAATCTATGAAATTATTGTTTTTGAGCAATCAATATGAATTAAAAATTAAATTTACCCAATGTCAATCATTATGAATTAAATGGTGGAGGCGACAAATTATGTTCACTTGGCAATCAATGTATAATTTTGTTAAATAAAATGCAGAAAAACCTAATTAGCAAATTAATGTAAATATATATATATATATTTATAAGAAATTAAATATTGTATATTGTATAATTGTAAATTAAATTAAGCATGTGCTGCTAATCCATTGTTTTAACCAATCAATGCTTTTAAGGAACTACTTTATGGCAAAAATCTTCAATCAGCGTTCAGCGTTTTTATGAACTCTTTCTTGTTGAACGTGGCATATGTAAGTAGTCTTAAGATCTTAGATTTATCAATAAATTTGAAAGTCAAAGTGTGTTTGGGTCTTGTCTCCGGTCGGTGTCCGCCTGTTGCTTGCTTTTTGTAGCTGGGTTTTAATGGTCGAAACCCACATTATACTCATTGGCTCATAAAATGGCCAGAATTTACCTTCTTTTTATGTGTACTGCTGTCTGGTGCAGCGACATTGCGGGGAAGAAGGAAAAAAGGAGCAACACATGAAAATTAACACAATTTTTATATGATTTTAAAGGCCGTATAAAAGTTATGACAGTGTTGTTCTTTTGGCACGCATTGGCAATCTGCCTTGGGTCTATTAAATATCGAGCGCACTTTTCCGGCATATTAAGCTAATGTGAGCACCCAAAGACACACACACACACATACGCTCACTGACGCACGCACACATGCGCATATAAAGTGTCATAAACCGTTGAAGCCCTCGCATTATATTTATATGACCAATAAACAATGAAATATGTACTACGAGACTAATTCAGCTGTCATAACATTGCGCTATATGAGACTATAAGACAATCCATAATGCTCTAGCGAAAACGCATATAAATTGTCGCTTTTAAATCAACAGTTTCGACCCATAAACTTATGACTCAATGTGGGATGAATTTCGTGATTGTTTTCCAGCATCAATTAGTTATTAAATTTAAGCGAAGATATATTTTTAAAATACTGGAGGCAGATGCCATAAAACCAGCAGAATAATCAGAATATTTTAATATTTCGGTATTCTTGGGAAAATAAACATTGTGTGCTCAATTTGCATAAAACTTTTGTGAGCTTTTTTATTTATATTTTCATTTAAAGACTGCTAAATTGAAAATGTGATGTCTCATATTGTGTCATTGAGATTTCATTGTGTCATTCATTGTTGTCCGTTAATTCGATCTGTCAATTTTAATATACCCTTCGCGTCCAAATATTCGTGTGCAGGGTAGAGTTTAGTACACAATTCGCATCCATTATTAATTACAAATTTTGCCGCTTAACAATGTTATTATGTTGGCCATTTGCTGGCATTATATTTCAAATTTCTAATCAATAAATTGCCCTAATATATGCAGCATTTTATTTTCAGTTCGTGTTGAATTAATGATCTAACGTTGATTATTCAATTTACGCTCAAATACGCCCCAATTAATCAGCTGCCTCAATTTTTATTTTTTTCTCTATTTTTTTTATTCCTGACTCACACTTGTTTATGGTATATATTTGCGAGTCAATAAAAATACTTTCGGTATAAAATATGAATGATATATGGCAACTATTCATTTGCACCATTTCATATGAAATATTTTCAGATTTAAATCGCTTCATTATTTATAGATCGCATATTTGGGCGATAAAAATTGTCGCATCGTTTATGCATACATATTGAATTGAGATTCGATTTCAGTTTGTTGAACGTATTTATTGCTTTTAATTTTTATGGAAATTATTGAAACTTTGAAGCGGATATTTCGCTTCATGTGCTTCAAAGCAATTGAGGTAGTTTGGTTTTCAACGAATATGATATATATGTATATATTCAATAAACTTGAAATATCTTTAGTTTAATTTTAAATGTATATAATATGCCAAATGTAAGGTATTAAATGAATTTTTCAACATATTTTTGAAGTTATAAGCTTTATGGCGTTACTGCTAAATACACATTTTAATTATAAAATAATCTCTTTTGTGGTTAACAAATGAAATTGAATTTCCTCATAAATATCCGCATTTTTTGTTTGTTTGCAGTTTGCAATCTAGGGAAACATAACTGTGGTGAGTAAGTGAATGCGAATAAGTGAAAAGTTGCTGCAGCTAATGTGAATAAAGTATTCATTGCGGTAGTTTTTTGGGTAACATATGAGAATGTGTAGCTGGATTTGATGTTGGCCAATTAATGAAAATGTTTTCTGCTCTGCTTCGCTGCCTCTCCACAGACGAATAAAATGTGTAGCGAAAATGAACCACAGCGAAAAGAACTGCAATAATATGAGACAAAAACACACACCCACATACACAGACTACAGTTGAGTGAATCATTTTAATGACTCGTATTGTTGCCCCACCTCCACCTCCCACGGGAAGTAGATGTATATAAATTGTAGAAATGTCGAGCCGTGTTAAATGTTCCAAAGTATCATACTCCACTCGTGTTTATTATATGTGTGGTGCTTCTGTTGTTTTGCCGGCTGAGAGTACCACCGAAATGGCAAAGCAGCGGGTACAGAGAGGGTAAAATGTTGAAGCAAATAAAATAATATAGAAAAGAGAACAACTAAAAATGATGCATGCTGCTAGATGATTGCGGCGCGGTTTTTACTGTGCAACGTTTCATTTTCATTTACTTTTTTTTATTTCTATTTGCACATTTTTATTTATTTTTTTTTATGTACTTGTCGTTGTTGCTGTTGGCTACTTTTTGTTGTTGGCTGTTCCGTTCACCTACATGCATCAAAGTTGATTGTTGTGAAATTTATTGCATACTTTTTGGCGTGTTTGGCTGCACATTTATTACGCTTGTTGCGCTTCGCAAACGACACAGCAAACGATTATTGTTGTTGTTTAGAAACCGTTGAACCATTCAAACAACCATTTAATGCCAGTGCATTTTAAATAATCGAAATATTTGAATAGCACTCTCATCGCTGTCGTCGTCGTTGTCGTTGTCGAGGACATCTCTGTTTGTAAGTACAAACGTATATGAATACACCCACTTGGCATTTGGTTTCAAGGTAAAAATCCACAAAACGGCAAAAGGAGAACTTGATTCAAATTTATGGCAAGCAACTTTCATTAAAATTGTCGGCAAGCTGGCAAAACATTAACATAAGCCACACACATACACACAGACACACGGGAGAAAGCGAGGAGGAATGAGGTAAGTAGATGCCTGCAAGGGTTTTTTAGGGGCAGCTTCAGCACTTTGTGTGTGGGCTTTGACTGTAGCAATAAAAATTAAGCTCTGTTGCATGCAGCTGGGTGTCGTCTCCTCTGGCCTTTTCGCTAGCTGCGCGTGTGTGTGCGTTTGTGTGTGTGTGTGTCTGTGTGAGTGCGGGTGTAACTCTTATGAAAATTAAAAATTCTTTCAAGCCTCATAAAAATAAAGAAAATAACTGGCAAACGTTGTGCTAAGACTGAAAATTGGCTTTTAAATAAAACGGGTTTTAGGTCGACCGAACCTGAGTTTTGAGCCCAAATGAAAATTGGACTGGTTTTGTTTTAATTTAAAATAATACAGTTTTGCTTTTAATACTTATATGAAAACGGCGACTAACAAAAGCAGAACAATAAAGAAAATCTGCTGACTTAGTTTAAATATGTTCAGCAAACTGGGTTTAAATAATAGGAATGTATGTATCATTTTTATAATAAATAAATAATAAATTAAGTAAATGAAAAATGAAATAATTATTAAGAAATATAAATTGCAAGTTCTCAATTCATTGCTTAGCTTCAGCCGCAAAAACTTCGCTCAAGCTCTGAGCAAAACGCGTTTATGAGACACAAAGTTCTCAGTGGGATTAACTAAGATGCAGCTAGGAAACTTCTTAGAATTACTTTACATACCGCTTCACACATACTGAATGCGAATGGCATACCTTGAGCTGAACCGCTTTTATGCAAATTAGAATCCCAAACATGGTAATGGCTTGCATTCCGGAAGCATAGAAATGGAACCACTCCTTCGCATCCACAGGCAAATTCAATCCGAAATGCGCGCCGTCTTTATGTAGCAGCCACGCATCGCTGGGCAGCGACTGCTGCAGGATTGTTTGGGAAGCTTTTTATGGCCACATGGACTATTTAGCCAAAGTCAATCACAGCAACAACGAGGCCTGCCTAACAAGCAGACGGGGAGAATGGCGGACAAAAGGGCAAGCGTGTTGGCAACGCGCTGTCGTCTTTTGTGCCACAGTTGCCGTTAACAACAGGCGCGAGACAATGGTGCTCCCAATACGCGAGCAGACACGAAACTGCGAGTCTCCGCCCCTCAACTCCCCATTCTCCTCTCGTCCCATTCGTTTGGATTCTTCTCTATGTACATGGCACACATGTGGCATGCCACAACTGCACTTCCGCTTGCGCAGTCATTTTCATATTTTGTAACTTCCGTTACCGCACACACAAACACACACATTTCGAGAGGGGCGAAAGAAGAGGGAAGTGAAAAAGAGATAGAGCGAGGGAAAGGGGCGGAGATAGGAGTCGAATAAGTTGTCGCCTGGCTGAATCCCAGAGCCGCTAAGGCGTGTGCTCAGTGCTTGGCTGCGTGGCCAAATGGGATTATTAATTAAATTATGCTTTAATTTAAGTAGTCCTCAACGTCTTTTGGCAACAATGTGACATTTATGGGGGCAACCACTCTCAACCCCCCCTCATAAAAGTGAAAAGTTTCAATTTTGATAATGCACCAACGGACGACTTATCAACCTTGCCGCCCCCCTAGCTCCCGAATAATGGTTGGAAAAAACTTAACTGACTGACCCAGCACCGGGAGTCATTCCCAAGTGCCTGTCCCGTCTACATTTCTCCATCGCCGTAGCCAACTCCAACTCAATGTTCGAGTCATGCACATTTTGGGCAATTACTGTCTCATTTTCAACAAAAGTGACTGTCAACTCTTTCGACGACGCGACAAGCTGGGGTTAAGGGATGCCAAAGTATAGGTTCCTGACGAAGGGTAAGGGTAGCTCATAATTTAAGCATTAAACTTTCTCAAATGCTTTCAAGTTGACTTGCCTTAACTACAGTTTTACAGCTCAAGTAAATAATTGCGAGAGACCCTCCTCCAAAGCAGGCGGATCTGAAACTGGAACTGAAACATGGTCACGAGACGGGGAACGGGGGCCGGGACGAAGGCGGAGGCGATTGTAATGATGGGCACAGCAATTAAAGTTATAGTCGTCTAGTTATTTCGCGGTTGCCTCTTCTTGTGGGAGAGGAGGCAGGGGACTTTTTAAAGAAGCTGCACCTAGCGTAGTTTAAGTTTAACAAGAGCACATAAAAATGTCAAAAAAGGAAGACGTACAAGTGAAATAAGAGAAAACAAAAGACGCTCAGCTCGGAGACTGCGGCAAAAAGTGTGTTCGTTTATGAGAATGGACAAACATAAAGATTAACGTGACTTTATGTGCTGACGACACGAAACAGTAAAAATTTAACTGCATATTCAGCTAGTAAGGACTTACAATCTGTCTACTTGCAGCTTAATGTAATTTCAGCAAACGTGTATAATATAATATTTCAATTTAGATGATCAGAATTTCGATGTTAAAATAACCATTTTTTAATCTCACATATTCTACACGCTGCTATATATTATAATATTATAATGGTATTTGCTAAACTTTATTATTCTTTATTGAATTGTTTCCAAATCTGTTCAACATATTGATAATCAACAGATGTACGAAAAATTATATTTCAATTTATGTAATGAGAAAATCGATTTCTCGCATATTCTTAGTTCTAATGTATGTAAGTTATGAATGTAGTCACTTAATGAATAACTGAAATTATAATTATAATTATAGTCATATATTTAACGTTATTTAATCAAATTAATCTTTATTGAATTATTTTTTTCGATTAATTGGGAAATTTTTAGCTTATTCTGATTCTTTTCCGACGACTATCATATTCGCACTATATGAAATTATTGGCTTAACGAACCTCTTGAACTTGTCAGCTGCCAGATGACATTTAGCGTCTAAGGATTCAATTGCTGGGTCAGTCTACGGACAACCCTTGGCAATTCCTAACAAAACTTCTTAGTGGGTAGGATGAGAATTGCTGAGGAGGGAGGGCGTGCGACACTTGTGGAAGTTCTGCGTAAGCTCATTGCCCATTCCATGTGCTGGCCATTAAGACAATTGGCCAGGCAAAAACCAATTTCTGATAAGCCTCTTTTGCTTAAAAGCCAAATTATGGTATTTGAAAAATATTTGCCATACCTTTTGCGTTTCGTTTTCTTTTTTTTTTGCCTTTCATTTTCTCTCTTGCCCCAGCCCAGTTATAAAGTAATTTCCCCAGACGCATTGAACCCTTCTAAAAAAGAGCGAAGAACATGGTCACTACAAGCCAGTGCAGGTTCTTGTATACATTTCGCTCTCGTTTTTTCTTTATTATTTTTATTTTCTTTTTTTTATTGAACAATACCCTCTGGGACTATTTGGCGGGAAAGCGAATAAAAATAAAGGTATTATCCTCAATATTATTGTCGGTCTGTCGCACGGACGTTCGCTCGGGTTCGTTCTCTTTCTCTCTCTCTCTCTCTGACTCTTTGGTTCATCAGCCTATGCCTCGCTGAGGACAAAATTAACTATCAACGGCAATGCGGCAATGCCCCGAAGTAATTTTAAATAAAATATTTATAAACGTATTTGCGCACTGAAGTGCGACCGTTGTCATTTGCTGGCGAGTAGAGAGAAATAAGAACAAAAATAAAAAATAAATGCCGAATGCAGATATTCACATTACAACGAACACCTTTATACCCTTTTAGAGGACCATTAAACATAGTATCACAACGGGAATCCTCGGCTCATCTGATGGCGCTTTGTAGGCGCTCACTTTGCTTTAATTCAATTTCATGCCAGTGTGCATAAAACTAAACCACTATTCAATAGGAATCGACAAAGCTAAGTAAATGAAATCAAGCTATTCTGTTTTATTGGTTTATTCGAACCCTAATGACATTAGAATTTATTGATTTTGTTCTGGTTTTTTTTTTGCGTAATAGAAATAAAGGTTTCCATCAATCGGCGAACTGACTGCTCTAATTTCGACTAAATCCTTAATTTCTTTTTTGGGTTAATAAGCCTATTTCAAAATTTTCACTCAGTCAAGCAGCATTATAAATTACCCGTGAAATCAATAATACTGAATAATAAGCCTTTCTTTACAAGGACTATACAGAACATCGCACTGGGGGACAATCTAATAAGACGCTTCACAAGGAGGGTCCATAATAATCATATTAATAAGTCCTAAAGCAAATGGGGCGTGACCGAGGGGCGCACAATAAATGCAACTAGAATAAGTATGACAGAGACAAGGCAGTCAGCAGGCGGGCAGACGGGGAGACGGAGAGAAAAGGCAAAATGGAACCCTAGGCATTTTATTAAAATAATAAAGTTCTAATTTAATTATGAAGCGAGTACAAAGAGCGAGTATGAAGAAGAAGCAACAGCAGCAATAGGAGATGACAACGAGCTATGTGAAGAGCGACTATGCCGAGTTACTTTTCATTTTGATAACTCACGTACCCCTCCCGAGGGCCTTAATTAGCACGCGACGGCCGTATAACCGAAAAATCAACGCGCCCCAAGCTGCCTTTTTGGTTGGTCGGTTTCGCCTGAGGATGAACGGACGGTGGGGGTGGGGATGAGGAAGAGGACTTTGCAAAATAAAGGACCATAAAGTGCTAATTGAATAAAACGGCACATGACTTGCATAACTTATTATGAAATTTATATATATCATTACTATGCAGGCCCAGGAACAGTACCAGAAACCATAAAACCGAATCCGAAATAGAACAGAGCAGAACACAGAATGAAATAGAATAGAATAGAACTGTAGCAACCCGTCCGCGCCTCGAGCGCAAATTTATTTCATTTTCATAAATTTAAAACCTACTTTAAGACAACACAGCAAACGAAACGAAAGCAGATGGAAGCCGGACCTGCGGCCGCAGCCTAAACCGTAGCCAGAGCTAAACCCGAAGTCGGAGCCGGAGCAGAAGGAACCGCTTAGAGACGTTTAGGGCACCCAAAAGGATATTTAGCTGGCGGAAATATTTTTACGTTTCGTTTAACGTGCCAAAGATGGCGGCGTCTACTGTCTGCCACGTCTGCTGGCACCTCTACAATACCTCATCCTCCATCCTCTGTCCTTCTGTGCTGCTCTTAAACAAAAACTCTCTAGAAAGTTGCTTGGGCCCACGTAAAACTAATTTAACCCGCAAAGTCCACGGCCACTTTTGTTCGTGTTACGCTAAATTAGTCGACCTGCCCTGCCAGCTCTGACCAGATAGAGATAGAGACGAGAGCAGGGGAGAAATAAAAGTGAGAGAGAGAGTGGAAAGAAAAAAAGAATTTGTTTCAGCTGGAATATGAATAGGTCAGGACGGATATTGTAGTAGTCGCGTCTGTCGGTCGCTTCGTCGCTTGGACGTCGTCGTACACAACAGAACACCAGGCAGGCAGGCAGGCAGGCACATATACCATAAAAAATGATTTTACCTTGGGGAAATTTTTGCAACAGTTTTTAATTTGTAATGCGCTACAACCACTAAAACAAAGTGGTTAGTTCTTGGCAAGGTAATTGCGACTGCCAATGGGTATTGGATCGCAAATATCAGGGGTGGCTAGAGTTACTTAGGCATCTGAGAATTGCGGTGCTTCAAATACATTGATTGAAACTAACAAAGTTGGTAGTTAAGGCTTTTAATTCCCCACATGATAATTAAATGCAAAAAGATTTGTAAGAGTGCCAAAATAAAATCTATTAAACTAGCTCGAATTATATTATGCATTGAATCTGAATAAAAGAAGACCCTGGAAGTCCCCAATGGAGAAAGTATTCAAATATAAAATGTATCAGATTTTTATGCTTTTTAATAATGCTAATCTGAAATCTGAAATGTAAAAATCTCGTGTATACTACTGTTTGTACCAATCTTGTAAGATATTATTGCTTCTAAAAAATTTTTCCAGTTCAGATATTTGAAAGAGTTTCTAAATTTAATTAACAATACGAAAGGTGCCGTTTGTTAGTTTTATGTTTGTTACTTTAGTTCTTGCATTTAAGTTATTTACAACTCCTGAGTTTTCGTTTGTTTAGTCCTGTTAATTGGCAAGTCGAAGTTAACAAAGTGCTGCAGGGTATGCGATGTTTGGCAGCTAGTACAACTTTTATTTGCAAGCAGTCAATTGTTTAGCAGGTTGTCATTAAGCGAGCGAGCCATTTCATTAGCATTTGGTTCGAGCTCTTTTGCAATTTTTACTATTCTCAACACGTTTCGAATTGTTAAAGCGTCGGCTGACCAGGAGACCGGACCTCTATCCGGGACCTGGCTTCCGGCTGTGGCCGGACCAATGTAACATGACCATGTCAGTAGTAGGCAGGCATTGTTCTGGCCTGGCTTTGATCGGCGGCTGCTTCTCCCTGTTGCTGTCATTGCCACTTGCAATTGAAACATGTTAGTGTAACTGACGTCCCCTTTCTTTCCCTTTCCCTTCACTTCCCTACTAGCCACCCAACTGGATATCCAACTGTGTTCCTTCCCATTCCACACACACAAAACTCCCCTGTGGACAACGCAAATATAATCATTGTTATTGCGGCTGTTGCTGTCGCTTGGTCTGTCGGTTTTGGTGTTGTCAACGCGGCCATTGATGTCATTTTAAAAGGACTCTTTTAATGCATATTAATGTCAATATTAATGTCAATATTTGTGCTTCTAATGACCGACCGTCGCAGCGTCGCGACGTCTCACTTCGACTCGCTTGTTGACGGCTTTTGTTAGTTTTCCAAACGGCGACGTTTGATGTGCCTCATGTCAGCGTTAACGACATCGTCATCGCTGTCGCCGTTGTCGTCGCCATTGCGTCGCCATCATCATCATCGAGCATATTTTCCGTAATTAGAGTTGGCCATCCAAAAAACCCAAACTGAAACCCAAGTCTAACCCGCCCCAAGCCGACAAAGCAGACCAGAGCAGGGCAGCGAGTTGTGTTCCCGAAGAGAAGCGCTTGATTAAAGGACCTGGCGACATTCTGTTGACATTTGTAAAGTTTCTACCTAATAAGATCTCAACTAGCTGGCTCATAAAACAGACGCAGCAGCAGCAGCTAAAGTAGAAGCAGCAGCAGCCGCAGCTGTCCAGGAACTAAAAAGGTGTGCAAGGCAATCGCCATTTTCGAGGACCAACTTTGCCATTTGTCAGGCCTCGCAGATGTTCCCTCCTTCCCCGCAAGGAATGTGAACAGGGCAGGGGAAAAGGACAACGAAAAAGGGCAGAAGGGACAGCGACGGAGCAGCAGCAGCTGGCAAAAGTCAAACGTTAACTAAGCGCCGAAAAACTTGTGACACAAAATGCGGCGAAGCATAAGTAAACTCCTAAGAAATTCAAATGAGCGTAAGCGCAAAATACTAAAAAACAAAGAAATGGAAAAAGTGATGAAGAAAAATACCAAAAAAAAAAAAGAAAGGTAGTGCGTCAAAGACTAGAATTTTAATAAATGAAGTCGTTTCTCAGCAGTGAAGCTCTATTTTGGGAAACTCCCTGGGCAACGGGATAAAGCTTTGGGAAGTTGAATGATAAGGATACACTATGCGCACATGAGCAATGATAAACATCAAAGAAGTGTATAAAATGAACATTGATTTATTTGAGGGATGAGATAGAGAAGGCAAAGACGGATACATGGGGGAAGGACAATAATTTTAAAGTGCAGAAATAGAGCTGGAGAAGTTGCCTTTGGATTCATAACTGTCAAGCTAACTTTTTATAAACTGTTATTACTTAGAGCACTGATAGAATGTGCAGAATATATAACGAAAATCTTTCACTGCAACAGCTGGGATAGTTGGAATTTAAAATATTGATGGAGATTTTTCTCACTTTTGTCTTTTCAATATTGGTATCTTCGAGCGTCGTCGCATTATCATCTACTTTATTATTATCAAAGTGTTGACTTACCGTTATTTATGACATATCTGGGATTGCTCATGTCCACCTTTGTCTGATTCTTGATCCAGTAGATTGTCGGTGTGGGATTGCCGATGGCTTTGCATTGCATTTGGACCGTGTGACCCACTTCGATGACGCGTGTCCCTGGACCCTGGGTTATAACCGGAAATCCTGCGGGTGTTTTATCGCCTGCAAATGCATAAAGAAAAGTCGCAAAAATGTTTAAAAAACGCCTGAGCAATAACAACAACAATGGATCTCAAAATTATTATATGTTGCATAGAAAGCGAAAAACAACAGCAAGAAAAATATGTATGTGGCATGTTAAAAGTTTTTAAGGGGGTGTGGAATATAAAATATGAAAGCAACGATTGTGAATTGAAGATGGCGGACGCGCGGGGGAAGTTTTTGGAAAACAATATGCCACAAATATATATATACATACTCACACTTTCATACACGCACACCCACACCCACACCCTCACACACACTCTCACACTCTCGCAGTCGCATAAAGTATTGTTTTACATGACGCTTTTATAAACGGAAGTTGCCGTTTTTTAAAACGCTGCACAGTTGCCTTTGTTGGCGCTTTCTACGCCATTTTG
Organism: Drosophila albomicans; assembly: GCF_009650485.2. Lineage (NCBI taxonomy): Eukaryota > Metazoa > Arthropoda > Insecta > Diptera > Drosophilidae > Drosophila > Drosophila albomicans. The sequence continues at coordinate 8,712,410 of NC_047628.2, read as the reverse complement.
TAAGTCAAACAATGGCGTGCACTACCCACACATACACATTTACACTTATATATAGACATTCATGTATGTATGCAAGTGAACGTGTGCGGGGTCAGCATTTTTCCTTGTGACAATTTTCTTTTGTGGTACACTTTAAGGGCTTGGCATTCGCATTCGCAGTTGCAGTCGCATTGTTATTGTGTGTGGTGGTGGCTATGTGTGTGTGTGTTTGGCGGGTTTAAAGCAAATCCGCAACTTGCAACCAAGTGGCGGCTGCTCTCGACTGCATCTTTCAAATGAACAAAGCTCATTTACATTTTCCAATTAAATCCAGCAGGCAAATTCCCTTCTTTTTTCCCACCTACTCTTTCATCCTCCATTCTTCGTCCTCAACTCCAACTCCAATTGCAGCTCCGGCAGCTGCCATTGCACATCTGCCGGATGCTGTTGGCGCTCCCACGTTAACCTCTCTCTTCCTTTCTCTTCACTGTTCCGCTCATTCTCACTCGCGTACCTTCTTCAACAGCGGTATTTTCGCTATTTAATGCCGTTTGCTTTGCATAAATGCATAGAGATAATACGCTACTTATATATATTCAATTGCAGCTGAATGCAGCTTAATAATCAACTCATTTTATGAAGTCGAACAGAGATTGGACTCGATATCGAAAAACAAGTTTAGTAAATATAAAAAGCAAATCAAAAGCTATTCAAAGGAATATTCAATAATCATGCATACGTTAATTTGAATTCCAATTGCATTTATGAAAGCAGTAATCAGTTGGTTTTACATTGCGATATCAAGTATGCATACTATTGAATCCTTTATAAATACCCTTTACTTTCTATTTAAAACAGCTGCAACCAATGAACTATATTGCATATATTGTATGCAAAATATTCTCTGCAAATATTTACCTAATATTTAGTAAATATTTTAATCAAATCTCAATTTTTAATAAGACTAAAGAGCATTTAAAAGTCCTCTAGTATAATCTTTTCCATTTTTTTTTGGCTTGTTATTTCCATTTGTGTATTTCGCTAAAACATTTAACAGCGGCAACAACTAGTACCGTCGCACCATAAACGGCCCAGAAGTTAGCAGCATTCCTCGTCGTGTTCCGCATCCCAAATGTCTCTGCACAGCAGCCATAGCTGCCGTTTGCCCTTCTCAATCCGCTTTTGCACCCCACAATCTGTCGCCTGTCTTACTATCAGTTGGTTTGTTGTGCCTTTGTTTGTGTTTTTCAGCGTGAAATTAAAATTTTTAACAGAGAGACAAAAAACGCAACTGCATATGTATGCATTATAATGCTCTCACATATGCACACATCAACGTAGCTACTATATGTATGTGCACACATATGCATAAATGCAAAACAAGAAGAACAACAACATTGATGTTGACATTTGACGCTGCCGTCATTGCCGCCTCTCAACGTCCTTTTTATCCTTTCAGTCTACTGGCATTTTCAGCCATTTTTCGTCTGCATCTATCCCCAAGCTACCTCCCCTTACCGCTCCCTCTGCTGCTGCCTACTTGGTTTTTGGGTGCTTTATTTATTATTGCAGCGTCACTTCTTCAACGGCAACGAAACCCACTGAAAACTGTGCCAAAAATTAACAAATAAAACTTTTTTATTAAACAAATGCACAAAAGTATATTCTGCTTGCTTAGCGAGTGTATTTATGTACAACATCTCTTTGTGTGTTGTGTGTGGCTGCTGTATTTCCCAGCTTGTTGGCATAAAAGAGAATATGACAAAACGCCAGACGAACAGATAGGCAGACACGCAGCAGGCAGGCAAATAATAAACAGCACACCAAATACAAAGCTCAGTGCAAACACGAGTAAAACGTAACTCGTTCTCTGCAGGCAGGAGTTACAGATTTTTCCACAGTCAAAGAATATTAACAATTTTTGCTTGTTGATGCGTAAACCAATATGAAACTGTTAAGTTATGCCAGTTTATTGGAATTTCTGGAAAAATATGAATTCCTTTTTAACTATTTTTTCCTCTGGTTGAGGCATAAGGTTTCACAGTATAACTGTGATTTAAAGTTTTCACTTCATACATCAAAAATATTCATTTCAAATTTACAGACATTGGATAAATATTTGTAGAATTTTTCTCAATAATATTATTATTTTTTCAAGCACACAAATATTATATAATGTATTATTAAGTTCGGGGCGGCGCGAACGCCATTCCCGGCTACCAAAAATTTCGCGCACGACGTATTCACATGAGGAATACTCGCGGAGGTCAACTTGACCGCGGTGCAATGGCCAAGTCTCTCTCCGGAGGAACCGCCTTCGTGATCACGGTTAACCTCTACGCCAGGTAAGTATGCTCTTAATGCTTCAATCTATGGGGCTTCAATCAGCAGCTGCCAGAACCTGTTGAGAATTCTATATTCTTTACAATATAAAACGCCCTAAGGTATGCTATAATATTTAAACAAATTTCAAACTAACGCCATTTTGACAACTGAAAAAATACTTAAAATATTATGGATTAATTTCACTTTAAATTAAAATTAAATAGCCAAATAATAAATTACATGTGCAGCCGCTACCGCATCATAATCTGTGTGGAATGCACATACATAGATCCTCTTTGGGCAACACTTGGTGAATGCGAGGCAACAGTCTAGTTGAAAGTTTGTTTAGTTTTTATCGTAAAGTTAGCGGCTAATTAATTATTCTATGTAACTCTAGAGGGTTTTAGTCAAAGTTATTTTCCATTTTTTGTTTTGCATTGAAAAGTTTTTGTTTAAATTTGCGAGAGTTTTGGTATCGCACTTAAAGAACCTTTTGCGCAGCACTTGCAAAGAGCATATTTAAAGCATAATCCGGTGGCAAATATTTGTCATTGTTCTAAACCAGAAATATGCAGCTTTTGCTGGGCAATGGCAAGTGGCGAGTGGTAAGTGACGGGTGCAGCATGCAACTTGCAGTAAACCAGCTGCAGCTGTAGCTGCATCGACAGGACAGACACCACATGCTAGTTTAACGACATTTCAGTTAAAGACTAAAAGTTGTTGATTTTGATGTTGATGTTTGTTGTCGTTGTCGTTGCCGTTGCCATTGTTGTAGTTTTTGTTTTTAGTGGCTCCCAGTGGGCAAATTGTTGTAGTTGTTGTCGTTGTTGGTGTTGCCTATGCGTTGCCAATTTGAAAATGCAATGAAAAATTCTAAAAGCAGAGGACAGTGTGCTAAACTCGCAGCATGCCAAACTGGCGAACACTTCATTTACAGCGTTACTAGAGAGAAAGAGTGAGTGTAAGTGAATAAGAGAGAGAGAGAGAGGTGTTGAATGGGTCGGCAGACGACCGGAGTGTGAACGCATCGCTGACCAATGCAACGCGTCAGTGCGTGTCTGCATGCCACTGGGTGTATCTCAGTGTGTGTGTGGGTGTGTGAGTGTGTGTGTATGCATTTATTATAAAGCCAAGCAGCAACTGGGAGATGCTTCTGCTGCTGCCTCTGCTGCTCTGCTGTCGTTGACTGCCAAATTCATGTGGCTTTTCATGCATTTCAATTAAGCTTCTGCTAGTTGGTGGTCCTGGCGATTCGGGTGGATGCTGCTGCTGCTACTGCTACAGCAAAAGTGTTGGAAAATGTGCAAACAATGTTGAAGCAAAATCCAGGTACGGAACGCAGTTCGTTAAGTTGAGTTGAGTAGAGTTTTTAGCGACAGCTTTTTTAATGAATTAGCTAATAAAGGCAAAAGTAAAGTCGAGCACCTGTCCACAGTTTTTGTATTGCTTTCAAGAGTACATCTCACAACGCACACACTCATACGCACTGACAACTCCCTTGACACACACACACACACGCAGAGGAGTTCTCAATAGACTGGCAATGTCTTGAGTGCGATAAACATCATTAGACGGCACAAAAGCAACGGCACATAAAGCGCTTTATTTGCATGTTGTCTGCTTTTAGATGCCACTGACCCCCACACACACACACCTCTCACACACACACATTCACATTAGCAACAAGGATAAAGAGTGGTGGCAGCTATAAAGCTCATACACACTGAGGTGCCAGGTGTTTGCATTATTGAGTCACTTTCAAAGGCGCATTTTCACGCGGCGTTTTTCTCTCAGTTTTCCCTCTGATAAATATGCTGTTTACACACCACGACCAGCGCTGAAGGCACCAAGAGACGGAGGAGGTGGAAGTGGGGGAACTTTTTGTGTATGTGTTGGCATAGCAAACATTACACAGACGCCGAAAGCGAAAGGCAGCCAACAACATGAAGTCCTCTTTAAGAGACTTTGCGACTTTGCAGTCGCTTTCTCAGAGTCTCTCTCTCTTTCTTCCGAGTCTTTCGGCTGCCTTTAAGGACACCCAGGAACTGGCCACAGGCAAATTTGCATATTTTAATTATTCATGCATTTTTAAGATTGATAAGAGGCGCCCTTTTCTTTGCTTCTTCCACTCATTTTTTTGTGTTGTTCGTCGTGTTGCCGCTGCCGTTGTTGCGGGCGGTTGGTCAGACCCAGGATCGACCCCTTGCTACTTGCCACTTACCACTTGCTACTTGCCACTTTGCTACTTGCTACAATTCGCGTCCAGTTCGTCAAAATGCCATTTTTCCAGCAGTCAGCAACACAGAGCACATTAGCATTAGCTTTCTTCTTTCTGCCTCGGCATTTGCATTAACTTATTGTTATTGCTAAATTATTAAAACAGCTGAGATGACTGAAGTATGGATTGTAATTTCTATGAAACTTAAGTAGCGAGCAACAAAAATAACGAATTGTTTGTTATAAGAGCATAAACTAATGCTACTTCAATTTTCAATTTTGTGAATTGCAAATGCACATTGATAAAAATAACAACAGCAATTGCATTGCATTTTACTAAATCGGATTTAATAGTCAGTTAATAATTATTTGAGTCTCAACTTTAAGTCCTTTTAGAGAAAAAATAATTTTTTTTTTTTTTTTTTTAGTAATGCCACTTGAACTATTATTTAAAATACTCCAACAGTTAAAGTTTCTCTACTTATAATTATGAAACTAGCCAAACTTGTTGATATCGGCGCTTTCCTTTGGCAGCAGACATTCAACTCACATCATTTATTTTAAGCTGGTTCTGGTGCAACTTGTGGCAGGCTAGTGAGAATTGTCTTATTCATTTGCTGGTTAAACTTGGTGTCAAGTTTTCGAAATTATGCAGAAAACTTTTGAAGCAAGCAATTGAAAACAAATCAAAACACCAGCAGTCAACAATTGTCGAAACGTTAAATGTATTTATTATAGGCCTTATCTGTCGTAGTGTTTCTTGAATTCCCTTCCTCCCCCTGCCCTGAGTATATATACCCATATCCTTGGGCCTAATGTAAACAATTGTGTGCGGCTGCTTAGCAAAGTTTCAAACCAGCAGCAGAAGTGCTCGCCGTTGCTGCTTGCTGAGCCAAATCCCAAACAAAACATGCTTGAAAATTGAGTGTTTATTGTGTTAAGTAGGCACACACACATACACATACTGGGAAAGCAAGCAGCCTGAGGGGGGAAATAAGGATAAGAAGTGTGCGACAAGCCAAGGAAACTGCGCCTACGGCAACTACAAGCAGAGTAAATAACCGTTTTTTAGTGGCAGCAGCCGGAAAATGGCAACTTGCTGAAGATGTTAGACAATACCAACAATAAAGCCGCAAGTGCCAGCGGCACTCACACACAAAAAAAAAAGAAGAAAAAAGACAGGAGAAGAATGAGGAGTAAAGAATGTAGGCAAAAAGAGAAAGAAGCAGCATTGAGATATAACAAAGTTTCAGCCACAAGACGCCGGCAAATTTGTGGCCAGTCAACACTTCCTGTTGGCAAAAAGGATGTGGCGTACAACAAAGTCCATACGTATACATAATATGAATGCCACAACCTGCCACAGTATGAGTGTATGTGTGTGTGTGTGTGTGTGTCACATGTGTGTATATGTATGTGAGTGTCGTTTGCCTAGAAGTGACATTCAAGCAGTCCATTGATCAGCCTAATGAAGGGCCAACGTTTGCCTAATTGATGTCGCTCTTAACAGTTCTCTCATTGTGTATAACATACAACGTGCAACGTTCTCAGTACTCAGACAGGCAAACAACAATTGATTCCAGCTCAAGTGACTCCCGAAGTGATTCCAAAGTATTCAGTAATCATACCGGCTAATAGATAGAATGATGGTCGATTCCCTCTACAACTGAGGATAGATGAAGCTACGTACAAAAGATGACTTCAACAAAGGAATCTTGAGATGAGCTGCAAGAGGCAAACAACGATGATGCTAAAAGTGGAGAGTGATATCTCGCAGAAGTTGTTTACTCATTGGATGTGATATTATCATTTATTATATTAGAAAATTTAATTAAATGTTGAAGAACTGCACAACATTGTTGTGCATAATTTGATTTACCTGATTGAAGTACGATGTTTACTATCAAAGTCATTCATTTAAAATACGAAATAATTATGTACGATATTCAATATTCACGCTGCTCAATTTGTTGTTTGAAATTGGTATTCACAAATACTATTTATTAATACTGTATACTTTAAATTTGAGTAATTAATTTTGGATGCTTGCGCAAATTCGGTAAGGATACTAAATGTCAGATTTTGATGTATTCTAATCTGTTAAATGCTAACACTAGACAAGATTCATGTTATGGCTGGTTACTGGTTGCTAGTAACTGGCAGCACGTTTGGTGAACCACAGGCCAGAGAGAGAGAGAGAGAGACAGAGAGTTACGAATGCAGATACAGAACCACATTCAGTGCTAATACAAAATGCAGTACAGTTTGAAACATAAAATGTTTGCTGATTACAGTTATATGGCAACAACTCGGTTGGGGCCAACAAATTGCTGACTGTTCGAGCTGTCCGCCGGACAACGATATCCAAGCAAAGATACGGCGACAGATAAACTGACGAACAAACTGACGAACTGGATCTGTGTGTAGAAGTAGATGGCTTGTCTGTTTGTCCAACTGTCAGTGCAGTCGTGATAGTTGCATGTGTATCCACTGACAGACGACATGCACAGCCAGTCAGCCAGCCAGCTAGACATTCAGACTGGCATGCTATGGAGATACATAGATATGAAGATGGAGTGACTGAATACTTAGAGGGGAGAACATGCAGCAGCGGATAGCGTACATCTTATTAAGTTTGCATTACGGAGGCGGCCCGGAAGATGGTCGTCTTAGAGATGCTGGAGTTTCAATTTCGCTGTCCAGACCATGGCCTGTCGAAGACTATTTTAACATATAGCACGCTCACTCTTCATCTCATTCTTTCGTCTGCATTTCAACTGTGTCTTTTTCTCTCATTCTCTTCTGCTTCTGTCTCTCTGTGTCTCTGCCAGCGACTCACTACAATTTAATTTAATTTTTCTTGTCGTAGACATTTGATAATGCTGCCTGCTGACTGCCAGCAAAATGTAGCAAGAAATGTTGTAAATGGCATACGCCAGTCACGCCCACTCCACTATCCGCCTCCTCCTTGGTACCGAAAGTTACTACTGGGGATCTGCTGCTGCTGTTGGCAGTTATGCGCTGGCGCATTTTATAAATTTTTAAACTTATGACTCATTTTTATGCATTTCCACTGACTGCACACTGAGCTCGGCCCAGAAACAAATGCCTGGGCACAAATATATACGACTATATACAGCACTGTTGACTGTGTAAGAGACGCGTTCCACAAATGCTAGCTGGCAAGCAATCTTGTTTCCTCCTCGCCTCGTGTTGGTAACTGCTTCGACATCTTGCCGGACAGCGTTCTAATGCGTTCTAATGCAATAATAAATCATTGGAAATCCATTTGTATTGTCAACACAAGAGCCGACAACTTTTGCGTCTCGCATGCGACGTAGCCATTAAACGCCTTCAGCCATGCCATATAAATGAAACAAAAGACAAGTTTAGACAGCGAGAGACATAAACACCTTCGCATTGTTGCTGACCTTGTTAATGAGGCCCAAAAAAAAAAAGCAACAACAAACAAAATGTGGAATAAATACAATAAACCAGAAAGTTCAATGAGCAGACAGAAAGGCAAGAATATCAACTTGGTTCTTAAATGCTCTATATAGAAATGGAATATTTTCCATGTGATATACGTATACTTAATATATTTTGTTTCAGCTTGTGCAAAAATAACAAGTAAATAATAAGATTTTTTTTAAATTTTTTTTATCCTATTTCTGTTAAGTTTATATAAAATAGATCACAATTGACAAACAACATTAAATATATTCCATATAAAACACGTACGTATGCTTAATATATGGCACTAAAGCGTGCGCTAATAAGTATGCTGTATTTTTAAAGTTTTAATATTGTTCGTCTGTTGCCAAAAAAAAGCACCACAATTGACCAACAATTGCTATGGAAAAGTGTTGACAATTTTCACATTTGTCAATTGTAGTGATGAAGTTTTTATTTATTTAACATCGACAGAATTTGTGCGCTATTAAAGAGCTTCGGTTAGCTAAAACGTATTCAATTTAGTCAATACAATAAATAACACAAAATTCAATGTGTGAACCGAGCGAGACTTTAAGTAGTTATTGGCTTTAGAGTCAGCTTATGGTCTGGGGCGTATCGTGACAAGAGTTCAAATATGCCCAAATAAGAGTGTGAAGAAGACGGCAAGAAAGTGAAAGAGAATGCACGAACAGAGAAGGCAGACAGACACAAGCAAAACAGAAGGCAAAATTAATAAATAAATTAATAAATTACAAATAATTTATCACGAAACACACACGCATATTGGCAGTCATGTTTTGTCTCTCGCTCGTTCTTTCTGTCTCATTCTTGTTGTAAGAGCCTGTGTGTGTATGTGCCTAAATAAGTCTATTAGAGAAATGAAAATAAATTGCGTGCTTTCAGGCGGCTGCCAGTTGCCAGTTGCCTGCTGCCAGGCGCATTGGCCATCGATTGTCGACCTGCCAACTTGGACAGACAGCGTCAAAACAACAACAACACAACAACAGCAACAACAGCAACAGCAATAACAAAAGCCAAATTCAATTATAAATGCGTGTAGCAGCTATTGTCTTTGTGCCATTGTCTGTGTCTGGCTCTCATCATCGTGTGTGTGTGTGCGCTTACTATATATGGGTGTGTGCTGTGGGTGTTTTGCTACTAAGTGCAAGTGATTAATTTTTGACAGGCACATTTGTTGTGCGGTATTGAAAACAATCAATGCGAAATGTAGACACGCCCCCAAATGGTTTCGTTGACTCCCTCATGAAATATGTATCCATCTCACTCTCTCTCAGTTGATGTTGTTGTTTTACTTGAGCCCCAAGTCAAGAAATTGATGAGCAATTAGATAAATATGGCAATAAAATATTTGAAACATGCTTTACCTGGCTTCAGCTTGGCAATGAGTCAATGAGTTTGTAAATGAAAACACAAATATAAAATTTTCTCTTTCAGTCTCCATCTCTATCTCTCTTGCTTTCTGTGCATGTGTGTGTGCGTGTTTTGGGAATAAAACAGATGTACAAATAATGCCTGGGAGTAGCTGCCGAAGGCATCTGCATATTTGAATATCAAGTGAATCGATTGAATCATCACATTGAATACACACATTTACAAAGCAAACAATTTCAATTATATAAACGAAAACTTGAAACTGCAAGCAGTTTCTCTCCTGCAGCTATCTACGGTATCTATATAGTAAAATCAGGTAAACGAATTGCCCCAACTTGTTTTACATTTAAATACATTTTCACCAAGACCATTTAAAATTTGTTTTCTATTTAAATAATGATTAAGCAACAATAACAGCTTTACGGAACTGTCAACTTCTTGTTCGATTGCATCTGCAACTGCATTGAATGTAGAAAGTGAAAGGAAGTTTTGCTATGTTGTATAGAATATATTTTAGTGCAATTGTCAAGTATCTGATTAATGGAAAGGCTAACTTGCTTGTTTTAAATCAAGAATACTTTTATATGCATTATAATGTAACATTTGTTATGAGGTTTCTTGAAATAATTAATAGATTCCCAATTAATGCAGAAGTAGATTATTAGAAGGTGTTAACATATTTTTGTATATAACAAATATTCCATGAATCTTTCACATAGAGGAATTTCCAATGAATTTTACTAAACGCTTTCGTTTATTTTTGTTTATAGTTTTTAAAGTTTAAGCTAGAGGGAGAGAGTTGCAACACATTTCGGGGACCATAACTGACCAGTATCGAGGTTCTAATTTGTGTGGTCCAACCATAAATCGTTGCATTTTATGCGAACACCCTCGAAACTCTGTTCAGTCTCAACCCTCACTCAATACTCTCTCTCTCTCTCCTCCCCTTAGTGATTCCCACAACTGTTGGCATCCATCCAGCTGCGCGGCTTCGTTTTTTTTTGTGTTGGCTATTTACATGCAGCACGTTTTTATGAGTATCTCTCCCCGTTGCCTGAAACCCAATGCGAAATGTGCGTTTTGGGTAAAATTATGCCATAAGCCACGTGCTGCTGCTGCCAACGCAACCGACAACAAAATACCAAAAAAAAAAAAAAAAAAAAAAACGAAAACCGAAAAATTATATATTGTTGGGCTGTTGGCCAAAAACCGAAAGCAAAAGCAAAGCAAAGCAAAGTGAAGCCGCCAGAAACCCGCGTTACGGCCATAATGCAAATTTATGATCAGAATTCAATTATGTGCTTATTGAAACGCAGCTGCTGCGTCGGATGCCCCGTTTCTCTCGTCCCTCGACCGCCCTTCGTCCTCCTTAACTGTCTCCAGTCCCCCTGTGATTGTGACTACTGTCCCTACCGGTGAACAGGGGAGGCAAACACAGGTACCTCCTGCTGGGCAGGCTGGCTGGCTGGCAGTTAATGCTGCGCAGTTTAACGCTTAAAGCCAAAATGCTATGATTTACACACACAACCAGAACAAACACACACACACACATACAGAGTGAAAGGGAATGAAAGCAATTGCATTTGTGGCTTAAAGTGCGTGGCACGCATTTTACGAGGCCCCAAGCGCGGAGGAGGCGTGGCAGCTGCGTCGACACTGGCGTCATTAAACCAGTTAACAAATAAATACTTTGTGGCCTTCACGTCACAGGGTTATGAGTGTCGAAGACACGACGAAGCCAAACCAAAGCAAACCAAACCTAACCGAACCAAAGCATACCAAAGTCAAAGGCAGAGAGGCGACTTTACGACCCCGTTGAATACCATTTTATGCCCTGCGCGCGGGAATGTTGATTTACCCAAAAGAAAATAGGGGAAATGGCAGCGGCAAAACGATAAACGGAGGAGGGAGAGGAAAACATATTAGCTGCGGTTAGAATCGTGTTACAATCAGAGCTGGAAATGAATGTAGCAAGCAGGTGAGTAAATAGCATTCTTGCTTTTTTGATTTTGCGATGAAAGCAATGCATTAAATAGCGCGAAACAGAGTGAGGCAGTAAGAAAGTAAGAAGGAGAGAGAGAACTGGGGATTACAAATAATAAAGAGCCGGATTAAATTTAAATTGACAGAGAGAGAGCATAGACAGAAGAGACGTGGACAAAAAAGTACGCAAAAAGTAAGGGAAACTGAAAGCAGAGGATGAAAAAGATTCATAAGAAGAATGCTGTAAAGTCTCTATAGAGAGAGGGAAACTAAGAAAAAAGGAAAGGTAAAACATTTTAAAGCAAAATAAATGCTTTCAAATGCCTACTTAGATACAGAAGATGAAATATTAGTTCCTTAGAAAGGAGAGCAAAGAAAGTTAGAGTACATGGCTATTGAAAAATAATTAAATTAATGAAATGATATTACGTATACGCAACATATGCGTTAAAAAGTTGTCAATAGAGAACGTTTCGATATGCAGATTGTTGAATTTCTATGCACTAAATGAACTATACTTTGGTTTTCATCATCATAAGAGAGTGTTGCAGCATTCATTTTTTGTTTATTAAGTGCGCTGTGTTGGATTGTGCTTTTTGAACCATCGCTTTGCTCTTCAGTTGAGCACCTCGTTTAGTGTGAAGACTGCCGCAAGCTGTGTTAAAGTTTGTGTATGTTTTTTTTTGTACGTGTGTGGGTGTATGTGGTTTTTGTTGATGTTTTTCGGTACGATAGTTGCTGTTGTTTTTGTTGTTATTATTTGTTAGGTACGTTTTACTGGCCACACGCGTTCATGTATAAATAATTTGAAATTAATTACATGTAACATGTTACTTTGTCTGGCCATTCGTCTGTTCGTTTGATATTTTGTGCTGTTGTTATTGCTGTCTTTTTGCCAAGGCTATTCCAACTCAGATGTTAAGGGAGAGCAGAGTCAGAGCCATAGTTATAAAATATATACGACTGACTACTACTATACTATACGGCTGCATATGGATATGGAAATGGAGAAAAATAGTGCCGGAAAAAAGATTCGTTGCGGGTTTGAGGTTGACGATGGCGTTGAGGACTGCTGTACACAGATTTATGGCACGCAATTAACAGTGCCGGCCATTAAGTGAACCAGCTGTGTACCAAAAAGTGTTCAACTCACAGATACCCTACACTACACTGAGTTCCATATAGGACTAATAAACTTACTTAACTAGGGAATCATTGCCACCTGCTCCACTTATATAACAGTCTAGGGTATGGCACAAGTTACAATTGCAACTGCCAGATGTTGTTATGGTCATACATACATGTGTAACTGTCTGTGTATATTTGTATCTGTGTGTGTGTTTGTAAGGTACACACTCTTTATAGCATACTTTTATGGGCAACAAGCAGGAGTTTTTATGCGTTTTGCATTCGCATTCGGCTTAAATGTTTTTGAATTTAAAGTTATAATTAAAAAACTTTGGGCCATGCGCGCACATTGTTAGCCTTTTAATTGGCTCTTTGTTACGCTCGTCCTGTTGCCATATTTTCTCTCTTCCCCTTTCCCTATTTACGACTTACTATTGATGTGGCCATCATTGTTGGCATTGCAATTTCAATTCAATGCGTGGCCATTAAATCTTTCATATGTAAATGACATGTTAAACATTAAAATAGACTTGCATAAAGTTGCATAATTGCATTTACGTAAAGCTACCTGAACCATTTCCTATTTGCAATCACCCCGTGCCATGTCCCCTTCTTCCGCGCTATAATTGAGTGACGCCCCGCTTTCCTCATTTTTGGCTATCTCTGTGAATGAGTGTGTAAATATATTATTTATTGGAAATATGCTCATAAAATGTTGTTGCTCTTGCTGTTTGGACAGTTCGCATCGTAAACATGTAATCTACCGGCACGATTTCGACACATGTTGGCAACTCTGGACACTCCGGACAGCGCACATTTCACAACGTGTGCTTCATAATTATTAAATATTGTTAAATAACCCAGACACAGGTCCATTATTTTGCCAGCTCCATTCATCATTACGCTGCATAATTTTTAAATTATAATTACTTCAATTTAATCACAGTTAATGATTATGGTTGAACTTTGCAGGCGCTAGCTTAATTTTTCGATCAAATAATGTGTTTTAGAAATTTAATTTGCAGATTGCAACTTGTGTATTAAATTTTATACATTTATATTTGATTATTAATTATTTCATATTAGTACTTTGTAGCAGCTTTATTTTTATGACTTGTTTTTTTTTTATTTATACAACTTATTCAATGCTAAGTAATATGAATACTATTAATATAAAAAGTATTTTCCATAAGCTCTTTCGCGCGCTATATTGCAAAATGTATTTACCTACATTACTCGCATACTCGTTGCTCTTTGGCCTTTTCAGTTCTCGTGGCTTTATTGTTGTTTTAATTAACCGTTGCAAGTTAAATTAAGACAGTAACATGACAACAGCAGCAACAACAGTGCCTTGATTTCCACACATACATACACATACGCGCGCACGTCCATAAAACCGCACACACACTTGCATGCACACAGGCGCGTATAAAAAATTCCGGAAATGCCGCAGAAAAACTAATAACCAAACGGAAATGCACATATCCATACATACATACGTATACGCCATGTTACCCGCACTTTCTCATTCCCTATCTCTCTGGTTCTCTCTCTCTCTCTCGCTCTGTATCGTTGTTGCTCTTGCCCTTGCAGTCTGTCTCGCTTTTAAAGGTACCAGCCATAAAGCAGAGACATTTAATGTACAACGCGCGCACACTGACAGCCGAAAAAATTTAATTAATTTCATATACGATTCAGCTTTTTGGATGGGTTCAACAGTTGTGATCTATAGTTCATAGCCTCCGTTTTCTCCTCCTTTTTTCTCACTGCTTCTCTGTCTCTTTCTGCTACTATTTCTCTTCTGCTCACACTACTTTTTTTAATACATATCAACATTTTTGCCATATATATATTTAACTTTTCTCTGTTATTTTGGCATTCGCAATTCAATTTGTGCTTGACATCTATTAAATTTTTTTTGCTTATTCGATGTTCAGCTCGTTGGCAGACTGCCTCATTCGCCTCGTCTCCGCGTCCTTCTCCACATTCGCATTCCCCTCTTCGGTTATTTTTTATAGCCAAACATTTACATAATTAAATTTATAAACATTATTGGTCGCATGCTTTTAGCTTTATTAATTTTTGTGCCCCATTTTGTTGCACATAACGTGAAATATCCAACCCAAACTGATTCTATATATTTGTATATTTTTTGTTTCAGCTATCTACATAGTCGTGGCGCTCATATGTTACTTATACTATGTATATATTTGTTTGGGGCTTTGTTAATTACATGTAAAGGTAGTTCATTTGATTAATTTACTCGTCTGTGACAGATACAAACAGTAACTGACGCCATTTCGTAGCCAAAAAGAAAAAAACTCAACACCATATACGACAGTTATCGATCAGATTTTAATGTTTTATTCACATTACTTCAGTAAAAGTTCAATCAGAAGTTCGTCCAATGCACTAGTTACGTGTTCAATATGAACGGATTTAATGGGCTCAATTATTTATATCAGAGGTGAGCTTTAATTGAGGCTACGGCCAATTTCGGAACGTATCTTTGTTGAGCGAAAAATCGCCATTTTAATAAGACAAATGTGAACTTAAATGTCACGTTTAATTATCTATATATAAAGGAAAAATCAGACTCTCAGCACTTGCAATAAAAACGGCATTTGATGAGTTCACTTTAATGCAGGTAAATATTTCCCATGATGTCACTTCGGACTTAATATATTTTCGTATAAATCAGTCATTTAAATTCTCTGTTGTGATGCACAAATAGTTTTTTGCTTTCTAGAATTCCCTTGTTGCAACGGCCTTGATTTACTTTAGGTTCAGTTGAAAAATTGTTGCATACTTATGAGCGCAAGCGTTAATTTCCTATTAACTGAAAGCTGTTGGTTGTTGGCGTTGACAAGTGGCACAAGCTAATTTAAAAATAAAAGGATAACTTGTTGTTCTAAGACCAGGAAGAGGAAGCATTAACGACTGCAGCAGAAGCACGAAAAGAAGAGGCAATGTGACAACAGCATAAATTCTTAGCACAACAAATGCTAAGCAATCAAAGCGTGCAGTTGCGCCAGAGTTTTTCTTTTTGCAGGCAATTTTTTTTCACTTTATTAATTATAGACTAATTAACAAAATGCTCAACGCTGTGCTCAACGGAAAGCACTCGTGCGTGTGGGAGTGGCAAGTATGGACAATGAAGAATGAATGGAGAAATGACTGCAGCTGATGTAGAGCAAGATGCCAAGTGCATATTTAATTGCCCGTCTTGGATCCATCGTCAAAGTTGGTCTAACTGAAGCTGCTGCCTGCTGGCGCTGCCTTTATTTTTATAGACATAAAACGAATGCGTAAACAATGCTTGAACAAGTTTATAATTATACTGATTGTAACCGCAAAGTGACTGATGATAGCTGCAGACTTTGATGTTTGTCGGCGACAACAAAGAAATAAAAGTTTTGCTGTTCATTTTGGGCAACTGGGCACTACTCTTTCTGCATTCGGCCGCTTTTTCACTTTACTATAGATATGCAAATGTAATTAGTTACATGCCACACAGGACGTACAGCAGCCAACTGTAAAACGCCGTTCGTTCCGTAAAATGTTAGTGTAGCGAAACAATATATACTGAAAATAGAATTAAAACCACAAAAGCAAAACATTCAACAAAAAAAAATAAATAAAAAAACGAGAGAAAACAAGCAAAAACGAAGAAAGCAATAACAAAAAAATAAACAAGAATAGCGAAGAGCCAGCGATGCAAAGGCTGCGGCAATGTGGCAAAGGGGCAAAGAAAGCGCAGGCGGCTAAACCAAGATTTATATGCAACAAAAGAATAAAGTGAACATCATTGCGTTCGCAAATGGGTATAGCAGACTTTTAAATACGCTGGAAAATTTTAAAGTGTTTTACTTTAACCTATTATAGTTGCATTAAATATATACTAAGATATAAATATTTATTACTTAAATTTGCCTCTCCGTGCACTTTAGTAAATTACATAATAAATTCTGGCGACCTTTTGTAGCTAATATCTTTTTGATCTATTGTAGTAAACAAAATGCTCCCTATTTCTAACATAAGTTTACAGAATATTTAAAACGACAACATGGCAGTAAATGGAGAAGAAGCGGCTGGGAGCTAGAGTTTGTAAGCAGACGGCAAAAAAAAATGTGCATAGATTTGGACACAATGCCAGGAGTGCACGACAGGAACTAACGGGAACAACGCGACGTTGCCAGCAACAACAGCAACAGCAACAACAAAATGGGCGAACTACAACGATAGCAATAAGAATAAGAAGAAACAAAGCAACAAAGACGAAGCCATGCACGACGCGTATAAATTTGTAATTCTTGATGCAACCGCAACGTTTATTAATTTAAAATTCAATTTAAAATGGTCAAGACTTCGTCCCCAAGCCAAAGAACGTGCACTACGAGAGAGGAGAGAGTGTGAGTGAGTAAATGTGTGTGTTTGTCTGCTGTGTGTATGTCTGCGGGTGATGTGTGATATGTGCTGTGCTTGGTGTGAGGGCTGAATCAATAGATTAATGCAGCAGCAATTAGTCTGATCGAGCGTCTAATTGTTTTGCCACGGCAACAAAAAAAAAAAAATAGAAATTTAAATTGTTTGCTGACGAAGGTCGAGGAATTTATAATCTGCTGTCAGACACACACGAAGACCAACAAAGAAGCAAGCACACATGCAGCATGCCGCATGCAGCGTGCATCGGACACATCAAATTACTAAAAGAAACGCAAGATAAACGAGAACATGACGAAAGGCCATGACTATTCATCCATGGCAAGGACAGAGAATACACGAACGTATGAAAGCAAACTTGGCTTAAATGAAGTGTGTGAGCACTCGATTCATGAGATTAAGAGTTCTCTACGATTTATTTGTTTTCTTCTTTTTTTTTTTTTGCTTTGCCATCAACAGAAGTTCTGCAAGTTGACGTTGAGAATTTCGCACTTTTTTGTGTGAGTCTTTCTTGTCTTGAAGTTATTAGGAAGTGAATATAACTTGACTCGGATTTGGTTGGAATACTTGCTTTTATATTAAAGAAGTTTTACAGTAATTGATCTAAAGATTGGATTTTCGATTATCCATGCTTAAGCAATATCAAAGAATAAAATACATTTTTATTGAAATTGCAAGACTTTGTTAAATTCGAAAAATATATTTATATTGAAATATCTTAGACTTTGTTAAGAACTGTGTAAACTTGTCTTGCACTTTTGATTGTTTCTAAAATTTTCAATCAATTCCCGTTCGAACATCTGATTAAAGTTTGTGAAACTGAAGAGAATAACTTGATGCCTTTTTGTGTGTTTGTTGGAAATCTGCTTCAATAAATCTGCAGGAAGAGCTAGTCAACACTCCTTTAACTTTTCGTGCTTACAGCTTCAGTTTATTTATATTGTTTTCTACTCGTGACGACATCAACAAGAAGCCAGCTCATCTCATCTTATCCTTGGTAGTTGATCTAATGCGCACTGCTGTGCACTTTGAGACCTCACAACAATTTCGATAATGTTGCTTTGGTTTTCACTTCTTGCAGCAGCAGCAACAGCAGTTCAAGGGAGCAAGTGCAGGGTATAAGCCGCAAGTGCAGAAAAAAAAGGGGAGCAAGCAAGAAAAGGACAAGTGCAACAACAGCAAAAAAGAGACTATGCAACGCGTAGCACATTAAACACAACTGACAGCTCAACATACGTCACGTGGCGTTGTCGTAAAGTTGCCGCAGACATGGGGCATGGCTACAGCCCGGCAGCAAAGCATAGCAGAGTATGTGCAACACAAACACACTCGCATGCTTACACTTGCATATGCACATAGGACACATCGATGACTCTGGGGCATTTTTAATGGAAACTCATTTTTGAGGTTAATTGTAAGCAAAAGATGGGCGACACCGGGTTGAGGTTGAGGTTGCAACTTTGGTGAGGGACACCAGCGGTGTTGGAGGCAGCTATACATGCAGCAGGTTCGCCTGGGGTTTTTTTTTGGTGGAGCAGGCGGACGAGGAGGAGGAGAAGGAGTAGCAGGACACATAAGCTGCTGCAGAGTTGGCTCAAGGCTAGCGGCGTTCATTGTACAAAAATATGAAAAGCACAACGTGTGGCAAATGTTGCATGGTGTGCTGCCTGCCGCTGTTGCACCACTGGCAACCGTGAGGCATGCCACGACAGCAATAACAGCAGAAGCAGAAGCAGCGAGACCAGCAGGAGAGCAGCTAACACGGCACCAACAGCGCCAGATGAGGTTGATGTGCTCCATTGCTGCGTTTTATAATGAGCGGAAGGTTTTTAAGCGGCCGTCGTTTTGTTCCATTTGCTACTCGACTTGTTGTTGTTGTTGCTCAGTTGCCCGGGCAAAACGCTTTGGCATAAGTTGCAAGTATAATCTGAAAAGTATGGTAATGTAGAGCACTCAAATTGCGCTTGCCAAAGTTAAATGTTAAACGCTGCTTCCACTACCGGCATTTGCAGCTGCTCGGTAAGTGCTGCAAAACAGTTCAAATGCAACTTAACTGTCAAATATATGACCAAATATCACAGTAGCAAAATTCAACTTAGATTGCGTATACGACTCGTGGTAAAGTTGCCTGCAGCAGATGCACTATTCAAACGCAACTCGACTGACGAATATATATCCAAAGCAGTTTAAAATTTATTCAAAATATCATAACAGAAAAATTCAACATCAATTGTGCATACGACTCGTGGTAAAGTATCACGCGGTAGGTGCCATAGAATGTATGTACATACAGATAATTATTTAATTTCTTAAAGATGAAATGCAAATTAACTCACAAATACTTGACCAAAAAGAATGTGCATTTTATCCAAAACTATGACAATAGCGAATTCAACTTAAATTGCTTATACGACCTGTGGCAAAGTTTCATGCAGTAGGTCCTGAATTCACGAACAGATAATTATTAAATTTCATTACGTTCAAATGCAACTTAATCGAAAAACAGTATATACAATTTAGCCAGAATATCACAACAGCAAAATGTATCTTAAATTGCGTATACCACATGTTCACGCAGTAGGTGCAATATTTATATGCAGATAGTTATTTAATTTCTTAAATATCAAATGCATTTTAACCGACAAAGAAAGTACTTTTTACCAAAATGTATGACAACAGAAAAATCAATGTAAATTGCGTATACGACGGGCAGCAAAGTTTCATGTTGCAGATGGAATATTCATATGCTGATCATTATTAAATTTCATTAAGTTCAAAACTAACTTAACTTTTATCCAAAACTTTAACAATAGCGTTACATTGCATGGTAAAGAGCATTAAAGTTTCACCCAGTCTGATAAAATATTCATATGCAGATAATTATTAAATTTCTTTAAGCGAAAATAAATTTGCTTAATCACGCTTACTGTGATACATTGAGATATTAATAATTAATTAATTTTAACATTTTTTCTCAACAATGTTTAATATTTATTAAGTGCACAAGAGCCAGTTGAAATTATTAATAATAAAGCTTAACAAGTTAATATTAAATTCATATGGTTTTTTAATGTAATTTAAATTAATACCGTAAAGTGGCGGCAGATTTAATATTTGAGCGAAAGCAAAATTTTCTATTTGAATTTGTTTTCCCTTTTTTCGGTCACAGCATTTAATGCCATTAAAATTAAACGTAAAAGTATGAGAAGTGTGGTTCAACAATTGCAAGAATTATAAAAAGAATGCGGAATTTTGCAGGCATAAAACGTTAAGCTAACTGCTTCAAGAAATGCAATGCATAACTTTTCTGATTTGCCCCGTTCATGAATAATACTCATTAGCTGTGGCAAGTAGCAAACTGTGAGACTGAGGAATGTTCTTGCAACGAAAACATTGCTGACTTGACCGAAAACATAAACCTCTTACGGAGCTATCATCATCATCATTATTAGTTCAAGTTAAAGTTTTTGGCTTTAAGAAGCTTTAATTAGCGTCGAGGGTTGAATGGATGGTTGAAATTCAAGTTGAGGACAAGACGGAAGGAAGGAAGGGCACCGAAGAAGTGCTTAACATTTTTGTGCTGCCTTGGCATAAATGGCTTAATTGCGGACCTAATGACAAACTAGAAACAACGCCAAAGCAACGACATTGTGAGAAGCGAAAATTCCATGGCGAGTTACGCAATTACTTTAATTGTGTGCGTTATTGTCGTTTTTGTTGCTGTTGGAAATCGCAAATATTTATTGGTATTTATAAGTGCACAGCGTAAACATACATATCCATTTACACAAAAACACACTGATGTATACGTGTTTGTGTGTGTTCAAACACAACAAAAAGCACTCCAAGGATCGTTCCTTGTCGTCGTTATGACAATGCAGAGCACAAAATTGTTGACATTTTTGTCATTTGTTTTTAGATTCTAGTGGCAATGACACACTGCCAACTTGTACACAAACACACACACACACACACACATACACTGAGAATGTTATTTATAAAAATGACAGACACTTCTATTTCGCCACATGCCACATTGCAGGTCCTTCTGGCCTACCCGCTCGTCCGCTCTCCTCTCCGCTCTCTCCTCCATCAGTCATCCTCTGTAGCTTTTTGCCCGTGCCATATGCAGAGTGGAATGCTGTGAAAAATGGCGGCTGTGTCACGTCGCATGCATCGTGAGTTTGTCACACATACCACACTAGATTAAATTATAATCGAGCTGCAGGATATGAAGGCAGAGCAGCCAAAAAAAAGCGAAACTCTGCTTTTCCCCGAGAAACCATTTTGCATCTTCAGCTGCGTCTGAGATTTGCGCAATTGACTGTGTAAGTGCTCTCTCGTTCTATCTAGCTGCTCTCTCTCTCCTTCTCCTTCTCCTTCTCTGACTCCATTTTTTGTCTGTCCCTTTTTTAGTATTCGTTTTTTAATGAAATGTCAGGCAAGTGTTTGAGCCATTTTTCATCTGGCGGAGCACAATAACAACAGAAACAACTGATTAACTTTTAACAGCCGTCGTTTCGCTTTGTGCATTGCATTTAAAAAGTATCGCATACTTTTATGCGTCGCCATTTTGATAGAACATCGTAAATCATGCAAGGGCCCAACCCACAAAGGACACGCCTTAACAACAACAAAACACACCTCCTTACCTCCCTTCGCTATGTCGCCATAACACTTTGTAGCCCCTGCTGTGCTGTCAACCCTTTTGACATTTGTGCCTGAACTGCAAGTTTGACATTTTGCGTTAGTTTATGTGATATTTCATATATGATAAGAGCAACAACAAAAATAACTGACATTTCTACACTGCCCTTTCTTTATGACTGCCGCTGCCGCTGTCGCTGTTGTCCAGTGTTGGTCAACGCGCGTATACCTTTTTTGCAGCTCATTTAACACTTTGTGTAATCTGTGCAAACGCATCGAAAATATCAGCTCAAATTTGCTGAGCTTGGTTCTTGTATAATTCTGACATTTGTTTTGGCATTAAGCGCAGCAAATTTTTACTTTCACTGATAACATTTCTTCCATCTTATTGTCATGCTTTTACTGCTTTTGCTCTCTTTCCCTTTTGGTTGAGCTCATTTTTTGGCAAGTTCATGGCAAGATAAATGCATTATTTTTTATCTAAAAAGCGAAAGTTGCAAACGGAATCTTTTGGGCGCATTGCAAGCGAGGGGTGGAAAGTCTATGGGGAAAGTCGGAAAAGTAGGGGAAACTTTTAAAGATTCTGTAACTTAAGATTAGATTGTAGCTTGACACTTATCTCCGGAAAAGGTGAAGTTCTTGTGATATGTGCAACTATAGAAAAGCAGAAATCTTTGTTTTATTTAAGCTTTAGCTTTGACTGCAACTAAAATTGTGTAAATATTTTAAGTTTTCATTGAAGTGGAAAATACACAGTTTTCAATTTTATTATCTTATATAACTCCCCGAAATCTTTTACTATGAAATATATTTAGACGTAAGGTTTTATTATTACCTTTTCGGCTGCCATTCAAAGCTTAAGTGCAGAAATATTTTGAGGTTAATTTGTTATTTTAAGCAAACATTTTTTTTAATATTAGGGAAGATTACTTTTTGATTGCTATTAAAAGTTATTTATGTTTAGCAATAATGTACTCTCTTTTCAGTAGAAGAATTTTTACTTATATATAAAATATAAATATTTTTCATTTTTGGCGGATTATATATTCGAACCATTTATCAGTTTAATTAGGTAATTCTTTAAAGAAATATTGGGCTTTTTTCATACACTTTTGGCGCGTGCAGGCAATGTAAATCACGTGCTGAGCGCTGATAACAGCAATCAAACAATCTGGAAATATTTTCAACAATTTTTCATTGTTTTACTCGCATCAACCGTGCGCCATAGGAAACGCCTTTCAATTTCTGTGCGCGATTTATGCCACATGTCAACTGTTTGACAAGGATGACCCCGTATAACCCAAGGCAAGCCACACCCCAAAACAGGCAAGGCGGCAGACGAACAACATACTCATGACAGATAAGTGAAAACTTTGTATAAAAAAAGCAACCGAGGAGACAAACAAATAAAAATTGCCACGCCTTTTTGCTTATTTTTGTTGTTTTTTTTTTGTTTGGCTTTTTAATGTGTGCGACAAGCTCAAAGCAAATGCAAAACTTTGTTACACATGTAATGAAAAAAATAAATAAATAAACAACCACAATGCTCGACATATCATGTGACGAGAGATGTGTTAGAGCCCTTTCCCTTCCCCCTGGCCATCTCCTTTCCACCAATTCTAACTCCAACTCCTCGCAGCCTTGTTAAGCTGGTGAATTGCGTCGATTTACCATGCGAGGGCTGTCGCTAAGCCGCACGCCAAGTTGAGATATCAAAAGGCAAACACGACAAACAAATAAACAAATAAGCAAACAAAATGTAAAAGGGAAACAAAGACATATCTCTCAAGTGGCATCGTATGTCAGGCCAAGTGCTGCTGGCATGTCAAGTGCATGAGCTCAACTCCAGCTCCAGCTCAGCTGAGGTGAGGCAGGGCAGGCTACAAGTATTCGAGAGTGTGTGTGAGTGTGCCCCAAAACCCACATCCATCAGTCAATCTAATTTGGCTGCGAGGCAGCAAACACGTGAGCAGTGTCGCCAACGCACATGATAATTTATATATGTATATACATATTACATATAGTAGAGTACATAGTATATATATTTTTTGATTAAGTTGTAGGCATTTTGCAAGAAATATTTTCATTTATCTTCTTCATTTTAAAGTCAAGTGCAATGGATATATGTATTTATTATTTATAAGTTGCTGTGCTTCTGCCCTGCTCATGTTGGTTTGCGCTCCAGCTGCAACAACAAAGGCCACTTGGCAATGCAAAACAAAGAGCCCTGAGCCAAAGTCAAAGCCAACGCCACAGCACAAAATGCAGGCAGGCAAACAAAAGGCTGCGCCCACAAAAGTATGCTTTAAGAATTTGTCCAAAAACATTTCTCTCTCTCCTCGAATGTATCCATGAATGTTTGGTCTGTGTCTGAGTGTGTTTATGTTTATGCTTGAGCTGGCATTGTGTGCACAATGAGACGAGCTTCAGCTCATAAGCAGCAGCCTCTATTCTCTGGCTCCCCAAGCACTAAAGACCCCTCCAGAGAGTGAGAGAGCAAGCTGCGACATCGCATAGTTAAGCGTTGCGACTAAGCTATGATTATAATAAGTATGGAAGGCATTAGATCAACGTATTATAAAACTCCAGCTCACTTGGGCATACTGTATTCATTTCGCAATTCATTTCTTGGAAAGTGGCTGCTAATAGCCTTAAGTGAATACTCTCTCCTACTTGTTTTGGCTGGGAATTTGATGAAATTGAAGGCTATGCATAATTCATGAGTCGGTAGGCGAATATGTGAATGAATATGAAATGCAAATTTTAATTAATCAGCCATTGGAAATTGTTGACGATCACATTGCAGAAAAAACAAACAAACAAACAAAACGAGCTGCTAAAATATCAAAAATGAAGAGGTAAAACATTTCGATAAACAATTTATTTTATGAAAATTGAATCGCAATGGTAACACATTATGCCACTGAAATGTTAAGTAAATATTTCAAAGGACTGTTGTTAATTAAAATGTTTTTCAAAATATTATTATTGATATCAAAGTTGTAACCAGTCGGTAAATGTTTTCACTGCATACAATTATAGCAAAGACTACAGTTTAGCCTTACAAAAATGAATTATATAATTAATAGCTTCATTTTCATGTTCTGAATAACAATGAGAAGTCGCTTAAGTACATTGGTTTGCTCATTAAAGAGACTATTACAAATTATGGGAATTATGGAGACAATTATTAGGCATTCTTCTGACTTGGGTAGTCTTAAGACTAGTTTATTTCTGGCGCATATTCATTTCATTTAAACGCAAAAGGAGCGCTAGATGGTTGACATTCACATGAATCTACGGACACATTAGGCTGTCTAGCCATAAAGTCTCATATAGTGCTATAGGCCTTGGGCTTAAGCCATAAATTGTTTCAATTTATTGTTAAGACCCTTGGTCCATATCAAGTCTAATTCGTAATGCTCAACTATTTAGCAGCAAATGTTATACTCTGCGTCTATTTCGCTGTCCTTCTCTCTCCCTCTTTATCTTTCTCGTTCGTTCGTTCTATCTAAATTTTAGGGCATAGACATCAAATCCATTCACTGCAATGCGTCAAAAACGTTTCTCATGTGAGTTAGGGCTGCATTCCAAGCGCATCGTTTGCTGTTATGATGATGAACTCTATTCAAGGGGGGCCACAAAATGATGAAATGGGGCAGAGGAGGTATAAAATATTGCATGTGGGAAATGTAAAACATGCTATTCTCTTGGAAAAACCTAGCTATATACGTGTCTAGTGGCAAGCAAAAGCAAGAAAAAAATGCAATTTCACTTTTTCGAAGAGCCAATAAAAGTTCAATTTTTTGAAGTCGCTTCCAATTTTATTTAACGTCATTACAGATGAAACTTTAATACCGAAAAACTTGCACTTGCTTGTCAGGCAACCAGAGGAGGCAACTGAGGAGGGCAGTCAACCAAGCAAGAAAGAAAGAGAGCTGGAGAATTGAGGGAGTGTGCAACAAGGGGATGTTATATAGAGTGTCTATTGATGGCCAGGCAGCTGTCATACGAGTAATTGTGCTACGAAAAAGGTGAATATGAAATGCTCTCGCTCTCTTAAGAATTTGTAAAAATAAACAATGAAAATGAAAAAAATTTGTATAGAAAAAGTAAAAGATAACTACAGAAGTTTAAACCATTTTGGACAGGATTGTGCGTCATATTCATGTATCATTTTTAATTTATAATTAATTATAATTTTTAAATTACAAAATGGTTTCAATCCTTTGAACAATATTGGATTTTAAAAAGCACGTCGGCTTACTTTTTCTCATAAATGTCTATTAACGGAAGCTTTTAAAAGAATAAGCACTCGATGAGAAATTTTCAAAGTAGTTTACATCAATATTGTATTATAATTCGCCATCGAAATGGCTTTTCAATCATGCGCAACAACAATCTTTCAAGAAACTTTTATGCAAGAATTTTTTGTAACGTTGCCTGTATCAATATTCCATGTTTAAGATTTAAGTGCTCAATCTACTTTTTCTCTCTCGTTGTTATGGCTGATATCCAATTTCCATTTTAATACGCATCAATTTTCATTTTTAATCCTCAACCAACTTTAGCCTATTCTGCACTTTTGATTAGGGCATTCGTTTCTACTAGTATATGCTATACACTTTTTTTTTCTTAGTTGAGTTTCAGCTTCTTCATCTTCTACTTCGACTTCTTCTCCTTTTTTTACTATCAATTTTTCAATTTAGTTTGTAACAATTTTCTGGGCAAGTTTCCCAGTTGCTGGCAGAGTTACTGTTGCATTATATTTCTATGGCTGCACGACGATGTTACTCAATTTAAGACGTTGCTTGGCTGGCGACGAAGTTGCTTTGATAGTTACGTGTGGTTACACACGCGAATAGGGGATTCCCCATCCCTATCCCCAACCCACTTCCCCTCCGTCACCATTTGGCTGTCTTGGCCGCAGTCAAGCAGACATGCCAGCAAGTCAGAGCTTAGTTATTGCTACACTCGTATCATTTTAGGCTACATATACAGACAGAAATGTATGTGGTAGCAAGTAAGTAGTATATATTTCCTTTAGCAATTTCGTCAGGCACTTGAACTTCTAGCTGGCACAAATCATATGCAGTTTAAATGGGCATTAAATGTTCCATACACTCGTATATCGTGTAAAGTGAAAACAAATGCGCTTTTCACACACAAAACTTACTGATATATTACTTGAGGAAAGTGCTACTTTAGTTTGACATAATTTCACAAAAAGTGGCAAATTTGCAACTGCTTTTGATATTATGAAATTGATTTTGTTGTGAAAAGTTTTGTAGCAATTGCTCTTTGGCTTATTTTTATATTCCTATAAAATAAACTTGAACTCAATTTAGATTAAGTTTCTGTGGCGAATTTGTGGATTCCTTGTGAAAACTCTACTATATTTTTGTAGTGCAAATATGATAAATCAATTTGAACTCAATTTGCATTAGGTTTCTCTTAATATCCGACCACAAAGTAAGAGCATTTTGTGAAGACTTTTTTCATTGTTGTCGGCTTTAATTGGGCATGGAATGGAAAATGCAACAAATTCCAAACAAATTCCTCGTCGTTATCATAATGTTGGTCACTCATACACACACATTTATTATTAGCATAACTTTGTTGTACTTCATGTTGCAGCTTTAGTTTAAGTTCTGGAGCATACTATTCCTATGTCCTTTTTCCCACTGCCATGTTATATCTCATATATATTAAGCGCAAAGCGCTCTAAGCCCAATAACTTTCATGTTCACACACACATACACACACACACGCATCGTACGTTGGGCGACTTTATTGTGTGTATGGGATGCTGAGCACAGCTTGGTGCCACTGCATTGCTGCAGGGCAACCAGCAGCGTACTTGCCTGCAAAATTTCCCATTTAAACTTTTCGCTACAGTACAATTTTCATTATTAATATGACTTTTTAGGCAGCCGCAAACGGCAAACGGCAAAGCGGCAACAGCGACGACGGCGACGGCGAAGATGAAGGCAGCAAACCAAACGGCGCCAAGTGGCTGTTCGGTCGGCTGTTCTGACCATGCTTTGGCTCTTTTGGCCATCCTGTTGGCCAGTTAAACGCGCCCAGTGTATTGTCAATGTTTGTTCGTGCCCGCTTTACTCGATGGCGATGGCAAGGGCGAGGACGCGGGAAGTTGCCTCTGTCGCAACAACGGGTGGTCGCTGCAAATGCCAAGGATAAAGTTTTTGCTCAGACTTGCCGTTTGACTTTGCAACAAGTGCAGATAGAAATGGGGCAGACCACGAGCTACAACACAGATGAGAGATGGAGGGGGGTGCCAAGTGGGCGGAGTTGGAGCCATAAACAGTGTCCAGGCGGCTTTTTAATCAAGCCCAACTAATGGTCCGAGCGGTAGGTAAGCCCAACAGCAGCACCCCAGCCGCAGCCTCTGTTTAAGCCAGCTCCACACCAAATGCCACCCAATGAGGCAAGCTGTTGGGGCAGCCCCAAAAACCTAACCGTAACCACGAAAGCCGCTTATTACTATAAAGTGAGATTAATGAATCTCTGTGCGACGTCGTTTTTTGGCTGGCAATTAATGAAATTTATTTGTGCCAACGCTTTGGCCAGCTTTTGTTGCTGTTGTTAGCGTGGTCGGTTTTGCGGGCGTGGGGGAGGGGGGTGGTAGTAAGTGGATGTGCTGTGAGCTTAGCGTAGGTGTGGCAACTTGTGGCAAGCAAATTTCAAAGCAAATTGTTTGCGTTTTTGTCTTTTGGCCATGGCTCGCGATATTCTCCCAATTTATAGAGTATAAAGACAGCGCTATTGTGGCATGAAGAATGTCTAGACTCGACTTGACTCTCTGGCATTGAGCAAAATTGACAATGAACGATTTAGTTGAAGCACAACCAGTCGCCTTAAGACACAAAAGCTGCTCCCAAGATATGCATTATTTGGTAATATTTCACAAAACTTCTTCGTCGCACCCATTTATCATTATGTTTTAATCCAAACTGTCTCGACTCTGCGGTCGCTGATATGACAGCGTTGTGTTTAATTTAAGCATTAACAGTTGCTGCTAAATGTTAAGTTAAGTGTAAGTTTTAGAATTAAAATGACGCGGTGTACATTTAGTAATTGGGATATTTAAAATATTTGAACATTTAACAGCCACTCATTTTAAAAACAACAAGGCAACATTCTCAAAATATAACAAAATTTAGATACGAAAAAATAGTGAAATATACTGAAGGTTACAATAAAACAAATTAATATATCGGAAGTAATATTTGGTATATTGATAAACTATTATATAGAATACTCATCCAACTGTTTTAACTTTTTAAAGCATCTAAAAATATCGAAATGCCTCATCTCAATAAAACATAATTTATTTACATTTTTTATGAGTTATGGAAGAAAATAAAAAGTTTAAATATAATGTGGCCGTAGATATGTGCTCGTATAGAGAATTTGGTTATTGAAATATTTTACTAAATAATAACAGGGTAAATAAGTACTTAAATTAAGAGATATACAAAACTAAGGACTTGAAGCTTTCAATCATATAATGTACTATAAAGTACATTTGAAATATTAAATTAGAAAATTGAAGGAAAAACTGTATACATTACAGCAGGCAGCAGGTTAACTTCAACAAATTGAAATAATTTTCCAGACATCGTATAAGTAACTAGATTGTATGAACAAAACTCTGATCTCACCACTGTGCATCCGCTTAAATGAATTTATTTATTTAGGTATAGGACCCCAACTAAGCAAGCAGGCAAGAAGACAAAAACCCAATCTGCGAGCTTAACTGTAGCCGGCGAAGTGTTTTACGATTTTCGTTTGTTTTCTAACACACAAAAACTGTGAATTTTCCACGCCATTTTCTTGTGCACTTAATTAAAATTTCAAAAATACCATCAAGTCAGTCTGCTGCTCTAACGTTTAAATAGAGAGAGAGTAGGGAAGATAACTTAACTTGCAGTACTTCATTGTTTTTGTCGTTGTCGTTGTTGTAGTTTATGCGTAATACGAAAATAATAATGCAGCACATTATAATAAATACGCAGCGAAATAAAAGACTGCGTATGTGTGTGTCGGAAGAGAGCGAGCGAGAGGGAAAGAGATATAAATATCGCATGCAATAAATTTAGCAAAGCGCCAGCAATCAGCCAACAAATTGTAAACAGTAAATTTTGTGCTAGGCAAGCTGCAGGGCATGGTAGACAGAGACAGACTGGGGGGAAGACCGAAGAGATGGGGAATGAAGGGCGAAAGGATGCTGGTTGTTCCACATTAGCACTAAATCGCAGCGTCTAACGCCGCCAGTTAGTTAAACGTTTTTCGCATAAATACAAAACATACTAAACTCCACGCATAGAACACCTCAGAAAGAGAGAAAAGGGGGCGCTGCGGCACGCCCACAAAAGAAATATATAACTGCAGCGGTGTTAGATAAAAGTGCACGGTGGAAGGGGACGAACTAATCTTTATTTCGATATTTGCATAAAACAGCAACAGGGAGAACAGCGAGCAGAACAAGAACAACAAATATGTCAAAAAATTTGCAAGTGGCGTCGACGTCGTCGTTGGTTTTTGGGTTTTGTTGTGCTTCATCTTCTGTACGCTGTTTGTTTTCGTTTTGCTTTTTTTTTTTGTATTGTGTGGTGGTTGCCACTGCATAAAACTGCAAGCCAAAAGGATTTACTACGCTGCGCTGCGATGCCACGCCTTCTGCCGCTCCGCCCTCTGACACTACCGCTACACATGCAGGGAGCTATTGCTGGCTGCTGAGACAGAGTCACGTTATTTGCAGCTGCTGCAATCTATCCGACAAACTCTGACTCCGTCAACAGCGGTGTTGTGCTGTGTGTGTGTGTGTTGTAAGTAGACTGTGTGTGTGTGTGTGCAGGAGGTTGCAATGGCGGCTTTGTGGCTGTTTGTTGTAATAAGAGCAGAAGCAGCAGCCGCAACAACAGCGACAGTAACAGCAGCAACACAGCAGCATCGCAGCTGGATACACCTACAAGCACACCTGTCCACACACGCACACTACACACTCCAACACACACACACACTCGCTGCACATCTCGCTGCAAGTGTTTTTGATCTCGCGCTACTTTAGCCTGTTGGGAATTTTGATTAAAAATGCTTCCACGTGAAGCTCAAACGTGCTTGGCGTGTAGCTGGTGGCAACTCTGGCAGCTTGCCTCAGCCTCAGCACCATGTGGGGGCCACGCTGGGCGTGTCAGTCCGCCTTTATTGGCATTGGCGCGTTTATTTTAACACGCGCCAATGTGTGTAGGTGTATCCTCAGTCTCTCTCTCTCTCTCTCTTTTCCACATGTGTGTGTGCGTGTGCTTGTGTATGTGCACGCTTGCAAATTTTTACATTGAGATTTATCACACCAAAAACTTTAAGCCAACAGGCAAGCGCAAAAAATGAACGTAAGCAGAGATTCGTCTATAACAAGGCGATCTTCGAATACTCTAAGAGAGAAAACCTTGAACGTTTCCTAAGAAGTGTTATCAACTTCGTTACTGCGTTATAAAGGAAATCATTTATTTGCTTGCTTAATTTTGACAATGATAAACAAAATATTTGAATTTTAATATGTTAATACACCATAACTTGTGTTTATCCATTTACAATAAGGTATGATAAGTTTCAGCAATCTAAATAGTTAATAAGTTTCTGATTGTAAGCCTTCACTATTAGTGAACTATTTAAATGATTAAATACAAAATTGAAAATTCTGTCATATTAAGGAAACTGTTTCAAATTATCTAAAAACGCTGTTCATTCATTTACTAAGCTTGAAGTTAAAATCCCTTTCAACATTGTCAATTCAAATGAGTTCTGACTGTTCCTCAACTTCTTTGGAATTGCATTTAAAAACCTTTAAGTGAACCTCAATTTTCAAAAAAATGCAATCATTTAACCACCTGCAACACATGTTCAGACTACCCTCAGGTAGAGTATAAAGATGATGTAAATATCACAACAGAAGCCGCAGCCTTTTTTGCAACTGCTCCATAAAGCAATTAATAGTTAAGGCTCCTGGCGTTTGTGCAGCTGCAGGTGAGTTATATGAGATGATATATACATACATATAGATGATGGATATACACGGAGCTAAATGCGGGCATCCCATGGAAATGAGGCGAAAAAAAAAGAAGGAAAGTGAATGAAGAAAAACTTCCGTGTGATTAATTTGCGGCAGTAAACGAAAAGAACTGGATAAATGTTGGCAACAAGATTTACAAACTGAACACAGAATTAAAGCGCGTATAGTTTCAGAAAATATTTACACAAGTATTACACAAGTGCCATCAAAAATGTTGCAGCTAGATTTTCGGGTCGGTTCGGTCATGACAAACGGTCTCTGGATTTAATGGCAACTTTTACCTTCAGTTGGCTTGTAGTCCCTGCTAAACTACACTAATTACTTCCCCTCGGTTTGTGACTAGGAGCTGGCAATATGGGCAGGGAGCTCTATCAAGGAGCGTTACAAGCGGCCACAAATCAAATGCACACCAATTACCTGGCGCCAGGGCGCACAAAGCATAATCAACTGGCATAATTAACAACTAAAAATGCATACGGCGAGGGTGAGTGTGTGTGTGTGTTTGTCTGTGTATGCCATATACACACACAGAGTTGAGTGTATCAACAAAAATATGTTTTTCCACCTGGCCGTGCAATTTTCACACATTTTGCGGTCATACGCGGCGTCGCCGCGTCGTCGCCTCCCATAAACAACAGCAACCAACGACGAACGACGACAACAACAACTACAACAACAGTAACAGTAACAACAACATTAACAGCACCAGCAGCAGCAGCAACGGCAACAAAGAACAACAAACAAGCTACAAAACAGCCTGTAGACAGTAGTAAATTATAAGTTGCAGTCTAACGGGCAAAGTACAGCACATTACTCATACGCCTCATGTGCATAAATTTTTTACCATTTTACCTTCAGCGATAATTATTTTCCGTTTACAAAATGGATGCCAGGCGAAAGTGGCCAAAAAGGCTGCAGAAATCAAATATATTTCAATTCTGTTACAAATTTTTGCAGCAATTTAATATCTGAACTTTTCAATTATATTGCAATAAAAATTCGAATTTTCTAATAATACACAATTTTTATATACGAAGAGTTCAAGTTCTTTTATCAAGTCAAGTTAAATTATGTTCAGTTGTATTATTAACTTCTTGGCAGTGAAAAGTGGTGACAACGAAGCGCCACTTTTCAAGCTCGCTCTGCGGCGACATTCAAGTTATGAATGCAACTTTATTATAAATGTTCGCTCTACTTCATTCACTTTGCTGCATATTACACAATATTTGAGTTAATGTTGGATAAGAGACTTCTTGAATTGTACTTCAATAAAACAATACAAATAAATTATGCAAATCATAAAACAAATTGATATTTTCAGGCTGTCATTCAATTTGGGAATTATTATTTACTAAACCTAATTGCGAGCACAAAATAAAATAATAGTAGTTGTCTGTAGCTACATTAAATTTACTCAGCTGCAAATCATACATTTGCTGAGCTCACTTTAAGCTCTTTATAACCACAAAGCTCTGTTTAACTTCACTCAATGAACAATAAATGAATTTACGTGTAATTAAATTAAAGTTGCTTCTGTGGTTTGCCAGGTCCATAAATTTTGCTTAGTCGTGCCGAACAACAAATTATGAATATAAAGTGCAACCATGTTCATCATTCAGAATACCACTATATTCAATCAATATAATTATAACTTGGAAAACTGTTTTTTTTTTTAAAGGCTGTATTGTTTTTTTTTTTTTTTTTTGTTGATTTAGCAAGCGATTAATTCGAACAAGTTTGCTGCACACTTAATTAGTTTAAGGCTGCTTTAAGCTCATTAAAATTGTTCAAGCTGCCAAAAGTTATAAAACTCTTGACTCTTCACCCCCAAAAAATCCCGCTGTGCATCGCATCCCTCGTTTAACAGATGGAGTCACCCAGAATGTTTGTTATTGATTTGCAAAAGGCAAAAAGCCAAAAACGAACTTTTAGCTGTTTATAATTTAGTGCAAAAATTATAAATACTTTTTGGGACGGTTGGGCCGGGATGGCGATGGACTTGCCTTTGCTTTTGGCTTGCCTTGGTTCTCTCTCTCTCTCAGTTTAAGCAAATTAGTTCAATTGGCAGGGCCAGTAAGTGAGCAGAGCTGAGCATAGAGAGAGAGAGAGAGAGAGAGAGAGAGAGTTCCCATTCCCCCTCTCTGCATAGACTTGATTAGGCTTAGGCAAAACTTTATCCTTTGCACAGTTGTAAATAAGCAAAAGTAAATTTTGGCAAGTAATTTAAGCCACACAAACAAGCTGGCAAACAACTTTGCAGCTACCCCTTGGGTAAGTGAAGCAGCAGCAGCAGCAGTAACTGAATGCAGAGTGCAGAGTGCTGAGGGGAGGTGTCTGCTATTACGCCAAGGCATGTAAAGTTCTTTACCCAATTTTAATTCAAAATCAATGTATGAACTTTGCTTACATTACGCTAAAACTTTGCCATACCCCTCATGCCACTCTCACTCGCAGCCCCCAGAACTGTGACTGCGGCTTCAATTAAGGCGCCTGCATTTGCTATGTTATATATGCCATGGCTGGCTGGATCACTGGATGGTTGGATAGCTGACAGGAGAGCGCTGCCTGCCTGGCTGCCTCAATGAATGGTTCGCTAGATGGATGGATGGATGGTTGGTTGGCTGCTGGATGGCTTGCCACTTACCTTCATAGATGGTTAAAGTTGCATCTGCGGATACGGCGTCGCCCACGCCGTTCTCAGCCACGCACTCGTATGGCGCATCATCGCGTCCCGCCCGAACGGGCTCGATTCTCAGTATGGAAATGCCGCCCGGTTGCTCCAGCACAGTGTAGCGCGATTGAGTGCCTGTTATACATACGAGTTTGCGTCAGTGTGAGGGTCATGACCTTACGATTAGACATACGATATACGATTACGATACGCTTACCTGAAACTTTTTTGCCATTTTTGCGCCAAACAATCGATGGGGGTGGATCACCGCGTGCCGCACAATAGAAGCTGGCCACGCCTCCGACACGCACGCCCTGATTTTGCGGCTTCCTGATGATCTCCGGTGGATCTGTGAAAGTGTGCAAAAGAACAGCATTTAAGAGTTAGTAAATTGCTTGGCAATTGCAAATACCGACAACGAACCAGACAGCGATAGCGATAACGAGGTAAAGAGAGAGAGAGAGAGAGAGGGCAAAGCACTAACTAACACGAGTGGGACAAGTGGGCAATAGATTTGGCGAAGTGAAAAGTAGGCTGCCACTCTTGTGCTGCAGTTAACACGTTGGCAAAGTGAGCTATGGATTTTCGTAGCCGCTGAAAAGTAGGCAACAATTTGGCAGGCAGCCCTCGCAAGGGGCGGGCATTAATTCACGCGCCGTAGAGTGGGCAACACTTTTTGGCGAGTCAACGCATTGCCGAACGGACGAACGAACGGGATTTAGGCAGACTTTGCGTAATTGTTGCCACAGCAACAAGCACGAACTGTTAAAACTGCTGGCAACAATTTTTAAAGCCTTTTTTCTGCTGTTGCAGCGCATTCGATTTATTTCGCCTTACTGAGAGAGCGTCGTGTGTGTGTGTTTTGAGCGTTATTTTCATTTCGTTTCGTTTCCCTTTTCTTTTTTTTTTTACATATTTGTCACAATATGCTGTCAATACAACGTTGCATGTTGTTTGTGTCACACACAAAGGCAGCGGCGTCGCACGTACGTGCTGCACACACAACACACAACACACACCACGGAGATACATACGTAGAGAAAACGCTTCATCTTTGCGCGTGTGTGCGTGCCTGTGACATTAAAAATCTGGTAAAAATCACGAAACGTTAAACAAGCAGCAAAATATTGTCATGTCTTTCCACTACGCCCCGAGGCCCTCTCTTCTCTCCTCCACACTCCAATCGCCATCACCATCACCATCATCAATTGTCCTGTCGCTGCTGTCGCTCTTTTCGTCCTGCCCCGCCACGTTGGCCAGCAGGAGACAGCAAACCGGAGAGCAGTGTGTAAAGTAGTTTACCCAACATATCAATTCGATTTATGCATTTTATTCAATTTAAATGTTAAATTTTCATTTTCATTTCAATTCGCATTGACATTGCGATTTTCTTTTCTTTATTTTTCTTTTGGTTTCTCTTGTTTGATTTCGCTGCTCTTTTTCTCAAGCAGCAAACTTACGTGTCAGATATTGTATATACGGAAAATCCGAAAAATTTGCATCTGTAAATGGTCGGCAACGGGTTAATCATTTTTATAACGAGCGCATCAACGCGATTTTTTCCGATTTAACGCGTTTATCATGTTTTTTGTTTTAATCGTTATATTTATCGATGTATTTTTCAGTTATAACCTTACAGCTAAGACTTAATGGTTAAAAATACTATATCATTTAACATATAACTTAATTTAATTTACTCTTGAGACGTATATTACACTTGATGATTTAAAATACTTTAGCATCATAAATATAAATAAATATCAATAAGGATTTAAATGCATATATTGCTGATAATTAACTAAATTTCGTATATACCTTAATTACGTTTAAATTTTACGTTCTGTAGTAGTAGATTTTTTAGAAATTATAAGTATTTATTGTAGAAAAAAATCTAAATTAAATAATAATAATAAAAAATATAGTATTGCAATTAAATGATAAAAGTTCAGAATTTGAAATAAACTTTCAATACGCAGTATGCAAGAAACTTCATTATTCCACAAATTTACTTTAAGGCAAACTATTAACTTATAATGATCAGTAGCTGACTCTTGTTATTGTGGACTTTTATGGATTTTTTATATGAAATATTAAGCTTTACAACTTTTTAGCATTTTTGTGCACTGTCTTAACCGATACCAAGTGGGATTTCGAAATTGCAAAGCAAACAAGCAAACCAGCAAAGGCTAGAGCCGCAGGTATAGTCCAGACGAATACGCTGGATAGAAAGAAACAGCGAGATTCGTTCAGAAAGAGAGAGCGAATAAGAGACAGATTATGTTTGTTGCATTTGTTGCCTAGGTCACAAATCTGAGGACATTGTAAGTAAGGAGTATTGTAAATAATTTAAAGTTTGCTTCAAGGCGTTCACATCCAAAACATGCAGACCATTTGGTTGCTAATGCGTTGTCATTGTTGTTGTTTTAGTTGGCTGCTGATGTTCTTGGTGTTGTTGTTGTTACCAAATACTTTTTGGTATCATTTGGCAAGTTTTGCGTTCAACTTTTGCCTCGACAAGTTGTTTGACCAGAGCGAAAGAGAGTTTTTGAGAGTACGGCAAGCATGTGGAAAATACACAAACAGCAAACAAGCAGCAGCCACAACAACAAAAATGAAAAGAAAATAGCAAAAATATATGTACTCGATGTGTTTGTTTGTCTGTGTGTGTGTGTGTGGCTTTCAAGTAGAGCCAACTGAACAAAAGTTGACCGAGCCAGCCAATTTCACTTGTCACTCGGTGTCTACCTCAATTTCAGCAGAATATTTCAAATTTGACACTTGCAAATGCAACTCTGGTCACGAAATTAACTGAAAACAATATCAAAAGCAGCAGCAAAACTGGCATCAAAAGCTGGGAATATCTTTCCGTAACATTTCCACAAAAACTTCCAAGAGAAAATTGAAATGTTTGCTTATGCAATGATTGACAATTTATGAAGGAAATGCATTTCAATTTGCTTTAAGGTAAGAAAAAGAAAGTTAAAAACATTGCGATTTATTCAAACAATTTTAAAGTACATCCGCCATACTGTTACTATGTGTTGTGCTGCTCATTATAAAACGCCCAATGGTAGATGAAGAAGATGATTTTGCCGTGGCTGTTCGCGACGATTTCGCTGGATTTGCGAAGCACTTGAAAGCATTTTACGCTTACGTTAACAGTTTTTATAGCCCAGGCAGTCGGCAATAAGCATATTGGTTTGTGGCTGTAATGAGCTACACAGCATCAGCTAACACTGAGTCCTACAATTCCACCAAGCACACCACAAGATGGCAAAGCAAATTTACAGCGATTTCTTCATCTTTTATTTTTTTCCTTCTTCTTCTCGTTTTCGTTTTTTCTTGGCGCATTTGTAAAGTTTTATGTTTGCTTAAACAATTTGATTGCAGAGTCGCGTCAGAGAGACGGACAGACAGAGAGAAGAGACACTCAGACACTTGCGTGACGAGTCATAAAAATCGTATCATTACAGCCATAAAACTGGGATTTCTGTTTATTTGTTGGATTTCTAACATTTGCTCGCAGTGCTAGAGCACAAAAATTTAAATAAATTTAATTATGTTTGTGCTCAGCGAGCACTGCAGAGGAGGAGAAGAAGGAGGTCTGGGAGATGCCTGTTACAAAGATTAAAGGAATACCAAATGAAATTTGTAGATGCCGTAGATAGTAGAAAGTATGTATGTTACTAGTAGCAAACACCAGGTTTGCTTTGATTTGATATAGGGTCTGGTCTCCATATCAATGGATGGATGTCGGTGTGTGTCTGTGGGTGTGTGTACAGTTAAACTGCAACCAACTTTTTGCCTTGCGTGCAGCTTTTTGCTGATTTTTCATTTCGCACGTTTCGCTGGCTTGGGATTTAGGAGGAGCTGTAGGGGCTGTGTGGCTGGGCTCCATAGAGCGAGCAAACAATTTCGTTGTTGATATGTGCAAATTGATTTCAACGTTTGAAATGTGCAGTTATAGATACACACACACACACCCACACCCACACACTAACACTCAGACACACAACCATACCCTATCTCCATCCCTTGAATAGAGCAATACGATTATATGCACACGCAGAGACCCAGGCAGAGAGAGTGAGAGCCTGGCAATTTATATGGAAATTAATACTAACATTTTTACTATAGCAAAATGAATATGGTGCACAAAAAAATATATATTTATACATAAAATTGAATTGATTTTGTTAAAAAATATTCACGAAACGTTTTGCCGCACAGTGGCGTAGTTTAATCATTAGAAACAAACTAGATATAACAGCACTACAATTTTACATGTAGGGTCAGGATTCTCTTCTGACATTTTTGCTAACTAGCTACCGCTTAATATCCACAAAAAAAAGAGCGAACACCCCAGAACTATGTTGTCGAAACTTTCACTGACCCTTCACCGAAAACTCTCGCTGCTTGTTAACCCCTTTCTGGAATGACGCCTCTGTTTTTAGAACATTGTAAAATTATAGCTATAACTTTTGGCCTTGTTTCCAATATGCCAAAATGCTCATAAAAATTGACCCCATACCCCACCAAACAGAATCGGGTAAGGTAAGAAAAGAGGCAGTTAGTAAGGGAAGGAGAACGAGAAAGGAGAAAGCAGGGCATATAAAATCAGCATATGCTATGCGCTGTAAAGTATGCAGCTGTTTTTTATGGCTCTAACCCTAGTTGAGAAAGTTAGGCCTGGAAATGTTTTAGGCCTGGCAATTTATGACGCTACTTTTAAGCCCCCGGGCCACACTGCCTTTCCTTATGCCCCAACTTCCTCGCTTTCACCGCAGCTTGTTGCCCCGCGGGCAACGTTTTTCTATTTCATCTGTACGACTTTTTAATAAGTGCCAAGTGCGGGCGGAAGTTGTGGAAAATTTGCCAACATTTTTAGGGTTAGACTCTCTGATGTAATAGGAAAGAGCTTAAGCTGGCAACTTGAGAACGCGAGGGAGAGGCTGAAGAGGCCCGCGGGGCAGGTTTTTGGACTCCAATACTAAGCTGTTGGCAATGTGTGAGTATTTGTGTGTGTGTATGTGTGCTGAGGACAAATCATTTCGGCAAAACTATCAGTAGCTTTTGCAAAAGATGAGCCAAATGCAAGCGAAAAAGTCCTTCACTCAGTGAGAGCACTTCCTGCCCTCTGCGCCTCCCTCTATCCCTCCCCGTAATCCTTATCTCGCACGTACTGTCGTCCTGTTGACTGACAGCAGAAATTCACCTGTCAGCATCAGCAGCATTTCGTTTTACTGAATTGCATTGAAATACGATGCTAAATTTAACGATTCATTGCATTTTGCTACCCAACACTTCACCATTTTGACCCCCTCCCCGTTCCCACGCCCTATCCCCATCCCTATCGCCATTCTTCGAACAGTTATACAGTTCTTACAGAAAATTGCAACTCTGTTGAACGCGTCGGAGCCGAGAGCTCTTTCTTTCTCCCCCTCCACCGATGCCAGTTGGGGCGTTGTGTATTTTTAATGCAGCAACTTTGGCATAGAATTGCTAAATCTGCTGAGTCTAAGAAACAGAACGCCGCCGCCTGACTCGATTTTGGTGCCTGGACACGCTGCACTGCAAATAAAATATAAACTGCAGCATTCGCATACC
The DNA here is from genome assembly GCF_009650485.2 of Drosophila albomicans. Lineage (NCBI taxonomy): Eukaryota > Metazoa > Arthropoda > Insecta > Diptera > Drosophilidae > Drosophila > Drosophila albomicans. The sequence continues at coordinate 8,672,466 of NC_047628.2, read as the reverse complement.
CTATAATTTGTCGTATACGCTCAATTGGCTATGACAGACAGACTCGCATAATGACCAAAGCACTTACAGGGTATTGCGGCAGTCGATCGGTATCCGATTTCAGTAGTTTTTATGGCCAATGCCAGACGTTGGTGCTCTGCTGTATGCAACTAAATTTTAATGTTACTTGAAAGAGTAATAAAAATAAAGTTTACGCAAGTTGAGAACGGAGAACTGAGAGCTGTGCTAAGTTGTGAAAAGCATCGCTCTCGCCTCGAACAAAAGGCACTGATTATATCGTATGGCAAACGCAACAGCCCTGCAAAGTATGCAATGTTAAATTTTAATTAAATTGTACAATAAACAGCAGGCAAAGCGAAGCTTTCGCAGGCATCACTCGCTTAAGTCGCAGCTTTGATTTTGCCCCAACGCTCAAAAACACAGTGTGAAGGCGAGAGGAGGCAACGTCAAGCAGGAGATGTGTCAACAAAATCCCATTAAACAATTCATCAAATGATGAAATCGATAGACGCCATTCGTGGATGCTGGATAAAGTTTTTCGGGCCTATCCAGCGACAGGTTTCGCTGCGCAGTCAGGCATATAAATGATGTGGGCCGTGTGCCCATCATTAATCAAAATTAAAAGTGTGACCAGTTGGTCAGAGGGGATGATGTCGTGTGACACGGGGCAGCAGCCCAGTACCCCCCAAGCATTGTTTCTACCGAAAATCAGCATATTACTTCAATCTAAGCACACATATATAGAGAGAAGACTATAGGTGAAGCGATTCCCTTGTCCCTCGCTGATGCTGCAGCTGCGCTTCGTGTGCTCTGGTGTGCCCAGTGACCCTTCACATTTGGCATCAGGCTAAATGAACCGATAAAAAGGTAAACCATTAGCCAAGCAAAATGCCAGTTTCGTTCCATTTTACAAAGATCTCTCAATCAGCTGTCAACTGTCGGCCATAACAAATGTCAATTTAACCCGGCCACAATCTGCAAGTCAATAAGCCTAGCCCAACAGCAACATCCCCGCAGCCGTGTCGAGTCGTTGTTTGCGGCCGAGGGTTGTGGCTGAAGAAGGTTCGCCATTATATGGGGGGGATTAAAAAATTATCATTAGTTATGCCGACTTCTTAGAGAATCTGCAAAACATAAGTTAAACCCGGATATCTTAAATTGAATTTCGCTTTTAAAATTCAATTTTGATGGAACTCAGCTTTATTTCTAGTAAATTTCGAACACTTTAGGCATTGAATTCAAGTTATGCCAAATTATTGCTATCGAACATTGAAATAAATTTATTTGATTTATATCAATTAGGCTCAATTTTATTTATGGGCTTTAATTGTTTTAAGTCAATTGTATCAATTTTATGCAATTTTAAATTTAAGTGAAGTTAAGTGCTTTAGATTTAAAATACATAAAATAACACACTTTCCATTAAACAAATAAATATCCTGCATAACTTCTTGAAGAAAGTGCTGCTTGTTGAACATAACTTTATTACTTTATGCTGTCACTATCAACTTGCGAGATACTATCTCAATGTTCACACATAACTTATGCATTTTAATAAACTAGAAAATTTGCTTAAAAATTCTATTGACCCAAATGTAAAAATGTAAATGTAAATTTTCCACAGTTCCACAACATAATTTTGTGCAGAAAATTTTCCAAAAACTACTGTTCGCTCGAGTCTTGAGCTTGGCGACCAAAAAATTGCTTTGGCTAGCCCGAAAATGACTTGGCAAAGTCAGCGTTAAATGGCCCAAAAATGCAGAAACACACAGAGACAAAAACAAAGACAGGGGATAGAAGAGAGAGAGAGAGAGAGAGAGAGGGGAGGCAAGAGAATGTGACACACTGACAACTATTACTGACCGTTGCCAACACACGAAAATTTTACATGACATTTTAATATAATTAGTTTTTGCTGCTGGCATAATGTAAAGTGCGGCCAAAAAATGTCAGCAAGTGCAGACCAAGAGAGAGTGCTATAGAATGGGACAGATAGAGCGAGAAAGAGAGAGACAGGGAAAGTGCTGTAGTAGTTCAAGTTGCCTTAAGGACTGAAAAGTTGACTTGTCTGTGCGGTTGCCTGTGCGGTGGGTCGATTCGGGTCTAAAACTATTTGAGTTTGCGGTCTGTTACCAGCATTTTATAAGCCGCAGCATATTTTTCGCAAAAATTTTAGTCTCACGCCTGTTCTATTAAATGGGGATTTACTCTCGCACACACACACACACACACCTAGCTTGTATCTTTGTATTTTTGGGGGCATCTATCTATCTATCTATTCGTCTATCTGTTTTTTACAGATACAAGAAGACTACGTCAGGCACATGGGGCCCACATTCATTATTTCTCTATGCAGGATTACGGCGTAAGCTGGGCTACGACTTAAAATGCCGCAAACTTTATGAGACGCAACACACGTGCCACTCTCCTCACCTTCCCCCCGTCCCCCGTCTACCACTCGCTGGCTCTTTATCTAGCTGCTGTTTTTGCAAGTCCACCTTGCCCCCTTTTGTGGACTAGGCCTAGACAATTTATGATTGCCTGTGTACAACGACGAAATCTTGTAGACAACCTGGCAATTTCATAAACTGTGCAGACACTTGCCAAATTGACAATACCCTCCTTCCTCCTGTTCCCCTAAATGTAATGCCTTGCCTTTGTCTTCGTCTTTTACGCACGTAAAGGCGCCTGTAAGCAGGCTTTGATATTTTATTGAGCTTGTCATAATATTTATGATATGTATTTGATGCGTGTACCAGAGACTAACAGGACAATAGTCCAAGCTACTGTCAACTTGATGCAGTAATCCCTCCCTCCTCCGCCTTGGCTTGCCTGTGAGACAATACCGAAACTTTGCCTACAGTTTGAAAACTTTTATTATTATTAGCATTAGGCATTAAGAGTGTGTGTGTGGGCTGAACGTCATGTCCTTTTGGCTTTTATTAGTTTCAACTTTTGACAGAAATTATATTGAGTTTATACTCCAACTCCATATATATATTATATATCTAGATATATATATATATATAATGATCATGATGAACCCAGAAACTTTTCTTTTTTTTCTTGGCGCGGTTTTGTTTTGTTTAATTTGTGTTATTTATAAGCTGGCAAAAAGCTTTGGGCAGTTGCTCACTTTTCTGTCCTTTCGGCCGCTCTCGGTTTTGTCCGTAGCTAATGGCGAAAAGAAAAACTTGTCTAGCACTTGGGCGAGGCAATGCCATTGGCAACAACACAACAACAACAACAGCAAACGCAATAGCAACTGCCAGCTAAATGTGCACAAAGGTAAACAGGCAACACTTAAGTCGCGCCAGCAGCAAAAACAATGCAAGAAGACTGGCAACAGTCAACAGCCAACAACAAGGCTAGAAGAAAGCAGCTCTTGGTACGGGGTGGGCGGTACGCTAAGCCGGCCTGTGGCATGTGGCAACTGTGGGGGGCGCTTTTAAGTGCGCTCTCTATATAGCATGTGGCAGCAACAATAAGTGAAGTTGCCCAGATTTCAGCGTGTGTTTGTGTGTGTATGTTTTCTTCGTTCGCTGTCTGTTGGCATTTCAGCTGCCTTCAAATCCGCATTGTCATAGCTTGATAAATAGCTGAAATTACTTACAGAGTGGCAACACTCAGCTTAAGGCTGAATACACTCTCGCTCTCTCGCTCTCAATGGAGGAAACATTATCACAAAACTACAAAAAAAAAAAAAAATATTCGAAAAGAAGAACTTTGCAGCAAAGCATAAAAATGTCTGAAAAGCTAGAAAGAAATGCTCAATGGTCATGCTTAAAGCTAAGCATTAACAATATATGCGAAAGAATAGACACAAGTTGTGCACAAAACTGAAAATCAAAAGAAAACTCAATTTCACTGCAACTTTTCTGCTCGAATAAATGCACAACAAATTTTAGTGGAGCTAAGTGAAAGCGAAGAAGCGCACACAAAGCCTTTGATCTGGAAAAACTCGAGAACGTATTTGACATATTTTACGTAGTTGGACAGTGTTGAATTGTGCTGATCGCATAAAGAGACGGCATAAAGTTTACTTGGAATTATGTATGATAAGATTCTTGTATGCAAAACTGTGCAAATAAGTGCCATTAAAGCCTAGGAACAAAATTTAATTTTTTGAGTTAATGATTTACCAACTAATCTGAGATTTCTTTAAACCAAAAACAAATGGAAGGCATAAGTTGAATCTGCACTTATCTGCAGTTTTCATAACCCAATTTTATTCTTAATATATTCTTTATCAATATACTTTTATCAAGTGATTTTACTGGCAGCGTATTATCTTTATTTTTAAATTGCATTTCATTTAATAAATGTTTGGTTGAACATTGTTTAAGTTTGCCTAAATGAGATAAATAAAAATTGTATCTCACATTTTTGAAATGTGTCGAAAACAAATATTAATTCGAAATAACAATCCTTTTTGAGAAGAGATTAAATGCACTATACTACTGTACTATATGTATGTAAATTAACCATTCATAATACCAAGGCTACTCTTCCACAAATATTTCTTTTGTAATTCTATTCAAAGAGTATTAAAAATGCCATCAACGTGCCTTGCGCAAAAGTGACATGCAGAGCAGAAACAATATGAAATTGTTACAGCGAAATTTCGTATCGGATGTCGGAAAACAAATAAATCGTCATGAGTGAGATTTTGGCAAATCTCGAGCACAAGTTAAGTTAAGGGATCGTCTGTGAATCCAATGAAAACTAACAGACAGCCTTATATCAGCACATACCCTTGCCCCTGCCCCTGCCCCCTCCCTCCTTGTGCTCTGTTGTGCCCTGGCCTGACCATGTGTCTGCATATCTAGAAAAGAGCTAAAATGCTTAGACGACAGCTACATCAGCCGTTAAGTATGCAATGCCTCTTTGCCTTTTGCCTTTGCCATTGCCTTTGACTTTGGCTCCAGTCTACGGCCTACGGGTTTGCTCTTTGTTTTATTGTTTCTCAAATCGCTGTCGCTGTTGTTGCTGTTGCTGTTGTTGTCGCTGTTTCTGTGGCAGTCTAGAGCTTTGACTTTGCCTCTTTATTATTATGCAGCATGCGTCGTGGCGCGACCAGATTATAAAGGTCGTCGGCTCGTCGCAAGGCATTTTGCACAACTTTGTCACGTGGCACGGGGCACGCATTACTTTTAAACAAGAACATTATGGCCCAGAACTTGGTGCTCCGTCCCTTCTCCCTCCCTCTCTTGATTGTTGTAGAAATATTTAGGTACATTTACAGTTTGATAAATGTACCAGTCTACTGAGCCTGAACTTCTGTTTTCTTTCTTTTTTTTTGTGGGGCTTATGGAAATGCGAGTTGAGAGTCAACGCCGCAGGTTGTCCAACAGCCAAGTGTTTTCACAAGAATACAGACAAAAAAAGAAAACAGTTTCCATCAATTTTCGAGACAACTGTTGCAATGACAGCAATTATAAGAGGGGGCTCCGGCAGCAGATTGAGAGGGTGGAGCGAACCATATGCAGTACATAAAAGCTGTTGCGACTCACTCCCAAAAAAAAAACCGAACATTAAAGCAAACGGCATTGAGCGAGCGAGACGATTAAGACGATAATAACAAGTGACAAGTTTATTGCCCACATACACACACACATACTCCCACACACACACACATACTGTCACAGACATTTGAACGCATACTGACAATGGCAGAGAGCGTTGGCCAGCCGCAAAAACTCTTGCCCGGCAGAAGCAAGACAGTTAGACAGACTGGGGAGACGAAAGCCTAAGCTTTTGTGGCCTGAAACCTAATGCCTTTAACCAACAACAAAAGTGGCAACAAAAAGGGGCACCCAGAGGAGGCGGGAGACGGAAGGCAGGGGGGAATGTAACATTGCCCACATTATTGCCATGCGGGGCACACAACATTTTGCCGCCTTAAAAGCCAGTTCCACTAATGCCAACAGCTGGCCACATAAATATCTACAGTGGGTTGGGAGATCATTGAGTGGCAGCAACAGAAACAGTGGAAGAGAGGGAGAGGAAAAGGGGGGTGGTACTGTCTATAAATGTTTTTGTTACCAAGTTGTAGCGCAGCAAGCCAGCGCACTAAAACCACTAAGTAAGATAAGTGAGGTCAAGCAAAAGGGGTCATGTGCGCGCATTGTTACGTATACGCAACGTGGGACGCCACTGGGACTTTGTCCCATTCAACGGACGGACGGACGGACGGACGGAGGGAGACATCAGAATGGACACCAAAAAGCAATTGAAAGCTCAGCAAGATAGTGAGCGAGCATAGCTGGTGAAAGTGCAAGTTATGCGGTAAGTAAAGTTATAAGATCCAAAAACCAGCTGATAGCAGCGCAGATATGAGAGAAATGCTGAATAAGTATCATCAAGTCCCCGTCGACTATCTCTTATTTAACTGCTTAGCTGACTCGTAATTATTGCAGTAGCTAAAGGGAGCCTTTACTAAGGAAATAAAAATATTTCTGGTTTCACTTCTTTATACTTGTCAATCAAATATTGTAACAAAATTCGAGAGAAATGTCAAGTTTAGTATTAATTTATTGTATAATATTTTTCTGTCAAATATTATAATAATATTTTGATATAACTTTATAAATTAATATATGAATTCTCGTGAATTTCAGTTCATGTCATATTTATAACTGCTTTATATTAGTCCCTAACGTTTAGCATCAAAAAAATTGTATTATTATTTCGATAGAATTCCAGAGAAAAATGAAATTGTGCATAAAGTGAATTTCTCACTAAATATGCTCCAACAAGATTTGTATGCTTCATATATATAAGTTCATATTTGCTCTTTTTATTTTACGCATTTTCCGCTGAATTAGCAACAGTCAAAAGAGTAATTGAAATGCTTTCAAATTTTTTTATGCTACGCGAGATTTTTTTAAGCTATTTTCATGGCAGCTTAGGTATTTTGTTGTTGTCGGCAATAAATTAATTAGTTAAGCTTTGTTGTCATAGTGCAGCTTCATTAATTAAAACCACAGTATAATCTCAAACCCTTAAGCCAGATTTACGCTTCGCACAGATAATGAAAAAATACAAAAAAAAAGACTACAACAAAAATAAAATGAAGAAACGAAAACATATAGTCATTGTGATGGTGTTTTGGGGGGGGAACAAAATCTCGGAAAGCCGAGCCTGGCATTTTGTCAAAAAGTTACGATGCGGCCGCGACCGGCTTTTTTGGCCAATAAGGAAATTATTTTACATGATTCAGCATATCAAAAGGCAAAGCAATTATAGCCAAAGGCGCGTTATCATTCTCTGGCCAGATAGCATAGGAGTAAGAGGAAAGTTGGAGGCAGGCGTTGTTATCGTGAGAAGACAGAATAAATGAACCAAAGATAGCACACGTAACCTGGCTACAGTGATTGCTGTCAGTATTCGCATTGTACGCAATGATATTTCATTTGAGTTGCGATTAGTTTCGAGTCATACATCGCTAATATTTGATTGCTTCTTTATTAATGCATAATACAAGTAAAAGCCGCTCTCAGTTAAGTTAATAGCTATTTAAGCTTTGTAGCTTACTGCTTACTGTTTTGGTTAAAGTATCTCTCGATATTCTATTGTTATTCAAAAGTGTTAAATATTATGAGGCATTCCAAAAAGTTGCGCAAATACTAAAATGCTTAGTGCGCACTCAAATCACATTTTGCAACTCATTTCAAATCAATCAAAGATAAAATATTCAATTTACCACAAATCCTTCAACGAACTATAACCCTAAGAATTCAAGCAAAAAAAGCTGCAAAATTGAACCAAAAAACAAAAAAAAATCGGATCCCAGTTTTTTTTTATTTTTTGTTTACCAGCTGCACTTTGAGCAGAGGTAAAAGTCAAGTAAAATTCAGGACTCGCAGCTAATGTTTTGAGAGCAACGAGAGAGAGAGCAAGTAGAGCAAAAGGAAAATAATACCAGAATTATTCGTATGCAAATCAACTTTGCGCAACGGTGTAAAAGATATATGTGTGTGCTTGCTTGTCTGTGTCTGTATTTGTGTGCGCATATCGATAGATTGATGTTAAATTGATGCCATACTGAGTGGGTTATTGTCTGGCCCGCATATAAACAACCAAAACAGGAGTAAAAAAATATATACGAGAGAAAGACGAAAAGTCAAAAGAAAAGTAAAAATTTCAATAAGGCTAAAGCATTTGTGTGTGAGTTGAACTGAGAACTGAGGGCTGCGGCAAGAAGCAGCAAACGAAGTTTAGAGGCCACTTCAGGCAATTTATGGCATATGTTACCAACACACACACACACTAACTCACACACCCAGCCTTATACACCCACATACTCAAGTAGTAGAAGGAGAGACGGATGCCCGCATATGTAAATGCTAAAATAATACATGTGCGTATGGCATAAAAATTGATATGCCAACGTTTTTCATGTGTGAGTAATTCTCAAGTAAAATTTATAAAGTTTTTAAATAAAATATAAAATAATGTTGCCGACGACTCTAGACCGTCTCAGTAATCGATTTTTGTATGCCCTGTAGGCAATGCATTCTACGAAAGATGCTTTAACACCATTTGGAATTCAACAATTAAAATTGGAAAGCGCAACTTTGGCAATAAAAAGATCGATGAGTTAATAATTAAATAATGTGCATTTTTATTTTTTTATTTTTATTTGTTATTTATTTATATTTTGTATTTTATTTGTACACACAAAAATAATGGCATTTTAATCCTTTTTGCTGCTTTAATGTGCATCAAAAATAATGGAATACTTTACAAATTGAAACAATAATACTCCTGCTTCGATTTATGTTTTATGTAGGGTATTATCTACAGCAACTATGTGCAAAAATTATGTCGCATAATAAATTGAACTTTTCATAAATTTTGCAGCTGAAATTGGCAAGGGTCGTCGTCTCTGTGCTCTCGTCCTCGATCTCGTACTCATTCCCACCGTTTCCAGTTCCCAATGCCATACTGACATTGTCAACGTCTTTGGCAGCTTTGCGGCTCTGTACTGTCGTCCCCTTCTTCCCCTTCCCATTCCCGATCGGCCCCCTTTTTTGCAACAAAGCAGCAGCTCATAATTTATGGTTGCCAGCTTTTAGGCTTTGTTTTGCTGCTTATTATTGTTATTGGCACCAACAGTGACATATTAGGAGCGCCTACTCCACGCCTGTCGAAGCTCATTTGTTGGTCTGGCCAAGAGACGACTTCCCCAGTCCCAACTTCCCACTTCCCTCTCTCTCTCTCTCACTAGCTCTCTGTGGCTGATATCGAGATACGATGGCGTTGCTCGTTGCGTACGCCAGGATTATTAATATTAGAAAAAGGAAATATATTTTCTACTGACCGGCTGCTGTTTTCGATTATTGTCCTGGCCATCGTCATCGTCTTGTGTTTTCTGCCGAGTCCTTTTTGCCGTAAATTGTTATTGACAACGGAAGCAGCAGTGCGGCACAAATTGGGCGTTGAATTTGCGGCTTGCTTTTCGTTTAGCTGCTTTGGCTTTCCTCCCCCCTCCACCCTCTGCCCATCATCATCGTTTGGTTTCTACGCTTTTCCATTTCTTTTTTGTGTATTTTTTTTTATATTTATTTTGTTTGGTTTTTTTTCTGGCTGGGTTTGGTCCATTTGTTGTGGTTATTATTATGGTTGATTTAGTGGCCACAAATTGAATGAATTGTCTTACTTAACCGAAATAAGCAATACACTTATATATACGACCATCCATATATATAAAAAATATATATATATATATATTTAAGTTTAAATTCAATAATGCCTAAGTGCGTGCTCAAATCAGATTAAAACGACGACGACGACGGCATTGCGGAAATGACAGCGCTGAATTGAATTAATTAATGCCAGTTGAGCGGCAGTTGAGGAGCACTTCGCGGGGGGAGGGTGTCAGGCGGCACGCAGTAGATTGCGCAAAATGAAGTTGACAAATGCTGACAGCGGCAACATGGCACATGGCACAAAATATTAAAATAAAGTTGTAATTAAACGCCTCGCATAACTTGCCAACACACACAATCACACACACATAACATATGGAGAAAGAGCTGTAAAACTTGAGCAACAGTTGAATAGATGAAAATTACTCACAAGCTGCCGTGCTAAGCCCACAACTCAAGCGTCTGTGTGAGTTGAGTATGAGTGTGCGTGTGTGTGCAGGAAAAAGAAATGGGAATACCAGACCCACACACACACACACATACACACATACGACTTTGATAATTAGAAAATTAAAACTGCACTGCAAGAATACAAAGTAACATTAAATTGCTCTCAGCATATTAATGGGTAAATGAAAGCAATGCCAAAATTATTTTGTATTCTTAAATAGGTCTTTTTATATTTTAAAGTTTTGCTATTTAAATGGAATCTTTTAAATGTTTGGTAATTTATTAATATTGTAATTAACGTTTAAACTTTGTAATGCCCTTTCAACTTTAAAAAATTCCTCATTTTTAAGTATTTCTTTTTCGCTATTTACTTTCTTGCGAATTGTTCATTTCTGCATTAATGGCATATATTATTAAATCTATTTTGTATGCCGAGTTTCCGGAATCATTGCCATTTGCTATGCACGCTTTTTTGTAACAAATTTCTTTCGACGCAAATAAAAATGGAAATTGCAATGCAAAAAAGTCTTTGCAAAACTTTCTAGCTGAAAAATCGCAAAAGCATATTGTGCCAAGTTCATATTGAGAGTTAGGCAACTCTCGTAAAATTCTTTACAGTGTACAGGGAAGAGACGAAAAAGAAAAGAAAAATAAAAGAGAATGAATTTAACGGGGCAAGTGCTACACAATGACAATAATTTTGGCAAAGTGCAGGAGGTAAAGACTGATGCAGGAAGGAGGCAGCAAAGAGCGATGAGAGAGAGTCATCACAAGCTGCTGGCTGCCAGGCTGGCTGGCTGGCAATTTGCAACCACTGTTGCCACCATTACGACCACCAACAGCAGCTTCAGCATCAGAGCAGTAGGAGCTTTTCAGTGGTGGCGCCTCAGTGCTGTCTCTGGCTGCCAGCTGGCTTTGGTCTCAACACAGTCTCACCGCAGAGACACCAAAACCAAAAACCCAAAATGAGAAATACACACGCTGCCACACAAACACACACACACACACACACATAGATAGCGAAGCAAGAGGCAAGTAAACGCGTCGCAGGGGCATATTAAAATATTTAATTACCATGTAAACTTACGACTTTTGTTTTTGTTATTGTTTTAATTGTGACAACAACTGTCATAATAATGAATATGATGATGTTTGCCAGACGTTGGCAGTATTTCAAGCGGGGGCGGCCACAACACCGCAAAAGCACACCCTCCAGCTCCCCTCCTCCTCCTGCTGCTGTCACCCACACAAAACGCAATATGCGCCGAGTGCCGAGTGGAGAAAGTATGCTGCTACATGCGAGTTTTGAAATGGATGCCAACCAAAGCTTTATTACATTTACTATGTGCGCCGGTGACTGTCTGTGTATGTGTGTGTGATTCATGACACGTGTGCTGGTGTGAGTGGGGGGGCAAGGCGGATTTTGGCGGTTTTTCTTGAAATTGTCTGGCACTTTTCAAGTTGTTTTGCGACTTGCAATGTTATTTGAATTTTAATTGCAGTCTTTTCATTGCATACTTTTGGGCTGCCTCTGTTTTATTGTCTTCATTGCATACTTTTAGGCTGTCTTTGTTTTATTGCCCCCTCCCACCACCACACACAACTCACACTCGCAGGCTCCGACGCAGTCCGCCATTTAATTAAAAATGCTTGTCTCGGTCTCGGCGTCGCACTGCACTTCGTCCCAGGTGCTCATTGTGTTTGCTCATTGGAACTAATTAGTTTTATTTAGCCTCACTTATTGACTGACTCACTGGCTGGCAAACTCCATCACACTTCCCCCAGCTAGCTGTGGGCAGCTGGCCAAACATTTTTCAATTGACATTGTCAGGACATTGTCAGGCTGAGGAGTAGCTCCATCGCCATTGCCATCGCCATCTCACCGCACGTAGTGGGCTGCTTAGTATGCGGCACACAATACACATAAAACATTAATAAAGCTTGTTGTCCTTTTTGCCTGGCTGAGCAGGCAATTCTTAAGCCAAGCTGAAGGTCCTTGTCATTACCAAGCATCATCCTCGCTCACCCCCAAAAATCTCGCCGCCTTGTGTGCTCGGCATATGCTTAGCATAATTTTAGACGCCAGCAAGAAAACTTTGATTTCTGCTGTCAGCTTTAAATGCGCTGGCGTTCGCTTAATTAAAAAACAAAATTAACAACACACAACGATGGAAAAAAAAAAACGAACTCAGAAGCCAGAAAAATAGATGGAAAAGTTGAAAACGTTTAAAGTTTTAAATTATGAAACGTTTGAAACCAGGTTGTTGGACGCAGATTTCGGACCGGGGCCAGGGCCACGGTTCATATCATAATTCAGTCATATAAAATTTGTCTAGCGGAAAATTAGAAACGCCGCAATAACAAACAGCAGCAACAACAACATCCAGCAGCTAACAAGAGCCACAACAGACGCCTTTGTAATTAAAATCAACAGAGAGCGAGCGAGAGACCAAGCGAGAGTGCGAGTGAGAGAGCAAAGGAAGGAAAAAAGAAAATCAGAACCAGCCATTGATATGCTGATGAGCTTAGCTGTTTTCCAGGCTCTGCTGATGCTTGACATTGAAGTGACTGCGTGAGTGGCACTGTATATTCCGTTTCGTTGTATGTGTGTGTGTGAGTGTTTGTACTTGTGTGTGTGTGTGCGTGTGTAAAGTGGGAGACGGGGGTGAGGGGTAGTTGCGTTGTTTACATAAAAATTTAAAGCCAAAACTCAGTGATTTTTATGCCTATCAACAGCGAAAATTGAAAACGACACTTGAGCTGAAATCTACCCTTAAAGTGGGGGATATTGCCACCAAATGTTGCACATTGGTTGCAAATTGTGTTTAAGTGAATAAACTTTTGTGTCACTTGACTACGATCGTATTCATAATTATGTTTAACCAATTTACAATCTCTTTTTGGTTACTAAATAGTGCAAATATCTGATCCAAATCGCAATTCAAAGATTTGTGAAACCTTTCAGCAAGTTGACGAGTTGCATTTGTCAAAAATTACATGGCATATTTTCCTAGAGAGCATAAAAGAAATCAAATTGCAAGTGCAGTTCAATTGTAACAATTGTAAACAAATCTGGCTCTCAACATTTTTAGTTTGAGTGATGTCCCCGAATACTCTATAAAGTGGAGAGCACATACTACAAACTTCAATTACACAAGCCAAAGTAATAACAATTACTCGGCCATCCAACAAAAATTGAATTTAGTTTCATAGTTTGTACCCATGTTTGTTTGTTTGTTTGTTGATGCACACAGAACTTGCCACAGAGTTTGCCGCTCAAGCAAAAAACATGGAATGAAAATCAATTGGAAAACAAACACAAAGCTAAGCAAAAATATCAATTTGATGACAAAAATTCAGTCGCATAGTCTCGTCCCGCCCCCGGACTGCTCCCGGACTGGCAGCTGAGTCACCACCCAATCCTAGAGTGGCATTTCAAACCCATGTCAAGTTGGCATTTCTCAATCAGTTGCAGCCCACTGTGCGCCTTTTATTAAATTTCACAACGCCAAATAAACATGTACGTGTATGCGCGTGTGTGTGTGTGCACATGTGTATGTGTGTGTGTGTGTTGATTTTCAATCGAAGCTGAGGCCGAATTTTCCTTTTTCTTACGCTCGAAAGTTGTTTGCCAACTTTGCGGTTTTTGAGGTTGACATGTTGGCTGTTGATGTGACCCTAAACAAGTGGAGCAGCTGATGCCTGATTATGATGATGGTGCTGCTGTTGACGCAGGGTCTGCAGGTGGGGGAGCGGGAGGGGGATGGGGAGGGGGAATCTGGTACAAGGGCTTAACAAATCGAGCAAAAGTTTTGCCTACTTTTAGGCGAGTGGCGCGCGTGCAAAGCCGAAACCCCTGAAAGCCATTTGTATGGGGCAAAGAATATGCATTTCCTGCCAGGCAATTACCTGATGATGGGCTACAAACAAGCCGCTGACTTCGAGCCGTCATCAATTCAACTTCTGCCGTGGCGCTCTAATTAAAGATACCAATCACAACATGCAAGGCTCTGGTCAGGTGGCCCTCATCTAAATCTAAAGCAAGCACAAAACGGACAACGAACTCAACTCGGCGCAATAACAAAAAGAAAAACACACACACACACACCTCTGGCTGCTTGCCCCACACCCAATGTTGCACCGTTTGTGGTGTTGAGTGGTAGGTGTAATTGATTTGCCGGCACTTTGTCTATTGCCTCAGTCAGTAGTCGTTGCCACTGCTCCAGCCTTTGTTTGTCTGGGGCGAATTTAATAAATATGAAAAACATCAAATTATTTCAAATGCCCAAGTGTTTGTCTATCCGTCTCTCTGTCTCTTGGTCTGTCTGTCTGCTGGTCTCTGACAAACGCCTGGCGTGCACGATAGAAATATGCTATGCTTGGGAACTACGATGGTTGGTTGCTTGACTTGACTGGTTGGCTGCTTGGCTGTTGGTGTTGCTGTGGTGCGCTGCATAATTTCGCAATTGCTCTACAACAAATCGCAGTTGATTGTTTTACGTAGTCGTTGCCGAGTTGCATGGTAGTTGGGGCATAACAGCCTTAAAATATGCAACGAAACTTTGCTCAAAGCATAAAATCAACTTGCAGCGCAATGCCACTTGCAACACTCACACACACACACACACACACAGATATACAGACACATCGGCCAAAAGGAGCTGCAGCAAATAGGAAATCACAGCAACAACAACAACAACAGCAACTGAAACGGAAATGCAAGGCATTCTTATGCATATCCTCTAAACAACTGCACAGAAAAGCAAAACGAACAACCCAAATGGAGCCAAGAACTCAGCACAACTTGCCCCCATCCTCGAACTCGTTTGGGGAATTGTTTTGTGCTGTGCCACAACCGAGATGCACAGATAGAGAAAGAGACAGAGCGAGAGCGAGAGCGAAAGAGAGCAGAAGAATGAGAATGAGAACGAACCAAAGGAATTTTTCATACGCAAATTAAATCTATGTACATCCCAAGTTCTATGCTCTCAGCTATGCGCCACGCCTCCTCCCCTTTCCTTCCCTTGCCTTCCAATCAAAATGGGTGCAAGACGACTCGCAAATGCCTTCGAAAATATTCATTACATAATAAACTAAAACAACAACACAAAAAAACAAAAGCAAAAAAAAGTGCGGCACACAAATCAAATTGCACATAAAAATTTCAGCTATGCGTGGCATGCCACGGCTTTAGCTCATGCTTTTTGCTGGGGGCGCCACCAGCTCGGCATAATATATTTTGTTTATTTCTCTCTGTGTATATGTATGTGTGTGTGTGTGTGTGGGTTTTTGTGGCAAATCAATGACATGTAAAAACTCTAATTAAACGCATGTTTCTGGCGCGCTCTGTTCATTTCCGTATAACAGGCAATAAAATGGTTCACACACACACACACTCACACATGCGGCGTGTGTGTGTTACCCGGTTACAGTAATTGGTGTGTGCCAAATGTTAAAGAAATAATTGAAGGGGACTCCGCCGCTCGTATATGATATACGACTATTCCGAACCGATTTCAGGCTATAATTGAGCCATGGATTGGAGTTGGGAGTCGGGGTCTATGAAATGTGAGTTCTATTTGAATGTAATTGCCGTGTGTGTGTGTGTGAATGTGTGTTTTGTGCTTTGTTTTCTGAACTGCCAAGTCAATTTATGAATGATATTTACACTAGAGCGAAATAGAAGAGGTTGTTAGCGATCTATAATAAGCATGTGTGTGATAGATGCCGGTTGCAAACAATTGCAAAGTCAACTTACGATATAATAAACTAGAAAGTCAATTGAGGACTACTCAAATTACCCATAAGAAATAGAAGAGATTATTTATAATTCAATTTGTAGCCAAGTACTTTGTGTATTATTAACAGCAGAGTTGCAAAATAGGGATATAAATAGAAATATAATATTAAATTTATGTTTCTAATAATTTCTCTTTGTTATTAAAGTGGAAGGGCAGAGCATAGACCAATAAAGGTCAACAGAATCAAAGGATGTAGCCTTGAAAAGACATGGAGATTGTTTAGATCGATTCAAGGTATTTCAGCAGAAGTCGGGATTAACGCTGGACATACACAGAGATGATGTACAAGTTTTTATTTAACTACGGACTCGTTACATTTTCTGCACTATTCAATATTCGTGAAACCAGGACTAACCGAATGAGCAGCCGACAAACAGTGCCTAACATTAGCTTGCAGTCTTTGAAAAGAATAGTTACTTAAAGCTTTAAACCCAATCAGCTCGACAATTTAACAAAATTAGCTGTGTGTTATCAAATAATAAATAGTAAATTCCAAACACACATTTCAGTGATTATTTCAAATGTGCTCTAAAGAGGCTAATCGAGTTTTAAAATTAGCATAGTTCATGGCCTAAGCTTTTCTCCCCATCTCCCTATTCTGGTAATATTATTTATTATTTAAAGCCGTGTTTATATTATTTGATTTATTTCGAATTTTCACCAAATTCCAAATTCACACTTTTACAACATACAAACGCAAATTTACATAGTGAAAATGTGCTCCGAACTCGAACCATTTTCATAAGCTCTATTAACTCAACCCTTTGAGTGTAGAGCAAATGCCCCTGTAGCTATATGAAAATTTATCATCATTAGCTGGTTTTCCCCGTCTCCCCCCTCACCACACTAGTTCACTCATTTGCTTGTGTTAACCAAAGAATTCCATTTGCATAGTTCTAATTCCTTTCAGGCTATACAGTGAAAGAAATAAAAAGAACAAAAATGAAACCTACAACCCATTAACCGCAACAACTCAGTTAGTGTTTGTCGCATTGGCCAAGTTTAACTGACTGTCTAACTGCTTTGCTTTTTGGCCACTTCATATGGGAAGTATTACCGTCTATTTTTCCGGCTTTAGTTTTATTTGCGGAAGACCGAACCCCTAAAATACAAATTATATTGTTTTGTATTTATGGCATAGCATTTCTTTAACAGCTTTTTAACATGTAAATTCGATTTTTACTAGACTGCCACACACACTTACACACACACACACAGTTAATGCAGACAAACAAGCACACAAACACACTCACTCACACACACACACACCTTAATTAAATTTCTAATTATTGTAATTAACCACATTAATATGACCTCATGCGCACCCTAATTTGCTAAAATTCCTAGTCCTGTTCCCCTCATCGTCCTTTGTCCTGCTGTCGTGGCGTAAAATTGTGTAGAAAATTGTCGGTAAACATTTTTACAGTTTATTTGCAAAGCGTGGCGAGCGCGGCATAGACGACGCCCAGTCCTCGGTCCTTCCCCCCTCCTCACCCCCCAACGCCCTTCATCAACACACCGCCAACTGGCCAGTGAATGAAAGAGAGAGAGAGAGACAGAGAGAGTTTGCTCTATGTGTGGTCGGTCCTTGTTGCCTTTTATTATATGGCCACGGCATTGTTCGTGATGTTCGTTATACCTGAGCGCGGTATTCAACCGCAGGCACTGCTCGACTTGAAGCAAAAGATTCACAATGTTATTCTTTCTGAACTCAAAGATGATCTAGTCATTTATGAAAAAAGGTTTAAAATACTTTTAAAATCGTCTTCGATTATTTTTTTACAAAATCATTTTATTCACATTTTGCGTTCATTATATAAAAAAAAACTACTCTAATTCTTATAATTAAAAAAAATATATAATATATCAAATATTTTCTAATTCTGATTTGAATATCATAATATCTCACTTAAACATTTTCTTCCTTTAATTTAATTTCATATTTGTTCCACATTTTCGAGTGAAATTTTTTTAATGTTTAAATGCATATATTATAGTATTTTATCATTTTAAGTTTTGGCAGAATACTTTATTTTTACTATTATTTGCAAATTTGTCTATGATATTTTTTTGCATAGATTGTAAATAAAAACTTATGAAAAATAAATTTACTTTTTCTTATAATATTTTTGTTTGTAATTTCGCAATTTTTCTTCTCCATAGTTCATCTAAAATTAAACGTAAATAAGACATTTAAGCTGCAGACTGAGCTTTATTTATATCATAACTCATTAAATCGTTTTGCACATTATTAATGCTAAAGTGGCCTTTAATCGCCTTGGGTATATTTAAGTCGGGCACTTTCTAATCTTAACCAAATCCAACTTATTTCTGATTGTTCTTGTTGCTGCTATTGTTACTGTTCTTGTTGTTGCTGTTGTTGGCCAGCGGTTGGCCTTAATGAGGTCATGTGTGTGTTGGTTGTGCGACGTTGGTGATTATGATGGCATGAAATTAACATTTAATTTGAGCTGAACTGGAGCGCCACCTAGCGGCAGCCTGCCTCAATATGTACGTATGTATGTGTGTATGACTGTCCTTTTGCATTGTGTGTGTGTACTTTTGGCTAATTTATGCCGCTTGGCCCCATAGACGTCTGAATGTGGCATCATTAGAGGCAACTTTGTGGTCCCGGACGCGCTCCATTGGACAATGGCATATAATTTATGTTTGTCTTAGCAGCTGCTTGCAAAGCTTGTTCACACATACCAATACAATCACACACACACACACACACACACAGAGTTGGGTGGCGGGGCAACAAGTATGACGACCAAACCAGTTAAAACTTTTGCGGCCAAAAAGTTTTGCTTGTCTGCGTTTAAGCTGCGACCAGACTAAAACCCAGTTCCCACTTGTCCACAAAGCACACAAAAAAAAAAAAGAAAAGAAAACAACAAATTTGTATTTCGCTCTCTCTTTCCGTCTCACTCTCTATCCGACTCTGTCTACAGGGATTTCTGCGGACTGGCAAAAGTTTCTTTGGCTTATCAATGCCGTCCGGTATGCTCCCTGATCTTCCCCTCCCCCGCCTCATCGCGTTTATTGAACCACACGCAAAAACAACAAAACTGCAGCTAGCGAAATTATTGAAAAATTGAGCGCATGTCAGCGGCAAAAGTCGCTCGTTCGCTCAAAAATTTCAGTTCATTCCATTTCGTTTTGTTTCGATTACATTTGGGGGTTTCGTTTCGCTCCGTTCCCTTTAATTTCACCCATCGTCGTGACTCGATTCTAGTGTTGTTTTTGGCTTCTGGCTTCGTAATATGCCCTTCATTATTTATTAATGAGGCTTAAGCAGCGTCTAACATTTCAAAGCTCGAGCATCCGCCCGCTTGGGACCGGGTGCAGAAAAAAAACAGGACATAAAATAATAAAAATGTGCGCATATTAAATATTAATTTCCATTTCCGACTGATAAGAGAACAGTTTTCTCTATGATGTAACCTAGAAAACTTGCGCTGTCTGTCAAAAGGTCAAACGAATTGCCGTTGGCAACTCGCTCACTCTCTCAATTATGCTTCAAAGCGAAGCGGCAAATGCTTTTAAAAAGCTCTTAAAGTTTCAAACACTTTAAACAATGCTAATAGAAAGTTGATTATCACCCCAAGTTAAGTGGTTTTTATTAATTTTAAGGGCGGCATAATAATACACCATTAAATAATCAATAGCAATTGCTGGGTAAACTTATAGTTAAGACTATATTCCCATAAATTCCGGAAGTATATCACAGAAAAATATTATTTTATTAATACTTATTTTCAGCTTATTATTGACACCTAAACTTAGAAATCAACAGGCAATAAATTTCCTTTGATGGGTGAAAATAATAAATCAATCTTTTCTAAGATAAATAATAACTTTGTTGAATCGGTGATAAACAATTCACAGTAAATTGTTGTTTATAAAAATTAAACAAATATGTTAATCCTATCATAGAACCTTCTTAAGCTCACAAAATTTACATCACTACAATAAGCTTTGAAAGTTCATTCAACGAGCTTTTTAATAAACTTAAATTCTACAACTTTTCACCTTGAAATATCTTCAATCTCCTGCGTCGTTTCAATAATTTTCAAAAATAATCTTTAGGTTCAAAATATCTTTTGAAATTCGAACCATTTTTAGAATGATAAGCAATGAAATATGTGTGCTTATTGTAAGCCTGAAATATTGAATGTAAAAGCGAATGTATTTAAGGCATTTAGAGCACCCGTTACTCGTTGAAGTTTATCAAGGAGCGTTGACAATAATTTCCGTTGACACTATATAAGGTTCAGCACACTTTGGGCTACGCCATTTGTAGTTGAACCATTTTTCGTCATTGACCCAAACAACACTTGAGCATTTCCGTTGGAATAAGAGAAAACGGGTGCCAAACAAGCAGCGGACAAAGTTTAGAAAATAAAATAACACACAGAAAAAAAAACACTAGTGGAGTGGAGTGAAGTGGAGAAAAAGAGAAGAGTAGAGAGAAAGAAATAAACCGTCAGACAAATTCCATGAACAAAATGAAATGTCAACAGTAAATTTACCTTACACTTTTGCTATTGTCGTTTGCCATTGTGGTTGTTGTTGCTCTTGTTGTTGTTTGGTCGGTTGCTTGTTTGTTGGTTGTTGGTTTTTGGGCTGATTATTTTCTTTTCTAATGCGCTGAAAGCTCATTTTTCTTATTTGGGTAAAGATTCTCTTAATGGGATTTAAAGAAAAAAAAAATCAAATACAAAAAAAGAGAAAGAAAATAAGAAAACGATGCGAAATGTCTACAGACGGTCGACTGAATTGGGTTCGTAGGTTTTTTTTCTGGTCCTGGTGTGTAAAATGGCGCATAAATATGTTGAAAATGGACTTGCTGAAATTTATTTACATAAAAAGGATTTTACAAATAAGCACAACTTCAGCTTGCCTTTGCCGTTGCCGTTGCCAGTGATTTGTGCCTTTGTCATTATTATAAGCGGCTGAGCGATCCTTTTTTTTTTTTTTTGTCGCTCGCCACTTTCCCAAGGCAGTCAATGTTGCTTGGTGACAGCTGATGAGGGGTTGGTTGTTATAGAGAGAGAGTATCATATATATCCGTATCTATGGCTGTATCTGTTACACACACATTGGGGCCACATAGAGACCAAATGACCATAAATCCATGAAAACCATGAGTGAAAAAATTGTGCTAACAACATTTTGTGACACACACTCAATTGAAATGCTTTGCAGTTTTGCACGGGAAAGTTCATTTAAAATTGTTGCCAGCAGGCAATATAGCTTCAAGTGAGCGAAAAGGAAAGGGGAAGGGAGTGGGAGGGGCTAGAGAGGAAGGAGAGAAAGAGAAAAGGGAAAAACAAAGTCGCGCACTAAGCAGCAAATCCTTTCATCCGATTTAAGTAAATGCAAACAAAATAAGTAAATAGCAAGAAGCAACACACCGTAGCAGCTCGCCCTCCCTCTTACTTTGGATCCATAAGGGGCTTAGCGCCTCGCAGCCGCGCCTCCAGGCGACTCTCTTCCTGCCCTCCCCTTCCTCTACCTCCCCGCTATGCCATCCACTTGTCTTGGTGCTGACAGTGCTGCTCCTCGACAGACACTTGGGCGAGCTTGTTAAAACTTTAAGTCCGTTTTACTTAACTTGGCTCCTTTGGCTGACAGTTGTAACTGTTTTGCTTTGCCTTCCATCTCTCTCTCACATCTTTGCTGCTTTTGTATTTGACTACTCTCTGCTGTCATCTCGCTCAGTAAGTTTGTTAATTTTTGAAATGAACTGACGATTAAAGCCTTTAACTACATACATTTATATTTTTTTTCCTCCTCTCTGTATTTTCTGCACTTTTCATCTATATTTCTTTTATATGCTACTCCTTGCACGTGTTTGTCTGTCATTGACAGAGGCTCTAATTGACTTGCATTGTTTCTCCATCTATCCATCTCAGTCACTTCGACAGTCTCGTGTCTCTTTCGCGTACCGACAAGCCTTGTAATTAGTCAACTTGCTTAGGCACCACTTTTGCTATTGACACTTGGCTAGCAACAACGGCATTTAAGTTTTTAATTGAATGTCGTTTTTCTCTCATCTCCCGTTTATTTTTTCTATCCCGGCCCCTTTGGCCTGATTAGGGTTATTAATGGCCGAACAATGTGATAATGGGCGTGTTTGCTTAATTACCGAAAATAAGTCATTTAATAGCTTAGATCAATTTGTGTGTTGACTTGGGCATTTTTGATGATTGGTTTGAGTGCAAATCATATGCAAATCGATACTTGCGCGTGTCACACAGGATTAGGGTTAATTCCTAGACTTGTAAATAAATAATGAACCCAAAACCATCAGTTAGGCAAAAATTCCCAAGAAAGAGGTTAATATTTTAATTAAATATTAAATATGTGCGTCGTTGTGATTCAAACCAATTCTATGAAACTTTACTGCATTAATCTAATCTTATATACAACATTGAATGTGAATAGAGCTATCTATAGAAGAGTGAATGTTTTGTATTTAATTAGCTTGAAATCTAGTTGATAGTCTCATTTAAAATTCGTAAACTATCAGCACATGGAATGCACACAAACACACACACACACACACACACACACTGAGCTGAGCAACAACAATTGCCTCAACTCAACGCAACGCAACGCAACTCGACTCGACTCGACTCGCAATGAGAGGCTCTTGAAATGCCCGCATTATTAAATGCTTAAAGCAACCCAAACAAAACTTAACCCCAAGTCCAAACCCGATGCGATGCCAGCTGGAAACCAAAACCCCAAAGCCCCCTAGAGTGTGGGAGGGGGAGGGGGAAAGGCAGGAGCACACTTGAAAAAGTTGCCATGGTCTATGCGATATTTGCGTAGCTCGGCATAATTTCAAATTAATGCACTCAATGGCAAATGGTTTTCTAGTTTTGCAGGTTTTCAGGTTTGCTAGTTTTCAGAGGTTTCTTCTTTTTCCTTTTTTCCTTTTTTTTTTGCTCTAGCTCTAGCTTTAGCTTCAGCTTCAATTTTGCAGCTGCCATATATTTACATAGGCGCACACTGAATGAGTGACGCGTGGACTATGCCAGTGAGTGGAGTTCAGTTCAAAAATGGGCAAAATTTGCTTAGGCAAAAGCAACAGCAACGGCAGCGAAACAGCAAACCGAAAACTGTAGCATCAATTTCTGCAAATGCAGCTCGCAAAAATGGCCAAAAAGAGAGAGAGAGAGAGAATGAACGAGAGATGAGGCTGATGTGCGTCTGATGCCTACTGCCTGCAATTGGAGACGCGTGTTTTTGTGGCTTAACAGGCAACTGCAATGTCCACCATCATCATCAGCACACGACCACCGTAGGCTCACCATGGGAACAGTGCATTAAAGTGCTGCATAAGTCAAGGCGCACGCACGCTTCGCTGCATAATAGAAAATGGTGGAAAAGAAAGAAAATTCTTCCTCCGTCTCGCCTCGTACTGCTTGAATTGCTTTGACATTTCAACATTGTAGTCGCCTGCTCGTCAACAGGGTTGCCCCTGAAATGGCGAGGGCGTAAAATTGCCGTAACATGACAGCGAACAACTTGGCAAAAGGTAACTCAAAATGCGCTGCGAACACGCAAGGCGACCGACCCAACAACGACGGACCAGCAACAAGACCAAAAACAACTACAAAAAAGCAACAAAAAAAAAAAAAAATACGGCCCAACAAAGCCAAAAACCCAGCAAACCATGTGCCACCCACACTCTAAAAGTTGTCGCCCAGGAAAACTCCTAGCATATCCCAGGCATTTGCCTAATGTACTCGCTGCTCCTCAGTTTGTTTGTGTTGACTTAGATGCACACACACACACACCCACACACACACACACACACAAAGAGAGAGCTACGCATTCAGAAAACGAACTAGGTGAAGGAAGCGGCAGCAAGTTGAGGAGACAACGGGAACGTTTATCAGTGCGCGCTAGAAGAAAGTTTTTCATAATGTGTGGAAAAGAACTTGCGCCAGCTAAAAAGAAAAACTGTCAACTTGACACAGGCGGTGTCCTTTTTTTTTAAAGTGTATAAGACTTTGCATGGGGAATATCAACTATGTGAGCAAATATGGCAACCAGATAATCTTTGTATTATGAACATTTTGAAGAATTTATATGAGTTTGGAAATGGTAAAATTCTTCAAAATAAATTGTTATAATTTTAAAAATATTAACAACAAAATAAATTTATTAAAATTTTATTTTTTTAATATAAATTATGGTGTGTCATTTTAAAATCTTAACGAAATATTTTACAGTTCAATGTTGTCACAAAATTGTTGACTTAACAGATGTTAACTTTATTTGCAGCCTTCACTTTGGCGAACATGAAACTATAAAGTTCCGTAACAGAAATGTTACATAAAACTCAAATGTTACGTTTAACAGCTGTTTACTTTAATTACCTTTATTTTTGGACTGAATTTAAAATTTAAATATAAGAAATATTTAATTCGTTCTAAACTATTATAAAGAATTTTATATACTTTTCTTGGCTCGAATTAAAATGTTGCTAGACATGTAAATATTTAATATAGGAAGAGGAAATCTCAAAATAGTTCTCATGTTATAAAATTTATGTTTAACCAGACAAAGCCGAGCAAATTTATTTGAAATGTCTGTTGTGGGTTTTCTATTTGACCACAATAAACAGAGCAAAAGCAGTAAAGTTTTCAAATAAACAACATTCATTCCCTGTTAAAACTCATTTGTCAGAGCATTAAAAATTCGTTATTCGAAACTGCGGCCAACTCATATTTCTTGTTGTTTTGGTTGTATTCACTTTTTTTTTTTTTGGTGCCAGCAGCTTTGCTTCGCCTTGCCTACATTATTTATGCATTTTTCTTTCGGCTGCTGCTGGCTTTTAATAGTTGTGTCTGCGGCAATGTATGTGCATCACAGTCTATGATGCATGCCTGTATGTGTGTGTGTGTTTACCACATTGAAAAGTTTTCTTTGCAAAGTGCTTGGTACATGCGAGCGCGCAAATATGCCAAAAAATATGCTACACCAAAATCGCTCAAGTGCAAAGTTTTAACAATTGGAAAGTTTGCATCCATGGGTGCAGTCTACTTTCCTCTCTCCTCTTTCCCCGCTCTTCACCCGCCAAGCCGTCCAGTCAAGTACTTAGTTAGAGCGTCAAACACAAAATGCAAACCAAGGATGGCAGCGCAAGGATCGGAGGATGGATGCGAGGGAAATGGTGGCAAGCGCGGTCTTGGGATGCGACGTGTGCTTTAAGTGCTGGTCACATGTCTGCGAAAAGGAGCTGACAAAAAATAAACTTGTCCTCAATTTGTGTGCTTGGCAGCAAAGTGTTGGCGAACGATGCGCAACACAGCAAAAAAATACGAGACAGAGATAGAAAAAGTTGCACAAAAAAATACCGCTTTAAATGAACAATATAAAGAGCAAAAGTTGCCTCTGTCAGTTTATTATTATTTTATATTGTTGCTGCAATCTAATGGAAGTTTTCAATTATTCAAAAATGCAAGGAAACAAAGTCGTATGAGAAAAAGCGAAATACATATAGTAAAAACGAATATTATTTATTAGTAGATTCTACTATTTAAAATATTAATATTGTAAACTGTCAAAGATGTAACTACCCAAAAGAAAGCGAACAAAAAAGAAATATTTGTCTTATAAGAGTTGAAATTTAATGTGAACTTCTGCGCCATCAGTAAAAAAGAAAAGACAAGAAAATGCAACTCGACGCTTATCTCAGAAAAAGTGACATCCTTTTTTTTTGTATCTCTGGCAAATTGTCAAAGATTTGAAATTTTCTTGAAATAAATTGAATAAATGCGAATAAATAAACTAAGCATGGGGTTTAAAGTTTAAACAGTTGACTGCGGCAGCTGTCAACTCAGTCGAACTTCGACTGGAGAGCCAAAGCAAATATGCCAACAAAGAGATATAGTTAGATAGATAGTTGAGGCAGAGCAGAGAAAAGAGAAGGAGGAGAACGAGGAGAACACCGTAAAGGAGGTAAAAACAAAGTTTGCTTGGTGCTTTGCAAGTGGCAAGTGGCAAGTCGCACCAGCTGGCGACCAATGAGGTGTGAAGATGAACAGTCGCAAGTGTCCAACGACGTTATTGTTGCACCTGAAACACACCAATACATCGAGAGACACACGCTTTGACTCTGCGACTAAAGCAAATACAAGGCAAAAACCAAATCAAACGTGCTGATATCTTTCTGTATATGTGACCTTCCTCCTTCTACTGTCTCCCTCTCTCTTTCTGTCGCCTACCATCTCTCGATCCCATTATCGTGCCACATGCAGCAGAGCTCTTCAAGTGCTGCCTGTTGCCTCACGTTGCTTGCTTGGTCTACACCTTTGTGGAAATCCAACAATGTCAACTATGCAACACAAAAGCGACAATGCCGTCGCTTTGTCTGACTGCCAGAGTGCTGAAGGGGGGCAGAGCGGGGAAGAGGGGAAGTGGAACCAGGCAGAAAGTGTGTATGGCAAGGGGAATCAGACTCTTATTGTAGTTGTTGCTGCTCCTCTTGTGTTTTGTGTGGCATACAAAAATAGCTCACTTTGCGAATTCTCGCTTTCTCTACTTGTTGTTCCCCGTCCCCGTCTCCGTCTCCGCCTCTCTTTCACTTCACCTCGTTCCCAGTTTTTTCCCATTTTTCCTACTTGCCACCTGTTTCATGTTACTGTTTTTTTTTGTTGTGCCCGCAATTTGCATTGCCCGCTTTGTTGACGTCTTTTGCACTTTTGCTTTTTATGCTGTTGTTGCTGTGGCGGCAACTTAAAGCCGGAGGTAAAAACACAAAAATAATGACATTAAAATGCGCATTATATTAAAACCCGATGCCCGATTTGCTTCTGCTGGCCAGAGAAATCGAGGTGCCTCAAGCAGTCGCAGCACGTGCCGTACCTCGAACCTTAACCCCTTGGCGTGTGCACACGACATGCAAACGGAAAAAGCAACAGCAACAAAAGCAACAGCAAGAGCAAGAGCAACAGAAACAACAGTCAAAACAACCAAACAGACGATGGCGGCAACAAAAGCACAAAAAGAGCAGAAACAGCAACAGCAACAGCAACAGCCACAGCAACAACAACAATGACTGGCAACTACTTCAGTTTTATGAGGCACCCGCTGCGACCTCTCCCCATCAATTGACAATTATGAGGCCACGCCCATTGCCGTGCTCATAAATTTTGTAATTATTCCCCTGCGTGCTCAAAGAAACAGTCGAAAAAAAAATGAACACACACGCATCCTGCATGGCAAAAACCCCAGAGTAAAACAGAACAGAGCGCGAATGCGAGTGAAAGAGTGAGAGAGAGAGCGAGACGACGGCGGGGAGGGAGCTCGGGATAATCAACGATGGGTGATGAAATTTTTGGGTATGAATATTTCATCTACTTATACGAGAGTTTACCATACAACATACACAACACACACACACACACTTACACACTCGTATACATATGAGTAACGGAAATGAAATTCACATGCTTTGGAGAAGCCAAAAACATTTTAGTAGGAAAACTAGTTTTGATTTTTTATAGATCTATTTGAATTATTTAGAAAGTAGTTCAAATATATGTATCTATTTGAATTCTACACTAATTTAAGCATTTAAAGATTAAATTAACTATGAAAAGTGGAGGATAAAATTAATTTATTAAGATCGAGTCAATAAATTGAAATGATTGACCGTAATAAGTATATACACAAAGATTATGTAGTAATTGTTATGAGATTGAAATGACCATTCGCAATTTATACACACAGCTTATATAGTAATTGTTTAGAGTATTACTCGAAACTTATTTTCAGAATTTAATAATAAACTGTGTAAAGTGAAAGATTAAATTCAAGTAGTACAATAATTATTATCTGAACTTGACGCTTGTAATATCTTCTTATCAAAAAGAGTGATAATATAGAGTTTATCTCAAAGTTGTTCGTATTCAATGTAAAGATAAAACTAAATTTTTAAGAGAGTAAAAATAAATATTCAAAATATGAATTAACATGAAAAGCTGTGAACTGTCAATAGCTATATCCTTTAGTTAAAGATAAACGAATTCAATACACGAAGTCAGTAAGATACCATCCATACAGGAATATTTATTGTATGCCACTCACGTAATCAATTATTGTATTCTGTTGTTATCAAATCTGTTGATAGTTAGACAAGATATTCACTGACAACAATCGTCAAAGTATCATAGTGTAGTTATCTTTGGTTTGCAAGAGTGGAATGTATCAATATGATAAAAAAAAAAACAACTGCTAATAAAGTGCGCTAAATAAAATTTTGATGCTTTAATTCAATTAGCAGCGCTTCAGCAAAGTGCGTTCATAAGAAAATAAAATAACAAAAAAAAAATGAAATAAAATACGCAAGCCCTTAAAGCTTTAAGTATATCAAATTAGACGCACAAAAGGCTAGTTATTAAACGAAAATAAAATCCATAATAATTTCGAAAGTACCCCCGCAAAAGGACCTTGTGGCATAACCCTGAACTGAACCGTTGTCAAAGTGAAATAAATGAACTTTATTGTCACGCACACCGTCTACTAACATAAACCAGCCGAAGAAGAAAAGTGTGTGTAATGTCTGGGCCGACGGTGAAGGAATGCAATTAAAATTTCATGTACTTATAGCTGCTAGCGCACCTTAATTGATTAATGTAAACCCCAAACCCAAAATATAACAACAACAACGAGAGAAAAAAACGAAAACAAAATAAAAAACAATAACAAACCCACAAAATTCGTGGTTAAAGGGTAGAAGATGGCGGCACCAAACAAATTAATTAAAAAATGCGCCGCGTTGCGTTGTCTGCTTTTAGGCTGCCGAGCGTCTTGTTGGCCCATTTTGGGGGCCGTCTTAGCTGGCTAGCTGGCTGGATGGAGCTGGAGAGCTTGGATCCTAACAAAAAATAATAAATAAATTGTACTTAAAGAGCTTCCGAGCCGCCGCAGTGCAGCCATAAACATTAATTAAAAGTTTTGACCCTTTGCTAGAGCAGAAGCCAGAGGCTGCTGCTTTTGCTGTTGTTGTTGCTGTTGCTGTTGTATGAAGGAGTTTGGTGGGCGAAACCTTCTGCTGCTCATCAGCTGCAATATTCATGTGCTGCAGCCAACAACAACAATTGCGACTACAAACTACTACAATAAAATGCACTCACAAATTTGTTGCTACGAGTTGTTGCAAGAGTTCATCGCTAAACGGCGGCCAGCGTGGCCTCAGTGGCCTTATTTGCACGTAACGTTCAAAAATTACGAGTTAAGCACTTTTTGCTCACGGCAAAAACTCACTTCTCTACAAACACACACACAAACACACACGCAACTCATGTGACTCATGAATCATTTAGCGCACACATGGACACGGACACTCGCACACACACACACACACATACATTGGCAGCAAGTTTTCAGTAGTTTTAAATGAAAACTGCGCGCGAGGATTTCCCGGGCCACACTCTATAACCTGCAGTTGAAAAGGGCATGCGGAAAATGTTTGATGTGCCAAAGGTCTAAGGTCACCAAATATGACCCATTTCACCACAACTCCGTTTTATTTTCTTTTTTTTTCTTTTATGATATACCCTCCTCACATGCAACTTTTCAGCCAAGTCAAGACAAAATTGTAGTTAAAGCTTAGCTACAAATTTAAGCGTAGTTTTTCAAAAGAGTTCACTCAAAATTTTTCATTTTATATAAAGTGCAACAAAAAAAAACATTGGACATTTGTATAGCTGATGCTTTTAAATGCTCACGTGGTATTCATTTATTCCGTCATTGTGCAGACGGCTTGAAAGCACGTTTCACCTATTTCCGTCAAATATGTATATATATTTTTATACCGCATTCATAGCGCACTCGAAGCACTTTAAATATAAGCTACAGGGTATTTTTATGGCCTTACAGCGAAAAGATTGCAACTATGTAGATTATACTTCTGAGGGTCTTAAGTTGCACTACATTATACAGCACAGATATATTTTAGAAACTGATCTTCGAATTAAAATTTAGATAGTAGAAAGAAAGTCCACTTCCTACAGTGAAATAATTTTAATGTATCTAAAACTGTTTAAAATTGAAGTATTTATTTTAACTATTTCTGAACTGCTGCCGTTAACTGAGCAAAAACATTTGTGCGCACTTTAAGACTTCTTTATAAATAAAGTATTATTACTTTTATATAAAGTTAATTAAAACCACAAAATTATTGACAACTTCAGGGTAGAGCATCGCTGTCTACATAGATATCTGGCAACATCTATGTTAAATACTCTATATAATATCAAAAAAGAGATTTAACTCAAAAACAAATATATTTCTTGTCAAAAAGTATAGCATACAGCATTGACTTTAATATGATATATATATAGGGTATGCCATCCCCGTATATAGTATTGACAACATAACTCGGCGCTTGTTCATTTTTTTCGGTTATTGTCGAAATTTGTTCGCTGCAAGCAAAATATGACACGGACATATGGCGTGGGTCAGCACATGGCATCGCTCCCGGTCTCTATCTGTGTGTATGTGTCTATGCTGTGTGTGTGTCTGTGTGCATGGCACACTTTATGCACACCAGCTTGGTTAGGTGGAAACAAACAAATAGACAAAAGTGGCATACACACACAGCTCGAGGCAGAGAGACATCAAGTTGGTCAGGAAACTCAATTCAACAGAAACCAAGCGAACCACCGAAGCATTAAATTAACATTTTTTCTAATTAAACTGGCAGCAAGTGGCATAAAAATGTGTGCAACAACAGCGTCCGGAGCAATGCTATGCCACAATTTGTGGCACTTAAAAAGTGAAGTAGCCAAGATTTGCATAATGTCATTGTGTTTAAACTGAAATCTCTTTTAACGACTAGTAGATTTTTCAAATCTTTAAGTGATAAAAAATCACACAAGAGAAAATATAAAATATAAAAATGAAGCAGGAAATGAAACACCATTATTCAATTTTGCATTTCATTTAGTATGCTCGATGTCTTTGTTAAATTCTTTATGGTTGCAAATCATATTAAGTTGCAAGTTGGAACGAAATGGCATTCAAATATATATGATTTATGGATGGTCTGGCTTTTTAAACATTTTTTATTAGAATTTAAAGTGATTTGGAATACTTTGTAAATGTGAAATAAATTCTAGGCGAATAGGAAATGAAACATCATTACGATAATAAAAATTTGATTAATATTAGAAAGAAATGGAAATTGAAGAAATTCTTTCTTGGTAGGCAATACATTTATTTAATATCATATTTAACTAACTTTCAGCTTTTTGATATTGAAGAAATAAAAAAACAGATGCTGCAATCGGTTCTTAGTTGCTTTAATTGACAATCTGCTATATTTTAAAGTTAATAGTATATCGAAAGCCCTTCAATATATTTTCGGTATATTCTAAGAAGAAAACTTTTAAGGTTTTATTGAAAATGGGAAGTCGGTTGCTTCACTTAACAATCTGGTAAATTTTGAACGTAATAGTAAATTAAAATACCAGCGGCATATTTTAGTATATTTTTTTGGTATATTTTAAGAATTAAATTGCATTGTTTTACTCTTAATGAAAATGGGTAGCTCGTAGTACCCCCTTACATGTTAAATTTTAATAGTATTAAAAGTAAGTCCTTCATGATGACATCCTATGGTAAAGTTGTAAAAATAGAACGAAATCGAGTAGAAACAATTATAAGGCTAGTCTTAAAAAAATGTAGATAAATTGTGATTTTAGATCTCTCCATTAGATTCGCACAAAATGCGTATCCAGCAAGGCACGTGGCAAGCTTTTCCCCAATGCCACTTTTTAGTACGGTGGAAAGACGCAGTAAAGCAAATGAGAAACGCAAATGCGAATGCGTTTTTATTAATGCCGCATATCATTAGATCAACACAAACACGGCCATATAGCATACACATAAGAAGTGCTCGTACACGCTCTTAACTGCCAACAATAATAATGTTTTGGCATTTATCACACTTGCTGTTTTTTTTCTGTTATTCTGAATGCGGTTTGCTCTTGTTCTTGTTGTTCTCGCAAAGTGACCAAGTAAAGTGGCTCTAAAATTTCACTGGCATCGGTAAGAACAAACAACAAAAA
The DNA here is from genome assembly GCF_009650485.2 of Drosophila albomicans. NCBI lineage: Eukaryota > Metazoa > Arthropoda > Insecta > Diptera > Drosophilidae > Drosophila > Drosophila albomicans. The sequence goes on along the minus strand of NC_047628.2, from coordinate 8,640,462 downwards.
CAAAAAAAATACACAAGCCAACAACAAAACCAACTGCGAAGAAAAGCAGATAAATAAATGTGGCAACAACAAAGAGCAAAGCGCCATAAATCTAAATAACAAATTTTTACGAGAAACGAGACCATAAATAAGATGTTACTGCCTTGGCCTAGCGAGAAATAGTGGAAAAACAGGCCCAGTATCATTTCCCGGGCCCATTTCCCATTTACCCATGCCACAACACCGGACTGACTGACTGCGAGCCAAAGCGGCAACAATTCCTGAGAGTTTCTGTTAATTTAATATTATTACTTTTCATTACAACGCTCGACTGTATATGTGTCTGATGGTTACAGTGAAATGCTGTTAGTTTCTTTCTTTCCTTATTTTTTTGCTCTTTCAAGAGAGGTCCCAAATGTCAACACATTAATGTCCAAGACCCTCTCGAGAAGTCGGGACCGGAGCCGGGGCCTGGGTCATATAAATCAACATTTATCTGTCGCCATCGCCGACAATTGAAAATGACAGCAAAGCAAACGAAACGAGCGAAACGCATAAATACTTCCATCTTTTCGGCTAATTACATAAGACGTTTTTCGCACTCGCAATTTAAAGACACGACTATAATATAAAATTATTAGCCAAATTTCTTTGCATTTCGCAATCAAAATTAAAAGAGATTCTTGAATTAAATAATAGACTTTACCAAACTTTTGACAAGTCAAAGTGTCTGTCATCATCATCAACATCTCATCATAAGCAAATTTTGATGTACTTTTATATGATGTGTACATTGACGTGAAAAGTTCTTTTAAAGTGTTAGCTCGAGAGTCCCAGGAAAAACTACAAAAGCGAGAAAATAAAGGAAAACAACGCAAATATTTGAAGCAAAGTTGAGCTTACTCAAATTAACTAACTTTAATTAAGTTCCAGAGCTCAAATCGTGGAGAAACGCTTAATTTTCGACAAAAGTCACCGTCCTTCAAAGTCTAGCAAAAGCTTTTATCATCTCAAGAGTTTTTCATTTTAAACATTCTTTTGCGCTACAGCTCAAGAGGGGCAAAAATAGCTGAGTATCAAATTGGAAGTATTAGATTCCCTTTGCACAACCCTGAAAAGTTGCCACGTCATATGTGGATTAACTTTTCCCAAAGCTTTGATAGTTGATAGTTAACATTTTGATTGCCATACTAACATATACAAAAAAATTTGAAAATAAAGACTCGTTTTCATAGATAGAAATCGGTGTTAGTTTTTCGGCATTTTAAAAGTGTTAAATTGCAGGAGGTACATGAAAATGATGTCAAGTAGCAGGTTGCTCATATTTTCCGAGGCCCTAAGAGCAGTTGTGTATTTGGGCGCACCTTTCACACGGCTGCTTCATTGCATTGGGCTAATAAACAAGCGCCAGAATAGTGCAAAAACGAGCAAAAACACAACGAGGGAGGAGCGGAGAATGAAAACAAAAAGCACAAAATGCAACAACGCCAACAAGAGACAGACATTCACCATTGTACATCCTGTCGGACGAGAGAGAAGTTTTTTGCACAGTTTTGTCGCACCTCTTTCTATTTTTTTTTTTTTTTTTTTTTTGTGCCTGCTGTGTGAGTGTTGTAACTACGAATGCATGAGTGTGTGTGTGTGTGTGCGGAATCGTATAAACCATTAAATTGAAATTTATGCGGCACTTTGCCGCGTGAAATGTTTGTACAACTCGTTGCGGGCTGCGGCTTTTCAGCAAAACTTCCCCATCACTCCACACTACAGTATGTATATGCCACATAGCACTAGCACTTCACTGCCTAGTAGTCTCTGTCCCTGTGGCACAGTCGAGGCCGCTCTTGTTGCAACGCCATAGGCGTTGACAGAGCGACAAACCGTTAGACAACAACATTTGTGTGGAAGCGCAGAAGAGTCAGAGTCAGAGTTTGAGGGAATTCTAAAACATATGCAAAACTGTTTGCTGTTGCATGTAAATGGTTTTTTGACCCACCCTATGCCAAGTTCTATCAATTCCTCCACCTCCACCTCCTCCCTCGTCCCACAGTCGGAAACATTTGCCGGCTAATTTGTCGTTTGTTAAAATTATGATACAACGCTCGAACGAAAAGTAGTTGGGGACAATTGTGTATTGTTTGGAGGACACCCAGCTAAGCTACCGCATCATCCTTGCACCTGTGTATGTAGAGAAAAATAGTGCGTGGCGCCACGCAAATATCACAAACTCATTTTGGTATTTATTTATTTTTTTTTTTTGTCGTTCGCTGCGTGGTTTTTTGCAACAAGTTTTAATTAATTTGCCACAAACTCCTGGGCAGGCTCGATCCAGTCTCCAGTCGCCGCAGCCCGCCGCAATAATTCTCATCAGTGAGTGAGAGAAAGGGCGGACAAAAAAGTTGATGCTACGATAATTTGAAAAGTTTTCGCTTAGACAGCGACAGCGACAGCAAAAGCGGCAACATCGAACGAAAAGTAGGTAGCACAACTCTCCTTGCAGCCAAAATCGCTAAACCTAAAAACAGGAACTGCCAACTGGCAAACCGAGAACAAACTATATGAATACGACAAGCTATATTAAGCCTCAAATAAATGCAGCGCCATAATTAACATATAGCAAAAGTTTCAGCTCGCTAAGCCATAAGCTGCCCTAAAACTAGACTAGTACTAGTTTCTCTCCCCTCCCCTTCCGTTCCACCACATTTCCACTAGCTTTATCCCCATCTCGCAATGTCTATCTCTATCTCTATCTTTCCCTTTCCCCTAACCCAAAATACCATTCGCTGACTGATGAAATATGGCTACAAAAGTGGTTTCACTCTCACGAAAAGTAAGTGGTAAGAGCGGGGGGGCGGGAACGGAACTTTTGCAAAAGTAATTTGAAATTTACAACTTTCAGTTGATTGAGCAAAAAAGTCGAACGTAGCATATCCAAAGCCATTTGAATGAGGGATAAAGCTGTTTCAATTGTGAATTAATTGTCAGCGATTGAGTTTCGCATTAATTGATGAAAAGGTAATTTACAATGCAACAATCTTTCTCGAATTTCCACTCGACATTTTGTCGAAAGTGCAGGCAGCATATTGAGGTTTTTAACTGTAGCATTAAATAATGAACGAAATTGGTTTATTAAAAATATATAGCAATTAAGAAGGTTTCAATATTTATAAGTATATAATGTTTGGTTCTTAAAATACAGTAAAAGTGATATTACGTATACGTGTTCTGAAATAGTAATTATTTCAAATTAAAAAAAACATAGCATACAATTTGGGGCAGATAAAACTAAATCATGAATACAACTTGTATGTTAATTATGGAATAGTACTTAGCTTAAATATTGTCAATATATCAAACTTGACTAACACTTTTACTACAAATGTTTTACTATTAATACAAAATAATCTCAATTAATACCCAATTTCTAACTGTCTGATGAGCAGGATATAACTTTAGTGAAATCATCTAATAAAAGTCCCACATTTTTATCTATTAAGCACTGCACAATTACTGTTACTAATTCCCTTTTCAATTATCACACACATCCTAGTTAATTTTTAGCAACTATCCCCAGACAGCGCATATCCTGTTCATGTCTATTTCTGGGCCCCAAACTAAGCAACAACGTTCTCATTAGGATTTCTACAGCTGCCAACAAAATTTGCATTGTTTTCCCGCTTGGGAATTCGTAATCAAACTGTATTAACGTGTATCCTACAATTAACTTGTCTTAAATCTGCTGATTGAATTTGCTATGTTGCAACTTAAGAGAAAGTAACTTAAGTGTCGCTTAACCTAAATGTAACCTAATTGCACTTAACTAGAGATTCGACTCGCTTAAATCTATGCATATTTATTCTGTAGAAAAGTACTTGATATATAGAGTATAGACGTAGTGTGTAGTAATTAGTTTGATGTTTTTTTGTACTCACGGACTGCATCAACCGGCGCGGGGGTCCAGATAAGCAACGCTACAAGGAAGGTGGCTGCAACGAAAGTGCCTGCCATCTGCATACCCATTATTTATGTATGCGATGCTTTACGAGAGATAGACTGAGAGGCAGAGTGTGGTTAGTGTGTGGGGGTCGGGGTTGCTGTTGGGCAGGCAGCAGCAGTTAGTTGATGATGATAAAAAGTCGATAACAGCAACAACAACTACAAGTTCGAATGCTATGTTCAAGTATAGCTCTTGCTCGCTCTTTCTCTCTGCTTTTTGTTTTTGTGTTTGCTTCTTGAGTCGAGCTGATCAGACTTACTCTCTTGGCTGATGCTCGCTCACTCTCTCGCACTTGCACTCTTTGGCACGCGCGCTCTCTCAGAAGTGTCTCTCGTCAACGCGACGTTGCTCGCGCTAATTATGCATAAAGGGAGCAAATATAAGAGTGTAATGTAATGTGTTGTGTGAACGAATGAGACAGATAGTGTGCAGCAGTGTGTCGTAGCAGCGAGAGTTTTGTTGCGGGTGTTGTATCAGAGAGAGTTTTGTGTGGGTCGTGTATTTGTGTTGATTTGTGTGTATTTAGTTTTGTTTTTAGTTGTTTATATTTAGTTAGTTTGTTTTGTTAGCATTTAGTTGCAATGATCGTTCGTGAGTGATAATTTAATCATTCAATCGTTTGTTAAATACATTTTCGCAAGCCGAAAATCATCGGATATTACAAGATGTGTTAGTAAATGCGATGTCATCATCATCATAATATTATTGGCATTATAAAACAGCATTTGATTTCATTGTCACGCCCATCGTTGTTGTTGTTGTTGTTGTTTGGATTGTTGATGTATTTGTTGTTGTTGGCGTTGTTTATACATTGTTGTTGTCGACGATATTGGCATTATGTTTGTCGATTATTAGTTGTTGCAATTCCAGTTAAGGTTAAAGTTGTTCAGGATCATCGTTGTCGTCGTTTTCATTGTTGTCATGTGGAGGGAAGCTGTTGTTACTATACGACCAAATTTTACCTGCTTAAAGTTGAACTAAATACTTAATGAAGAGAACTCTTAAACAATATACATTTATATATATAGAGATATGCAGTTTTATATTCTTCTTTTTGTTGACTAATATTGATTTATTTTATTTTATATTTTTGTTTTCTCGGTTTTGTTGCCGCCTGCAAAAAAAAAGCAAAGAAACGGTCAAAGGTTGAGAGAAATGTCGTTCCTATGGCTTAACACTGACATCCTTTCACATGGTAAAAGGACACAAAAGCAAAAGCAGATCTCTCTCTCTCTCTCTCTTTCTCCCTTGAAGTCATTTCACTGAATGAATGTGAATGTGTGTGTGTGATTGCTGGCAAATCTCTTTGACTTGTTAAGCTGAACCCGAAAGCTGTAAAACGAGAAACCATCAGATATTTTATTTGCAAAAATAAACAGACAACATTTAAGCACCTTTTGTGCACGGGCAACAAACAACTATAATAGAATGGAAACAAATGTTGGAACTAATTTTGATATCAGCCATAAGAAAGTTAATAATGCGTTCAGTAGTTACGCTTAAGTAGTTGATGAAAGTCGAAAGACAGCGAAACGAGCTGTTGCAATAAACAAGCTAATGCCACAAACTATACTCATCACCAATATATCATTGCGTAGCTGAAAGTTTATCCGTCTACTTTGGTATAAAGCTAATTTTATTTCATTTTCATAGGCAGAATATTTTGCTAATTTAATTCAATTTTTGCTATACACATTTATCATATTTCGTTCTGTCGCAACAATTGCCTTTAGCTAACTGCAAATGCCATTTAAGGTAACTAAATATTTGTTCAATATTGAACAAATTTATTTTCCACAATCATAACAAGTTTCAAACTAAATAATTGAAAGTCTCTGGAAAGTTAAGCTTAAAGTCTGCATAATGAAGTATGCACTAAAAGGTTGAAAGAGCAATTTGCAATAGCTGCACTCTCAATTTAGTTAATCACAGTAAAAAAAACTAGTTTATTGCATGCCTAGAGGCACAGCAGGAAAGAGGGAAAGAGTCGGTAGGAAAAAAGGACAACAGCCTATCATTAGCTGCACTTCTCGGCACTTGAGCCAACGACAACAACAACAACGAAAATTTCAACATCTGCTGGCTGGGCAATTAAAATGAACTAAAAATGCCTTAAACTCGAGAGTCGTTTGAACTTCTAACCTCGAGCCGGGTGTGCAGTCTATTAGACAGACAGGTTGGCAGCACTGCCAAAAGGTAAATAAAAAGTCACTGCGCCATAGCATGAGTTTGGTTACTTTTGATTTCTTCCCCGAACCCCGTTGAACTAGCGGAGATGGAGAGGGAGAGGGAGGCGCAATAACAAGCTGCAGCCTGGACTAAAAAAACAGGCCATAGCCGCAGGTGGGCGTGGCTCAGCCCACTTACAAACACACACATACACGTACGCTAGCATAAAAGTCCATATTGTATATATAGTATAGAGTAAGCTTTATGCTCTATATGCACTTGTAAAAATCAATTAAACTTTTCAAGTGAAGTTATAATGGCTGCCAACTCGTTTTTTCTCTCACTCCCTCTCTCTCTCTCTCGTTTTCGCTCTGTTGTTGCCTTTCTTATTGTTTTCATAGCCTTGCATTGTTGCTAGCGCTTCTTGTTGTTGTTCTCGTTTGCTGCTGCAGCACGAGTTGTTGTTGCAGTTGTCAAAAGTTTTAAAATAATTGGATTTTTTTTGCCATCGCACTTTTGCTGTAAGCACAGGCAGAGCACGAACCAACAAACGAGCGAGCGAGCGAGCGAGAGAGCAGAGACCCCAAAACCAGGGCTGCCCATTCTACAAAAATTAAAATTTTCTTTGTTACTGACAGCAAGGTACCGCCAGTGTGCCAGAGCGAGATGGAGATGGCGAAGCGAGCACACTTAATGCTGACTGCAGTCGTCGTCATCGTCATCGTAGTCGTCATCGTCGTCGTCATCGTTGAGCGTATTACCCAATTTCCACTGAAGTTTTCAACACCAATTGCAAACGTCAACAACAACAGCTAGCGCGGGGGACGGAGGGGGCGTGCCTCCGATCCGACGCCTACAATGTGCTAAAGGGTTGGGCAGCTCCATCTCCCTCATTCACCTACGCCCCCAAACTTGAAGTGCTGCCCGTCGACTCGTCGGTGATTTAATGGGTTTTATGCCACACGGCCTGTCATTATCGAGCGCAGATAAGCATTCGAAATGTTGCAAGGCCTCATCACTTATACAGCTGCATATGCAACCACACACATACACATACATACTTTATTGTGTTGCAATCACATGCAGGTACTCAATGGGACTATCAACATATACCATTTGCCAGCACATCAAGATTAGTTCTTAAGATTTACAAGTCGCCAGTTAATTAACATGACTATGCGATGATTGAAAGCTGGAAAAGGATATTGTATTAACAATCTCGCTTTAGAAGGAAATTAAGGAAATCGAACAACTATCAATACTAGCTCCGAAATATTGACTTAAGTGAAGCGTCTATTTCCTGAATATATTTATCGAAATGAAAGTCATGTGACATTTATACAAAGAAGGAATATGTATAATAGAATAATATTATAATTTGATGGTTCAACTATTCAAAGAATCTGCGTGCAAACTTAACAAAGTTATAATACCCTTGTACCCTATAGGTAGTGGGTATAAAAAATAAATAAACAATATTAAAAAAAGCACGAAAGCTATAGTTAAGTGTGTTCGACTGTGAGATATTCGCTACCCATTTCAAATAAAAGCAAAACAGTGCTATATTGCGAAATACTAAAATATACCTACAGCCATATTTAGTATATCGATGTAGGACAAATTCGAAGTCAAAGCAGCTAAAACCCGATTGCAATAGGCATAATTTGCCTTAAATTTTTATAAAATCTCAATTAAATTATTTGGAATCATAAATACATTATTATTTTATTATTGTCAATACCAAAACTTTAACTTCAAAATTAAGCGTTGTTCGATTTTTGTTGATAGTCTACTTCTTATAGTCTCTGATATCTTGGTGTTCATACGGATGGACAGACAGACAGACAGATGGAAAGTCTGACATGGCAATATCGACTGATCAAGAATATATATACTTAATGGGATCAGAGATGAATCCTTCTTGCCTTTCCCTGCAGGCACAAAGTTATAATAGCCTTCTACTGTATGAGTAGCTGGTATGAAAATATTTCACATAACGAAAATTGAGAATGACTATTAAACTTATAAAATAAGAAACTTTTTGGATTGCTCTAAAGTCTTCTTTTTTTCAAAAATTAATATAATTAATACAGAAATAAATCCAAACAAGTCAAAACATGGAACCTCAAATTGAATATAGAAAATAATAATACATATATTCGAAATATCAAAAACTTATAAAATAAATTTAGAAACCAAAAATACCTACTCAACATTCTGTGGCATATCCTGTCAAAGCAGCAAACCAACAAATATTAATATTCAAGGTTGCACTCAATTGACCAGCAATTTTCCAAATTTAACTGAGAGTTGACCAAATGCCCTTTTGAACGAACCGCACTTAATTGCTTTAGAAGCTTTTTTTGGCATGCCTAATCGAATCGATAAAATTGTGCTTCTCTCTACGGTAATCCAATATTTCTAATAACTTTTTCGTAGTTTAATTAAACAAATTGAAGTCTTCACAAAAGTTTTTTTTCACGTATTGCGTTGATTTCAGTTCAGCAAGTTGTGAATGTCGAATAAATGTCTAGTTACTGACTGAATGAATAGTAACAGCAACAGCAAAAAAAAAAGATGAGATGTATTCAATATGCAACTTAACTAAAAGCGAAAGAGAAAACTTTCAAACTCGGCTAAACAAGCCAATAGTAGTAGTAGAGGGCAAAAATTAATCAAATAAAGTCAGTCAAAAGAGTTGGAATTGTGAAGTCAGCAATATGCCTACTCGACAACAGATGGCGCTGCGTCTGGCAATCATTTTTATTGCTGGTAATCTAGCATTTTGTACTCGGAATTATTATTTATTAATAAGAGAGCAAACAAACTACAACAAGATACAATCTGCAGTTGACATATCTTTAACATACTTATGAATGTGTGTGTGTTCTTCTTCGTTTATTTACTCGTTTGACATTTATAAAGTTGCAAGAGAAAACTTGCTGACTTTTTGTCAATTAAGCTAATGACATCTGATAAAAGCAACTGCTTGCTTGGCTATCAATAAAAACAACAAAAAGGAGAAATGTCATCAATGTGTAAACTTGATGTCTGCAGCAGCAGCAGCAAGAAGTTTGGTTTGTCATACATGGCGTATGCGTGTTATGAGTTAAAGTTGTTCGTCTTTAAAAGGCCGAAGCAAAAAATTCTGCGTGCTAACCACACAACTTTATTTAAATTCCATTTTGATAGACACGCACATGGGCAAGCGGGGGGAGAGAGAGATGATGGCAGTGTGTAGGAAAAGCAACAGCTTTTCATAAAAAGTACACACAATGCTGGGAAAATAGTCAAAGCAGGCGACAGCTTTTATGGAGTGAGTGTTTTCAAGATGGAAGTTGGAGTAGCAATTGAAGCAGTAGCTGCTCTCTTATTTTCTATTTTTCTCTCCCTTTCTCCCTTTTTTCGCCCCAGCTGTCGTCTCAGTAGCTGCAGCGTTTTTTCTTTACACATTATATTTTCCTTTTCCCTTATTTTCTTTTATGCTATACATTTCTTTTTTTTTGGTTAGTTTTTTTTTTTGCGTCCAATAAAAGCACTTGACACCGAAACGAGGAAAGTTGCTTAAACAAAATACTTGAGCGAGTCTGTGGGAGCGACAACGACGTTGGGTGCAAATGATAGAATGAAGAAATGAGCATGTCCTGTGGATTTCAAGTTTTTAAAGCAACTAAATGAATTGTAATGCACTCACAAAAGTTTCCGTCAACAGCACAACACCTGCCTGGGCTGTACAGCTACAGCTACAGCTATGCCATAGTTGACTGCGAAACTATGGAAAACTCAGTAACAATGTGCGAGTTGTACATTGTGCATTGCTGAGCAGCTTTTCTTTAGCTTAACTGCAAATTATCTCCATGGCAAAGCAATCAATGCTTCTCCAAAAAGCGACAGCCCAAGCACAGTTGGCCACGGGACACTAAAAGGATGCCACAATAAAACCAGCTAGCAACAAAGTAACAGCAAAGCAAGAAAAAAAAAAACGAAACCAGAGAAAAGCAAAATGGGAACAAAGCGCGCGCATTTACAGTTTTAATGTGGCAACTAACTGTTGTGTCTCCCCTCGCCACGTTCAATCGACTTTCTTTACAAATCCAAGTGCTTAAGGGAGTCAGTTTGCGATTCATGAAGGCAACTCAAATCGGATTAGAGTACAAAATAAGCTTACAACGTTTCTGTTGCATACTTCAGGGCGTCAGGATTTATTCACTATTTATTGAAAACTGTAAATATCCTTGGCATGCTAAACAAAACGTTTGTTGCCTACGAAGACTATGCTTAAACCGCTTAGTAAAAGCTCATTTCAACTTAATACAGATTAATTAGCTGTAATACAAATTTAATTTAATACAACCAAAAGTTAAACAACATTAAAAATATTCTGTTTCGTTCTAGATTTATTGCAAACCAAGTAATGAAAACATTTTTGGTTTCTAATCGAAACAACTTGTAATTAAATGAAACTCAATTAACTGCAATATGGCAAACATTTTATGCGACATGTAAAATAGTTTTAAAGTTATTGCAAACAATAAAATAAAAATAACTTTTCTATCTAAACGATAACCAAGCTTGGGAGATTTTTGTTATTCGAAATAGTTGGCAATTAAATAGAACCAATTAGCTGCAATATGAGAAGCCAACAATTTTGCATTGCATGTAAAATTAATGCAATTACGCTTAGTTTCGTTTTAATAAAACGACAGCAGCAAAAACACATTTATCTAAGTTGTAATTTGATTTATAATTGGCATAGGCTTTGCATTTATTTATGGGTATTTATCTGGCATTCAATTTAACTGTTTAAAGCCACAAAGCCAAAACAATGCAATGCATAATCGTAAAGTGTTAATGACACTGCAATTTGGGGCCTGCCGCCGATATCTATAGTTGGTCGATTCGTCAAGCGAATTGGACGATTTTAGTCTCCAAGTTTGTCTCATTTACAGCTTTTGCTGTAAATCTGAGATTCGAAATGTGAAAGGCAAAACTGTGTCAATCTATCGCGCATCCTTCGCACTTCTTCTTCGTCGTTGTCTTCCATAAACTTGAAGCCAATGTCCATGGCAAACATTTCAACGCCTTTGCCCCAAAAACCAAAAACAAAGACAACAAAAAAAGCAGAAAATGAGAATCACTGCTCCTAAAACGATTTAGGCCGCATCGTTCTAACAAACACACTCACACACACACAAACACAAACACACACAGTAGAGACATCTTGGTAGCAAGCGCTGTGTGGCCATCAGTCGCAGTTGCCACAAACGTGACGCTAGTTTCGCCGCACAAAACAAAAGCAGGAAATTTGGGGCGTCGAATGCTGTCTCCCTCTCTCTATGTGTATCTATCTCTTTCGCTGACCCTTCGAATTGAAAAGAAGAACTACAAAACGGCCAGAACCGTTAACGGCACGCTTTAAGCCGAAAACCCGAAAGCAGCTCAAAAATTGTTGTTCCGCTCGTAAAAATGAAAATGAAAATAGATAAAAAATAAAAGAAGAAAAAAAAAATGAGAGAAAAGCAAACCAAACTCATACACACATGCTGCAAGGACTTCATTTTGTAAATCAATTGAATTTTCAATTGTGTGTGCGTTGAACGCAACAACAGCAGCAACAAAGGGAAGAAGAAGGTAACATAAAAGTCAATGCGGGCTCAAATAAAGGAAACGACACTATTACCCAAGACTAGCGGCAGGACAATGACACAGGACACAGGACACAGAACACAGAGCACAGGACATGGCGACTCCAGACATGGGACACAAGGACAACAACAACGAGAATCGCTGAGATTTTTTTGGGTTAACCTTCCTCCCATCGCCCCTCTTACCCTTTTCCCTCTGGGTCACTCTTTCTGCCAATTGCTGCGAAAATCGTTTCGTTTGTTGAGCTACTTTTTTTTTGAACAGATTTTGCTGCTTCTATTATTTCTTTATTTTTTTTTTGTCACAGTTTTGTCGAAGGTTATGCTTGGAATTGCATAAGCAAATTAAGCGGAAAGCGCAAGCTGAGGAGGTTTAAAACAGTTGTCCACTTTTCATATTCCTTTAAACCTATTTGCCTATTTGCCATGACTAGTTGTTATTTCTTTCATATTCGTATTTCAGTTATATCGTTTACACTCTTCTTTTCTATTTCTTGTGAAAACAGTTTGAACATTTCTTCAATTCATTTTCATTTGCATTTCGTCCTTTATTAACATTTCTACTGCCTTTTGCTGGTGCTGCCTTCCCTGGCACCTCGACTCGTTTTAATTACTTTACACATTTCATATCCTTCATCCTTTATCATTGCCGTGTAGTCAAGGCATTGCTGCATTTCTTTTTTTTGCGCTTTTGCCCAGCCTATATCCTTTCTTATTTACATTTCATTCACATTTTCCACTCCATTTCATTTCCAACTACAATAGCTTCTATTTACTCCTTGTATATACCTCACACACACACACAGCCACATACACGATGCAAGTGGAATCGTGTCAGAGAGAGAGAGATCTGTTTTATGTAAAGGAATGCATTTTTTTTACCAGTTTAACGTATCGATTGTGGAACCTTTAATCGGTATCTGGTGTTGAATTAGTTTATTTCAGAAAAGAAAAACGTTAAAAGCGAAATAAGAACCCGTTTAGCCGGCACGCGGTAAACTCAACGATGCGCGGCATGATTTCCTTGAGTGGCGGGGCGGGGAGGCGCAACGAGGGGGGACGGCAACGGCGAACGGCGTTGTAACGAACTATATAACCGAGGCAAGCCGAATACGATTGTCGGTTGTAATAATGAACTTGATATCAACTGACACTTTTTATTTGCCTCGATTCAAACACTATTTTGGCAATTAGTATTTTTTTATTCTTTTTTTTTTAATATTGAAATTTTTTTTTTGCAATTTTTATGTTGTTGTCGTAAATTTGGGGGTTGTTGTTGTTGTTTTGCGTTTTGCTTATCACACACAGCGCGCTCAGTTTCTTACAGGCTCGTTACATCCTGCCAAATCCCGAAATTGTACTAAATACGTACAAAACTTTTACGATTGGCCAAGGCTCAGTAGCCGCCTGTGCAGCGAGCACAGTCCGTGTGTGTCTTTGTGTTTGTGTGTGGATGTGTGCTTGTTTGCCGAGCCACGACGAGCGCAAAACGTCGCTCGTGTCGTTCGGCTGACGCTGTGGTGAGTTTCGTGGTGGCAACGACGAACGAGCTCCGCTCAGAGCTTCGCCCGCTGAACTCACTCAAAGTCAACTTAAAAGAGCGAGCGAGTGCAAATGCCAGCAGAGAAATTGAGGGCACACTCAAAAGAGCGTGAGTATGAGCGAAAAAGGACACTCAATGCAGCAATGCAGCAAAAGACCAAAGAGAATGCATTTGTGTTTGCTTAAAACACTCAAAAGTTGAAAGCTCAACACTGTTGTGCTAAAAACAAAGTAGCTCAAAGAGAGATTTTAATTTTATTCTGATGGAAATTGTTTTTATAAATCATGTAAAATATAAAAATATTAAAAACAAAAAAATGAATTTGTTTACATTTGTTCAATAGTAATGCATTTGATTGAAATACAATATTTAACACTTCCCTGGTTAAATAAGCTCCAAATGCAACTCAGAAAGCTACTGAGTTATAATTATTACTCAGACTGCTTAAGCAACTCAAAGTTAGATGCAATTTAGCTAAAGAGCGCAAAGAGCAAATAAAAGTCAGAAACAAGGCTCATCTCAAAGTTAGCTACTCAATGCAAACTGAGCATAGAACAATTACTCAAGAGCAACTCTAAACCATTTGCACTCCAAGTTTACTCAAGTTGTTCAAACGACTCACTACTCATCGCAGCTTAAAGAGAGCATAAAGCTCAAAACGTAATACGACTCAAAGAAACTCAACTTTGCCGAACCCAAACACAACTCAACACGAACTGCCTTGCCAAATGTTCGTGCACACACGAAGCATAGCGGCGTTCGGCTTGACGTTCGGGCGTGGGTGAAATTGCCGAAGCTGACAATTCGCATAGGCTGAGGGCAAACGCAGCGTCAGTCTCGACTGGAGCGGCGTGCTGTGTGCTAAAAGCGGCAGGTGCAAAAATAAAATCCAAGTGAAGCTGCTGTTTGGCAAATTGTGTTGCATACTTTTTGGCGCGAGCATAAAATAGTTTACATTTGTGGCGAGACTCGGAGAGCTTGAGCTTGTAACTGAAGTTGAATGAATGTGAAATGTGACAGACGCAGTGACAGTTGAACATTTGCAACAACAACGTGAACTAGCAGTGGCAACAAACAAACAAACAAGCAACCAAAAAAAAAAGAAAGACAGCAAAACAAGAGGAATAAAGTCAAAGCAGACGGCACAAGTTACCGTTGCGGTACTGGGACTTCAACTGGCCATCTTCCTTCTCCTCAACACCGTCCCGCTTGTTTCCTGGTCCTGGTTGGCCCCAGGAGACATTTAACATAATAAAAACGAACGTGTGCGGCATTCGTTGCTGTTTTTGTCAAGTTTTTGTAACACTCGCTCACTCTGTTTGCTTGTGTGCCTGTGTGTGTGTGTGTTTGTGACTGACTGTGCTTGTGTTGGTTTTGTTTAATGCTAATAACACACAGACATTCACGCACACACCCAGCAAGCAAACTCACACAGTTAGTCGAAACAATATTGCAAATGTGTGCGGCAAAGCAGTTGGCAAAAGTGTCGTAAATCGTTTAGACGGCAAACGTGGCAAGCGCCCAGGACACGGACTTGGACACAGATCCTTACAGCAGCAGCAGCAGGACGATATGTAAACGACAATACCACCGTGGGAAAAACAAAAAAAGAAGAAAATAATACGTAAGCAACTGTGAAAGGAGCAACAGCAAAAGCGGTGGCGCCACAGCATGCTGCCGTCTGCCATTTTGATAGCGAGTCCTTTTGCACAGTTCATGTGAGTATAAATATCCAGTTTCTCCCCATCCTGAAAACAACAACAAAGAAATGAACTTCATAACGCTTCTGTTCGTCTTATTTGTTTCTGTATTTTTTTTTTTTTTTTTTCTTTTTTTGGCGCGCGCATTTTTATGAGGTTTTAACGTAAATTCGAATGTTTGAATTAGGCGCCAGAGTCCTTGTCCTTGTCCTTGTTATTGTGTTTTGTGCCACAGTTGTTGGCTGGCTGGCTGGGGTGATAAATTTTTATGTGCGATTTTAGTTGTTGTGTGGGAGTGTCTCAAGTGTCTGAGTGTGTGTGCGTGCGTGCGTGTGAGTGTGAGTGTGATGATCGTTAGGGCCGTCAAATGTTGCGAGCTCCTTCATAAGGTCAATTAAAGTGCGTGGGCCGAAATCAAACTGATTAATTTGTCAAATTTCTCTATATAATGAGAATTTTTAGTACCTTCGCGCTATTCAGCGAGTGATTGAGTGGCGCAATTTTTATTGCAATTTATCGCGCTGACTGAAATTCATATGAAATTGCCTATTATGTTGAGTGAAAGTGTGCGTGACTGTGCGATACCCTGTAATCCGTATTGCAAAGTGAGTTTCAGAACAAAGAAAATCATCAATTCTTTTTAACTCCGAAACACTAAATTAATTGAATTTTGCTAAAAGCAAGCTTACTTTCAAGAATTCACAAAAAAACTGAAAACAAGCTCTTCTCACATTTCGTTACATTAGTTATTCAGAACTGGGTATAATGTTTGCCAAAATTGAAGCATGCAAATGAATTTTCCATTTCATTTGTCCAATGAAAAATACACAACAAAAATGAAAAAAAAAAAAAAATAATATTGAAAAAGCACAAATATTGCGCATCATTTTGAAATTTGATTTGAATGCAAAAACGACGTCACATTGGCATATTTGGCTCAAAAAATGCAAATGCAAATATCAAATGACCAACCCAAATGAAAAGTCAAACAGAATTAGCTTTGACACACATTCTATGCAAAATATTTGCCACAAATATTTGAGAAATTTGCGGCAGACCATAAAAAAAAACAGAAACTAGAAACTAGAAACTAAAGAAATTAAAAAATGAATTTAGAATGAATTGAAAAACTCCAAATTTGCTCCCAAAATTAAGAAATGCAATTATTGTTAAATGTGGAAATTGGTCAAAATTGCTATTTATTTAAATTCTTAGCGATAAATTGTTCATTGAAAAATATTTTAATTCTTTAACGAATTTAAATGTGTTTAATTTAATTCGTAAGTAATTTATTTTTTTATTTTTCTTTTTCAGGTGAACGAAGCTGATGAAGCTGAAATTGTAAGACTGAAAAACACGAAGATAAAATATGACAAATGTGTAACAACTTTTTAATGTTCTCTGGCGAATAAAATTGGGTAAGTTTTTCTGTATATACTTGCTATAAAAACTTAATTTATGCATTTTACTGAGAATGTTCAATCAAAGTGCTTCCGCAAATTCCTTTAAGTTTCATTAAATTTAAATTTAAAATTTAAACTAAAAAATTGGGTAACAAATTATTAAGATAAATTTGTAGTATTTTATACTAAATTCAAAAATGTTTGAAACTTCGCCAATATCAGCATTTGTTAACTTTTTAAGTTTTTTTTAATTGTTTGTTTCTGAAAAATAATACTAATTTGGCAAACTGCACAATATGTATTTTAAATCGTTTGGTGAAATCATATTTGTGCACTTTAAAGCCAGTTTATTGTATATAACAGTCAATTTATTTGCACACTAAAGAAACTCAGTTTGTTCGTTGGCTAGACATAAAAGTATTTTAGCACTCCCCTTTTTGAATAGAACCGCACCTTTCACGCAAACAAATCTTAAAGTACAAAGACAAGTTCTAACCCTATCTGTGCATCAGAAGAAAGAAGAAGTCGTAAGTAGTATTCATAAAATGGTAATGATTTCTTATGCTTGTATAGTTAGTCCAAAAGTTGTCGTAAAAAGCTCTTGTTGTTTCCGTTATATAGCCGCATTATGTTTGCTTTTTATGGTGCTTAATCCATTTTAACTACACAGCGCACTCAGGATCCTTTAGCACCCCTCACTCTCCCCCCTCCCGAAACTGCCATGCAGATGATCCTTTATCCCTTTGTTTTTCTGTCGATGTTTGCTCTGAACAATCTGTCACTTTGTGACAATAATGAAAACTTTCGCTTCGCACATGTGCAACAACACGAGAGTTAAATCGTAAAAATCTGTAAACTGCGTAGTCAACGCAACAAGCAAATGCACTCAAAAAAAAAAAAACGAAAAACAACAAACAAATCTATAAAAAAGAATAACAGAATTCGACAACAACGAACGTGCCAATGATAAAAAAAAGGGCAGAGGGAAGCAGAGTGAGTCCCTTGCAGCTTGCAGCTGCAACTTAACGATCATTAAAGAGGAAAACACCCTTCTTGTTGCTGCTGGTCATAAAAGTTTGGCACGTAGCTTTAAGCATTTGATGTTGCATACTTTTATGCGTCTGTTAGTATTAATTTTCTGAGGTAACTCTCTTGGCCCGCATGCAAACACACAGCACAGCACAGCTTCTGCTTCAGCTTCAGCTCCAGTCGAGTAGCTGCTGTTGCTGCTTAACAATTTGATTCGGTTCCATTGCTGGGCTGCCGCTCATTATGCATGCTTGTCCGCACGTTTGCTTTGAACAGAAATGCCGGTACACACACTCGCACACACACACACACACACCACTCATTTTTAGAGAGTTTGCTGGCAAGTTTTAGCAATTTCATTTTCAATTGACTGTCGACCAGAACACGCAGTCGGTGCTGGCTAACCAACAGCAATTGAGCGTATGAAACGCCCCAAGAAACAAAAAAAACAAGCAAGGAGCAAGGAGCAAGAAAGCCCTCACAAAAGTTTGCAACATACACACACACACACACACAAAGAGACACTCACACACACATGCAGCTGATACAAAAGACAGTAGAATCCTTTTCTTTCATTTCGCTTCCTTTTATATGTGAGCTACTTATTTTATGTGAAGCATTGAAACGTGTGTGTTGCAGCATTCGCTATTTGCCTAGATATTGGCTGGGTTTTACAGCACATGCCGTGGGGCAAGCAATGTGTGTGTGTGTGTGGCAAGCTGAAAGTTTTCTGCGAAATTACGAAATTACGCAGGGCAGACACGCACAATTCATTTGCAAATAGAACAGTTTAATTTGTTGCCTTTGTGCCAACCGATATCCTTTTCGGCCCCACTGAAAAGTTACAACTGCAAAGGATTGAACAAAAGCATATGCAATGCTGTCCGAAGGGAGAGGGGAGTGAAGGGGTCTCGGAGCATCTACCCGCATATAACTCTCACACTCACACACACACACATAGATGAGATTACTTTATGAACAGCAGCAGATTGCTTTATGGCTGGCAAATGGAAAGGCGCTGGCCGAAAAATAAAAGCCCCATTCGATACGCTTACAGTAATTACGTGTTGTCGTCCCCCCTCCTTCGCAACTCTTTTCCCCTTCACTTCCCTCTGGCCAACGCCAGAGCACTCATCAATTGACTGTTTGCATTGGAATTGTCCGAGTCGTCGTCTAGACACTCAATTTTGCATTGGCACGTAACAAACATTCAACTGAACGACTAATGGCCAAATCATAGATTCTCAGTTACGAGAAAAGCTTCTGTTGGATGTGTCATACTACGTATGTGGCCAAAAGATTTGACAGCACTTGACAAATGAGCAAAGCCACAGAAAGTGTGTCTCTACAACTGTATGTGTGCGTGGGTGTGTGTGTGTGTGTTTGGCCTAAAGACGCAAGCAATAAGACCGAGTGGCCAAGTGGATATGCAAATGTCCTTAAATCATTTTCCTTGCTCAGATCATTTGTCTTATCCATTTCACTGGGGATAAGCTAAGCTAGAAACTGTCTCGAAATTGCTAAAATATTCAAATTAAATTTAATTAAGCAATAATTAGATTTATAATGGGATAGCCAACAGAGCTCTCTATGCTCTGCTTGTATTTATCAAACACCTCAAACAGTCGAAACGCTTAAAATGTCCGGCAATTATAAATGAAATGTCAACTTTGCTTTTCATGGGATTTTATTCGTTTTCGTTTAATCCATTTGCACTCAATTAGTGCAAAATGCTGCTGCCAAACAGTTAGTTTGATGACAGGTCATTTAGTATATACTGAATATACTATGGGAATTATTTCAATACTGCTTTATTTTGTTTATTCAAGTCAAACTCACATTAGCTAATGGTTTAGTATATACTGAATATCATTTTAATACTGCTTCATTTTATTTATTCAAGTCAAACTCACATTAGCTAATGGTTTAGTATATACTGAATATACTATGTACATCATTTTAATACTGCTTCATTTTGTTTATTCAAGTCTAATATAAAACTCACAACAGCTAATTGAATAATTAGAAACTAAATTCAGCTTAGACTTTTAATTTTCAAACATTAATATACAAATAGAATAGAATAAAGTTCTATTCCCAATCATGCAACATAACAGGGTCA
Organism: Drosophila albomicans; assembly: GCF_009650485.2. NCBI lineage: Eukaryota > Metazoa > Arthropoda > Insecta > Diptera > Drosophilidae > Drosophila > Drosophila albomicans. Next base: position 8,620,878 of record NC_047628.2, on the reverse strand, counting down.
TAAAAATATACCATGTTGCTGACAGATGTCCTAACTAATCTCATCACTTTCAGCTGAACAAAAAATGCCATCAACCATTTTTGTTTGTCAGTCAATATACTGAACTTTTGTTCATAAAGTTATCACGTTTACTTTTTCATTTTATATTGTTATGTTTGCGTAAAAAGAAGAGTGTTATAAAAACTGCATATCTTTATATAGAGAAAATATATGGTTATTATTACGAGCTCTTAAGTATTCAGTCAACCATAACAGAAAAGAAAGCGCTACTCACGTTATTAAATTCCTCCATAATTTCGCTCTCGTGTTGTTTTCGTCTTCACAAATCGATCAGCTAAAAAGATGCATAAATAAGCAAAGTTTTTTTTATTAGTTTTAAGTCGACTATTACTTATACTTATAATCTATGTTAACAATAAGTTTCTCATGTACTTTTTTGTATTTTATTTACAGTTGTCGACCTGGAAATCTCTCTCGAAGCGAGCAGCACGGCCACTTCAAATATATATTATTTATTTCTTAAAAAAAAAAAAGAATTCTTATGTACCGCAACAATAAATATAAAAATATTGCTATAAATAAACCAATTTTCCATTGAAACTGCCAGTCAGTCAATAAAAAAAAAAAAAAAGAATCGAGTTACTTCTTAGTGGGAGGCTTTTAGGATAAAGGGGGAAAGGGGCTGAAAGACGGGTCAGGTCGAGACATGCAGCGGCATTTATGGGCACAAAATGATTGTTATTATACCTTCTTATTATTATTATTGTTATCAGAGCCAATGTCAAGACCTGGCAAAGGCGCACAGCAGGGGCGCAGAATGGAAACGGAAACTGGTGCCACGGCAAAGGCGAAGGAACGTGCACCGCATAAGGAGCTTGCCCCCTCAGTCATGCCACATCTCAGAAGAAGAGACTGAGACAGACTGAGTGTGTGAGGGAGAGCGAGAGCAGAGGCTATCCGGCTTGTGTTGCCCACCTACTCATATATTCTTGTGTGCAAAAATTTATGTTTTGTTTGTTTATTTGTTTATGCAGTGCTTTGTGAACTGTTTCCTCTCTCTCACACACACACACACACACACACACATGCGGAATATCGCAGTAGCTCATGCAAATTTATACACCTGCCCTGGCGTCGCCATAATAAATATTCACCGAAAAATATCTCATTTCAGCGCCTTTTGTCTACCTTCTTTTCGCTGGCTTGTCACGTGTCGCCATCATTACCGCACGTAGCGCCGTTATTTATACAAAATGTATATCGTTTATACCGAACACCATCTTCCCCCACACACACACTTCTCCCCCCTCAACATACAAAGCTTCTTATCATCCCTCATGACACAAAAAAAAAGAATAAGAACATACAGAATGCGAACAGGATTGCAAGAGATTAAATACCCTTGATATTACATTCAATTCAAATTCAATGGCAAAAAAAAAATACTATATATTCAGTATATCTGTAGCAACAAAACAAATATAATATATTATTGGAAAATTCATAACAAATAATAATAATTGAATTATCTTCTCGCATCAATAAAAGTCAAATAATCTCATGTCTATTTTAAGCAGCTAGAAAGATGAACTAAAATAAGGATAAATAATGGTATACAGCAAAGTTTATTCTGAGCTTATATAAAATAAAGAGCTTGTCATGAAACGAAGAAATTCATTATATTCAAGCTAAAGTCGAGTCTGCTCGACTGTGAGATACCCGCTAACCGCTCATCATTTAGCCATATTCTTAAAATATATCACAACAAAATCATATATTTAGTATTTCGATTTTGTACTACATTTAAAATATACTACAAAAATGCTAAAATATACCAAAGTGTATATTTGGTATATAGATTTGAAATATACAATAGAGTTACATACATTTCCTGCAGGCACAAAGTTATAATACCCTTCTAACCTAGCATCGGGTATAAAAATACGTACATATAATATTGAGAAAATTATCAATTAAGCTTTTCTCCCAAATAAAATTAAAATATTTCCATCTAAGTATTTCTAAATCGCTGGCAAGTGCCTTCAAACTAGTTGTAGAAAAAAAAGCCTGTACTGTAAGTAAATGTTCATTGTATCTAGCAACTTGGACATTGAACGGAAAATCATCAAACTAAGTGATGATTTACTTGTGCTGAGCCCATGTCAAACAGAGAAATTCAAAGTCAACTTTCAAAGAAAGTGCACGGCAAAAAGTAAAACATGCTTGCCTGCTGAAAATTCGGAGCAGACCACTTTATGAAATGGAAGGCAGATAAACACAAGATGGAAAAATATGTTGATGTCAGCAGATTAGATTGAGTCTGAAACTGAAGAGCTTTGCTTTGAGAGGGACTTTGCAAAAACTATGATAAAATCCAAATACCCGCTTGAAGCAATAAAGAACAAAACACAACACAACACAAAAAAAAAAAACTAAAAAAAAAAACGCAACAAATTTAAATCATCCAAAGAGCATCTTTTGTTGGGTTGGTTGGGTGGTTGAAGGTTGGAACTGGGAACTGGAAACTGAGGTTTAGGCATGAGCTTGGGGTCTCAGCCATCTAGCTAATTGTTCAATATATGTGGAGTGGAAGCAGCTGCTGGCGGCGCTTTAGCAGCTCCTTTGGGGCATGCAATTTACGACACATGTGCACGGCCCAGCGACGCCAGAAACTAGGCAACAAAACATGGCCAAGCATGTTGGCCAAGCTCAGAGAGCGTTACAGTTAATTTGTTGACAGCTTAGTTGCCCAACACTGAACGGAACTCAAACGAAACTGTATGCTGTGCTCCACACTGGACTCGATTGGACTGGACTGAACTGGACTGGTCAGTTCGGTATTCTCTACTGTCGACACTCCTTGGAGGCTACAAGACGTTCTTGTCCATGTTGAGTGCGAAAGGAAAGGAACAAAAACAACAACAGCAACAGCAGCTGGAGAGAAGTGAAGGAACCGAATGGACAGCGTGCAATTGTAATTAGTGACTATGGCAATAGTTTAGAGGATACAGATACAAGATACAAAGTTTCTAAGGAAATGAGTTGGTTTAATGAAAACACACAGATACAATTGCATTTTCTATGCGCTACAACTAGAAACTTGTGTACTAAAAACCAAGATTTAATTGTAACTATTTAAATAAAATGTTTGTGCCAAAAAAAGATCGTGTTACATTCAAAAACAGAGAAACATTCGCAGTCTTTGTAAAAAAAAAAACTTTTGTTGTGCAAGAGAATGTTGCTAACATTTTAGAAAAGTTACAGCCTTGTTCTGTTTAAGTATGAAAATTACCAACGGCAACCGAAAATATATTACGAGTTACAAGCAAGGATTTATCTCTCTAGGATATCTTTTACAACTTAATATCTCTCATCTTGTTATGTTTTCTCTCCTCCCCCTTTATTGAACAACTAAAACTAAGAGAGGTTAACAAACACATCATTAAGCAGCGAGTTGCGTGCCTAAAGTTTCATACTCTACAATTTCACACGTTGTCCTGCCAACACGGGCCCTCAGGCTGCCCGAGGACATTACATGTATACACCCGTATTTACTTGTGATTTGATTATCAATTGTCCGGCACGAGGAACTTAAGACCACTCATCCTTGGAGGTGGAAGTGGAAGTAGACGCCAAAAATGAATTGGGAGGGAATGAAAGAAAAAGAATAAGAAAAAATATTGATGCTCCCATTTCGTTTGTTATAAAATACAATTTGGAGTCCAATTTTCAATTGGTTTTCGCTGCCGGGATGTCAAATTTCAACGTCAATATCGTCGTCGCCGTCTTCGTCGACGTGGTCGTCAACTAATTGGGTTTCAGGGCTCGTCAAAAAGGGAAGCGAAATTCGCCAGCAACAACAACAGCAACAAAAAAAATTGACAGCAGGTGGAGAAATGACGACAACAAAAAAGAAAAAAAATGAAAAGATTAAATTTCCTTGTTACGACTTACGACTGAGCAGAAAATGTGAAAAAATGACAAAAAGTGAAAATAAATATTGAATTATTGATATACAATACATATTTAATACAGCACACTCACACATGCTCACAACATACCATACATAGATATGTTTGCACATTCAAGTGCTGATAAGGACACGCGTCCTCAGCGAAGTTAAAAAGAAGAATTTTTTATATTTACTTATCAAAGGGTTCTTAGCGCAATCTGCTCAATGCGAGCTCATTTCAAATGCAGCTGACAATTTGCGTTTGCCAACTAAAAACATAAAATTTTCATAAAAAGCGACTCTCAAAATGCGTATGATGTATTGCAAAAGTAAGCAACCAACGAGGCAGACAACCATGACGCCTCTCTAGGCTGTTCTCCGAAGAGATTTCCGCCAAACATCAAATACGAAGAATTTTTAAAATGTTATGAAAATTGATGGCGAAATGAAAATAGAACTGTCTGTGTTTTGTTATCGATTCTGAAAACAATTATCATTTAAATATCGAGTGGAAAAATTGAATTTGATATTGTACGCCTTCGATAAAGAATAATTGCTGCCTTTTCCACTTCATTTCGTAGAGTTGCCACTTTTTGTTTGTTGGCAATTGTTTTATTAAAACCGATGCGAGGAAAAAGTAATTTTCTGATTAATATCAGTTCACACAAGACTTCAGTCAACAGTATATGTTATATTGCGGCGATACTGTTTACTGGAACACGCACGCATTGTATTTAATTCACGTTGTGTTTTTTTCCTTTTTTTTTTTGTTGGTTGGTTCCTTTCGTTTGCGCTTCGCTCAACTTATTGTCAGCGCAAATATTTGTTTGTTTGTCTTTTGACGTAAGACGCAGCCACCGAACCACACAAGATACACAACGGCAACGGCAACAGCAACAGCAACATCAACAGCCTCTGCAGCAGGCCGCGAGGCAACGCACCACAGAGTGGGGCACACAGCATGGGGGCCGCTTCGCTTATTTCGTTTTACGAGGAAACGTGGAGGAGGAGGAGGCCGAGGACCAAGTTGAGGCGCAGGCAATATTTTGCATGTTTGCATACAAAATATCATATTTGCTGAGATTGTTTCATTAAAAAAAGTAAAGCAGGTGGTGCTGTACCCAGAGCTAGCTGGAACTACCTTTGGGCTATGCTAGTACGTGTTTAGCTTTAGCACCTACACGCACACACACACACACCTATGCACACACCTATACACCCTGAGGGAGCGAGACATACACCACATGCGTGTGCCATAAAATGGTCATATTACGAAAAAAAAATATACAGAAAGCGGTAAGTGCTACGCTGAGGAAATTGGTTTTCCCACGCACCATGCCAACCGAAAATATAATATCTGTGAAAAAAAAAAACCGAACGAAATGTATATACACGAAATGAAACGCAACGCAACGCAACGATGCGAAGTAAACTGAGAATAGCGCTTCGACTAGTTTCGTATGCCAAACAGGTGACCTGCTGTTGTGCACATAAAATTTGCTCGTTGCTGTTTTTGTTCTTTTCCAATGCATTGAAAAGACATAAAGCCTAAAAGCAGCCTAAAGAGTTTGCCCATAAAAACCAAAGCAAAGCAGTAGCTATATGAATTTTTACCCTCCCCAAATCCGATTAACCAAATATAGTTGGGTGTATTCTCATTCCCAACAAGTGAACATTATATAGTTTTGAACAGCTGTAAGCATAAGATTCGTATGATTTGTAGGATCACTTTTGAAGAGAAATGGTTTTGAAGTTATGCAGATTAAAACGAAAAACTGAGAAAATATTAAACCGTTGAACTTTCTAAGAAGCTTTTCAAATGAAGTTTAACATATCAAAAATACAACCAATATAGATATTAAATTATAAAATACTCAAGATAAGTCGTCACATAATATTTGATATGTGAATAGTTACTTCCCAGAGATAAATATTGAATTAAACAATCACCAAAACAAAATCTGTAATGCAACTTTGAAGAACAAACAATTTTAAAATGTTATCCAAACTAATAACAATAGCGGCCAACTTTTTGTACTGCAAACTTTTAAATCGAATAGACTTTTCTACAACATTATTACCGTCTTTTAAAGCACTTTCATAAAATCAATTTCTCTCTCAAATGCAGAAATCTGAAAAAGCCATCTAAATTTTTTAACACTGCTAAACATTTGCTGTCTTCCTTCAAAAGTCAAAAGCATTTCAAGCATCTGCTTTTAGCACTTTCAACGTGGCACATGATAACATGAAAATGCGCTAAGCATCAAAATAGAGATACGATTTTCACCTCATGACATCTTCATTCTCCGTTCTCCGTTTTCCATTCTCCGCCCAAGGCTGTGTTACGGTTGAAACATTAACTTTCCATTTCAGTCAAGCTGTCAGCAGTCCAACTGTCCATGCCGAAAAACTTCCACCCGCCTCTTGTACAATGGCTGCACTTGGCTACCTTTTGCCTTTCCCTTTCTGTCTCACACTCACACACATACACCACAGAGTTACTCAATTATTTCGTTGACATTAAGCACATAAAAATACAAATAGATGACACCCAGCTAAGGCAACAACAACGAAAAAAGGGACCACAACGAGTTCTTATAATGTCCACCACTCGACTCCACTCCGAACTCTCGCTCTCTCTCTCCCTCTCTCAGTCCTCCTGTATGCTTCCCCCTTACTATGCAGCAGACAGCGATTTGTCTGCAGATACCTTTTTTGCCTAGAATGGACCGAAAGGACGGGCCGTCTTTATCGCAGATTAAGTGCGACATCGTCATCTACCTTCAGGCCCCATCTCTATCTTCACTCCCATTTCCATTCGCATCGCACTCATCGCATTCGTTAGTTATACTGAGTATTGTGCTGAAATGTGCTTACAGCACATTAATTTCTTGCACCTGGCATTAAGATAATTGTCGGCCTTTGTTTAGATACAAGATACAAGATAATCGACTGAGCATGCTCGTCCCCAAAAACTACTGAATGGAATCAAATTGAATGCCATCATCAAATCGAGCTGGAATGCACGAAACGTGCTGCTCTTTAACAAATACAGTTTGTATTAACTTATACGCATACTAGCATTAAGTTTTAAATACGATTTTTTAATGACATTCTAAGATGATAAATTAAATATTGTATGTATATTGTATACATTTTCTTTTAATTTTAAATAATGGTCTCAATCAAATCAAATCAATTATTGTATTAAAGAAAACGTTTTAGAAAATGTGAAAAAACGAATTAATACATTATAATAAATATATTAGATAAAAATAAAATATTTCACAAGAATTACATATATTTATTTATATTAAGTCTTTTATACTTTTAAAACTACTTTTATTTTTGTTTATTTTGTTTGATATTTGAAAGAAATTTATTATGTGTTACAACATTTTTTTAAAATTCCGAATATCTACAACAAATTTATAAAATTTTAAATAATAAATGTGACCAAAATACATAAATTCAAAATTATTCGAGTGTGCTCGACTGTGAGACATCCGCTACCCATTTTGATGGTAATATGTATAAAATATACCACATTTATATACCACAATAACACTAAAATATAGTGAAGGCTATATCTGGTACTGCAATAAAAATATACCAGAGTTAAAAAAAAAATGGCGGCAAACGTTTTTGACCATAACAAAGTTCAATTCTTAAATAACTTATACAATTTTTATCCGATCGCAATGCGGAATCAATCGTAAATACTGCTGCTAGTATTGTGTGTACCAAAAAATTAATTAAAATCACGCTTATTATTTCTTTTTTCTTATAATCATTGAGATCTAAAGGTTCATATACAGACAGAGGGATATCGCCATAGCAACTTGGCTGTTGACGCTGAACAATAATAAATATATATACATTAAGAGGTCGGAGATGCCTTCTTCTGCCTGATTCATACATTTCCTTCAGGCACCAAATCTACTTTACGGCTAGCTGGACTAAAAAAACTATACTCCAAACTAAATTTGGTTTTATAAGAGAGCTAATTGCAAAGCCAACGTTTTCGCCAGTCATACAATACCTGTGACTTCTTAAATTCATTGGAAAAACATACAAGTATATACGAGAAAATTAATCAAAAATCAGAAGGGCACAAAACCGCGCAAATTTAATAAAATGAAATCAACTTTTAATGGCATTGGGTGCTGGGCGGGGTAATAAGGGGAGCTTGGATATAAGGAGAGACGGTAGGCAGTCGCTTTGAACTTTGCTAAAGTCATAAAAATCATCCGCACACACACACACATACAGGGACGCACACTTGACACGCACACACACAGGCAGGGCCAAAGGCAATTGCGTGTAATTTAATAACAAAATAATAGGAAGCAATGACTTAAAAAAGAAACAAAGCCAAAGACAGAGGCAACGAGTGTAGTCATAAAATGTAATCATAAATTATATGCCCAGCCATTTGGCATTGTTGTGCTCAAGTGCAGTGCGTGTGAGTGAGTGTGTGTGTGTGTGTGCGAGTGTATGTGTGTATTATAGAAATGCGTTGCCTACTTTGCGGGGCGTGTTGTGTGTTGTCAACTGCGCCAATTTTTCTTATGTGTTTGTTTGTGTTTTTTGAAATATACTCAACGCAATGCCAACGCCTAAAAGCCGCTTAGTAATTGCTTATGAAATATGCAAAGGCGTAACCGCCTTGGACCATCCAAACAGACCCTCAATATGCTTGCCCCGCATCCCTCTCCCGGTTCCATATCATACCACAGCTGAGCTTAGCCAAGGCACGCACCCTTTTAGCCGGAAATCTTCCGTTGGCTTTTTGTTGGTTGCGGTTGGTCCGCATCGCCTCTACCCCTGCCTCCCAACCTCCCCCTTCGGCAGAGTTGGGCCTAGCCTAGCATGACATTGCCACTTAGCGGCTACATTAATGGCAGCGCCAAATGGCAGCCGTTTCCCCCCGCTGCTCACCTTTGCATCGCCTTCGTTCTCATTTGCTCTCTCTCTTCATTCTCATCATCGCTTGCAAACTGAGCGTGTAACGGCAAATAAACTAATACTGACGAAGGGGCAAGGCATAAAAACGTAGCATACTTTTGCGCTGCGTATGAAGATGTAACATTCATGTCTGCATCTCTCAGTTAACCGTTCCCCCTCCCTTACCTTGCCTTCGATTCGCCTCCCTTCCGCTCACCATTACCACTCCCTCGCACATTCACTCCCAATCCCACTCTATCTGACTGTATCATGAATATTTAATGCTGACATGTACAAAGTATACAATATATGTAGATGTAGATGTAAACTTAGAGACATGCTTGTCTGTGTGTATGTGTTGATGCGTGCATGTGTGTGTTTATGTATATGTCGAAAGTTCTGAAAACATCTGCAAAAACGAATGACAAGAAAAATTGCATATGTAACCAGAAAGTTTCGCATCTCGTGGCTAATTTGTTACCTTCGCCTCGAATGAAACAGAATTAACTGCCAGCTAAGCATTCCAAAACTCTTCTTCGGGTAATTTTTCGAAATATCAAAACAGAACTTGGATTCCACTTTCGTTCGCAAGGCACTTGAGTTGCCCAGTGAAGGAAGCTGACTTTGTGTTCAATAAGAAATTATAATGAAATTGAAGTGAACAGAAAATACATAAAGAAGTTTCCAATCACAAATAAAGAAATGCACAGCTCAAAAAAATGTTTAAATCTATTTTTAAATACAAAAAATATGTATCAAATTTCTTATGGTAGTTTTTAATGTTTGAACTAATACCACATCTCATAACATAATAGAAAAAATTAAAAAAAAATTAAATTTTAAGCTACACATAAAATCTCTAGCAACATTTCTCACTTCTGGACAAGTTAAATTGACGTTTTTAATGACTGTTTTATAAGGAATAATTGGAAACATATTCTGCCAGTTCATTTAAAAAAAATTGTAGAATAGTAACAGCAAAGTTTTCTAAAAACAAACCAACTGACATTACTAATTTTATCTTTACATACCCATTAGATGATATAAAAAATGGAAACATTTCAGCTAGTTAGAAGCGTAAACATTTGCAGCAGATAAGTACCATGAAATGATTTTTTAATGCTCACAAACTACGCTCAGCTAATCAAGTTGATCCTGGCTGTCATTACGTATACGTTTGGAGTACTCGAACAATTTTGGTAATAACCCAAGGAATGTGCCAACAAATGTTCATCAGCTTTGTAAAATCCCTTGACACTCTATTATGAGACTCAGTCCAAAGTGAATTGTGCAAAACCCTAATGTTGAAATCATTTAAACAGTGCCTGCTGCCTTCACGATACGATACCCCACACAAAACACTGCGATAACCTCCCCCTCCCCCAATGTGATACGCAATGCCCTCATCTTTGCACAACAACAGCAACAGGAGCGAGGAGGAAAAACAACAAAACAATTTAACGCTTTAATGATAATGATGTATGAACAACTAAAGACAACAAACAGAAGTTCCACGTGTGTTGTTCTAATGTTTATTATTGTTGTTGCTGTAGCTGTTGCCGCTATTGTTATTGTTGTAGCTGCTGCTGATGTTGTTGATGTTTCTGGGCTAGGTGGAGTTTGAGTTGAGTTTTGCCGCCGCCATCAACAACAATTCCAGCGTTTAACAAGCTAATGTGCTTTTAATGGTCCGTGTGTCCAGCTGATTATATCATGCAGAAAGGGGGGATGCGATGCGAATGGGAATGGGAATGGGTGTGAGAATAAGAGACAATGGGAGAGATGAGAAAGGGAGAAAGCGAGTAAAATACACAAATAATTAAAATTAATTATCTTGCAATTAGTTTACGATTTACTCATTAAGCAATGGAAATGCGCCCAAAGTCTCACAGCGCGCGCCCCAAAAAGTATGCAACGCTTTCACGATGATCATCGTGGTGAGACGTCGAGGGAGGGGGGAAGGAAGAAGGACAGAAGAAGAACACAGAGGAACACCCGTAGCTTTGCTGCCCGCGTATGACAATATAATTATGAAATTACTGCGTCTAGCATTTCAATTGAGTTGTTTTGTTTGATTTATGTGCAATTGCACAAGGCAAACAACAGCTATACACACACTCACACACACCCCCAAAAGCACACACACACGCTCCCTTTAGGCAGAGCGTAATATGTCATTTATTACGCATACGCTGTGTGGACTCTGACATTTAAACAGCGTGAAGTTTTTGGGTCAGCATTCGTTTTATTGACATTTAACACACTTGCCAACATTTTGGGCCTCATGATTTATGCGCCACTTACACCCCTTTCTTCGCCTTCTCCCCCTATCCTCCTCTGTTTAGCAATGGCCATGGCTTTTAACACTTCATTGCTTAATTGCCAAAGTTTTGAGCTGTTTAGTTCTTAATTTTCGTGGGTAGAGCGTAGACACAACTCGACTAACAGATGCGCTGTAAACCATCTCACAATATGCTCTGACATTTTAATTAAAATGCAAAATCCACTTGATGTTTTTTTTTTTATTTTTATGAGCAAAGGTTCACAGCCAGGGATTAACGAAAGCTACTCGAACACCGGAAATGACCCGGTATATATTTCAAATTTATATCAGCAAAAAAAAAGGAATCTGCACATTTGATGTATTCAACTTGCTTGACAACTTTACTGGCGCACTCCAAATGGGTATGAAAAATTACAATATTGTGAAAATTATATCCAAACTGCTTTCACCCGGAGAAAGTAGTAGGTGTATAGCATGTGTCCCTCCCTGTTTTAAGGGCGGTCTGCTGTTGCCTGTTGCCAAGCAAAAGACTTAACTGTCTGCTTATTATTAAAAGCCAGCTTAAGTGGCAGAGTCAAGCTAATTGAATTAACTTTTCAACCCCGTCGCGTGGTGCGTGAAAAAGGCTAAAATAACATACAAAAAAACAACAGCAACAACAACAGTGGTAACGACGACAACAACAACAACAAGAAAGCAGCAAGCAAAATGAGAAACAAGTTGCGCTAATGTTGATAAAGTGCCGCCAACTCAAAGAGATTTTACAATATTTTTTTTGCTTCCGAGTTTTTGGGTACAAACCTTCAAAAAAAAAAAGGAAATGTAAAACCATGCAGCAAATAAGAAATGAGAAAATAATGATAAGTGCGGCTTGCATTGACTTTGCAAATGCCCTTACTAAATATATCAATTAAGGGTGACACTTGTCTGTTGATTAATCGAAATATTCACCATACAAATTGCCATTAATCATGTAATTATTATTGAATTAGACTGCAGCTTAATTTGCGACTTCAACTGGTTTTTAGAAACTTTCAAAAGTTGCAGAAAGTGCGCGATTTAATAAAGAAGACCATGTTAATTAGCGCAATAAAATGTGTCGCTAATTAATTGCTGTCAATAACTCATAATTATAATTAGCTATAGTTTCCACAGGTGTCTTAAGTAACTGTAATTAACATGCAACAGAAATTAAAGTTACGCCTTTTGCAATTTTCTTTCTTTTGTTTTTTTTGCGATGTTGAAGTTTTCAATTTTTGTGCTTTGTTAAGTCAATTTAATGAGAAATTGGTCCGACATTCATGTTGTTATCTATCCATAACTGAGTGGGGAGCTTTACTCCATTGATACTAATAGAGTTTCATCAAAGTTGCCTTTCAGCGGTTTACCGTAATCTGCCAAAGTGACTCACAGTATCCGCAATGCCCTTGGTTGTGTAGCGCTCGAAAGGGTTTCAGTTACTGGCCAAGAGGAGGGCGACAACGAGCAGAAGAGAAAGTGTAGAGTGGAGTGGAGTGGAGTTGGGTGTCTGCATTGGAGGTGTGGAGGTGTGTATGCAAGGGATATTCTCGTTCGTGGTCTCTTTCGTGTCCATGTTTCGTGTCCTGGTAAACATGCTGCTTCAGCTGCTCCTTGTGCTTCTCTACTATCCTGGCTATCGGTTTACGCGCTATGCTTCGTTAAGTGCATTTTGAATTTTTAATGCTGCGCGCTCTTCAAAACTTGCACAAAGCGTTGAAGCAAACGCTGGAGAGGGTCACGGCAAGCTGCTCTGAGAGAGAGCTGGGTCAAAAGGGGTTTATCTCTGGGTGTGTGTGTGTGTTGTTGTGCGCGGGGTGTTGTAAGGTGACTACGATGGGCTGTCGACTTAGCGGCAAGGCTGGCTGATTAATTTGCTTTATTAAAAAACCATACGGCTAGAAATACGCACTCTTCGCTGTGTGTGTGTTTCGTTGCGCAGCTGTGGCGCCAACAAAAATAATCAACACAAATTACGCGCAACACAACATAAATATGCCAAGTTACAGGTTTTTTTTTACCACCCACCTTACTTGCGTGTTCTGTTCGGTTCTGTTCTGTCTTTTTGCCTCTACTGGCTGGCTGGCCCCTATCCTCAATCCCAGGGCAATTAATTTTTAATCTTCGCTAAGCATTCGCTACAAATTGTGAACTAACCGACGGCAGGCGGCAAGCGGCACTCTACCGTCAGTCAGTCGACAGGCAGCCAACAGCTGGGACAGCGGCAGATGAGAGAGGAGAGAGGAGAGGGAGGCAGTGAAGCGTTTTGCGTATGTTGCGAAGCCACATATTTATCTTAATTTTATGTTGCCTTTTTTTTGATACCCTGTACTTAGCAGCAGAGATAAATAGGCATCTTAAAGTAAAGGTTCAAGTTGAAGGGCTGATCAACAAAATATGGAATGGTTTGAATAAGGAAACATTTTAAATTCAAAACATTTTTATAACTATAAGAAACTAAGTTACTAAGTACTAACAATAGTACATTTTGATAATTCTTTATTACTAATTCTTGTTATTTAATTAATATTAAAGAAACAATTTTCAGAGTAATAAGAATATGTAAAGATGTTCAAATTGTGATAGTAATTTTCTTTTTGTTACAAGCTGTTTGTTACAAAATCCCAACTAATGAACGCTCACTCTTAGCCTTCTAAATTTCCGTATTTGATTCTATACAAGATGACATTTTAATTCGAGTTTTTTTTTTTAATTTTGGTTTATTTTTAATCTGGATTGAAACAAAAAGTTAATTTATTATAAAGACAGACAATTTCCCAGCCAACCAATTTTCTTTTATTTCTAAGAACTATATAATTATAAAAAGTCACAGCTTATTACCAAAATATATTTTTAATTTCTTCGAATTGGTATTCAAAATTACTTAGGACTCCAAGAGCTAAGCAAGTACAAAAGAATTTTCTTGAGAATAAACTGATGACAGTCGAAAAAGTCATCAAAGAAAAAAGATCATGAATAGCTTTTAAGAGACACATTTCAAGCAACAAAATGTAAACTAATTAAGTGCATCGAAGCGTCAAGTTTAGCAAAATCAACTACTTTAAGTAAAACAATTTCTTGAGACACTTGAAGTATATAGGATATGCGTTAGCCAAGCTATGTCAACTATCGTTTTCTTAGGTAGTTGTTGGGTGTTTTTTTTTTTTTTTTGTGTGGTTTCTGGTTTCTTTTTCATGATTTGCAAAAGTGCCAACAGCAGTGTAAAGGATCTTAGCTCAAGCCAAGGGGATTAATAAAAGGATTACGCAGCGGAAAATGCCAGCTGCGTTGTTGCCGGCATCAACTTGGCAATGGCAGTGCCAATGTGGATGCGGATGTGGATGCGGATGCGGTTGAGGATGTGACTGTGTATGTGAATGCTGAACTGATGGCAATTTGTAGCGCCACTTGCCTAGTACCGAGAACAAGAGAGTGGGAGGGAGGTGGCAATGTGGAGGAGGTGTGGGAGTGGGGCACTTGCAGCATGGGGCTAATTGCGTTTCGCCTTGGCAGGCGGCTCTACGCCCGCAATCTGCCAGGCTGCAGTTTTTTGGGGCCAAGCGATGGAGCCGGAGCTGGAGCTGAAGCTGGCACTGTATGCATGGTCATATATTAAAAATAATCCATTCGATATCTGTTTTAATACTTCAAATTTATAGCAGCCGCTTACAGCAACAGCAGTAACAACAGCAATGACAACAGCTACAGCAGCAGCAGCAGCAGCAATAGCAGCAGCCACAAAAGCAGCAGCAGGAACAACAACAACAACAAAAACAACAACTCACTGTCATTTTGAAGGGCTTTTAGCTTGATATTTTATTGCTTAAAGGATGTGCAGGGCATCAACTCGCGTGGGTTGCTCATAATTTAAATCAGTTTGCTGTTACAGCAATTCAAAATACAATTGACAAGGTAGAAATCATCAAATATGTTATAGGAAATACAAGTTTTATATATTATATATTTTAAATAGATTTAAATAATATATATTTTTCCTAGAAAAGAGTTTGCTTTAAGGAAGAATAATAGTATCTAAATATAAAGCGCACTATTTTTGTATAATTTTTATTAAAAATATGAAAACGCGAAGAATTCTAAAGCAATAAGAAAATGTTTCAATGTTTTGACGGAAATTGAGAAAAATCATCACAATAATATAAACCTACATTTTTATATACATAACTACCTTAAAAGTTATTTATAATGTACAAACTTTAATAGTTATTGACTTGTTACAAAAACCACAATTAAAAAGACGAGAATAATTTAAATAAATATTAAAACCATGAAGTTTTACTTTATATGATTTGGTCTTTGTATTTGTAGTAATGAAAGCCAAGATTAATCTTTATAATTATATACAAATAATACTTCATCATAAAGTAAATTTTATATTACATGATGTTGATGGCAACCCTCGCATAACGCGTTTCGACCATTGTTTTTTATATGTGGAGGCCATTTTAATAATAACATTTGTCTTCGGCTGCGGTTTTTTATGGGCCACGGCGCTGATTTGCTTACAATTGACATAACGGGGGATCATATGAGTTATGTTATAACTGCCAGGGCTTTGCGAGCAGCCAGAGCACTGCAGATAAGCCCCACTCAATCAGCATAAAAGTATGCTATGCAAAGTATTTGGGGCTTTACAGTACAGAATATGCGAAATATGGAAGGGGCGGAAGAAAAGTAGCTAACGGTTAAGTCAAAGCAGCCGCCGTTAATCAGAAACTGCAACAGCAACAACAACTACAACATCAGATACAACAATGAAGAAAAACAGCAGAGAATTTCTAAATTGGGACTTGCCAGAACACGCACGCATTTAATTAAAGTAAAAGCTTTGGTTTTTCTCTATTTGCAATTTTACTACAATTTTTCTCTCTATTTTTTAATTTTTCTCTGTATTCTGTTGTTGTTGGTGTTGATTCAGTTTTTTTGTTTTTTGTTTTCGCTTTGCGTTTTCGGTTGCGAAAAAATGTGGTCGTCAAGGGATGCGTCCGTTTGTTGCACTTGCAAGGATAATAACGTGCAATTTATATGCGTGCCATTTTTTAGACAAGACAAGCGCAAGGGCGGACTTTGGCTTTCGGCGGATGGAAGGCAGCATTCCGAAGACACATTTAACTCATTAGTTTGTGTTCCCACTCACAATTCAGTCTGAAGGGGGCTAAACGAGTCACTAATCAACGGAAACCACGCAGGGGTGGAATAAATTCCTTCTACAACACTTGGGGAACATTTTCAGTACGAGTGCAAATATTTCCCTTTAAGGGATGTTGTCATTAAGGGGCAAAGTCTCCAAAATTGGTTGCAAAACAAACTGACAATTTATGGCATGTGGGAAATTGGCAACTTTTAAAATATAAAAGTCTTGAACCAATTAAGAAGGTAAAAAGAAAGTTTGCTACAAACCAGAAATATACAAGAGTTATTGAGTGCGACTATGAAAAAAATAACCAGAATATATTATTAATGAATAATTATAGAAAATTATTGATATGGATATTTAACAAACTGAATGTATAACAGTTAAATGTATAAAGCTAGAATATACCTTTATACACAATGTATAAGAGCACTCGTACAGCACTTACACAAATTTAAGAAGGAACTATTGTAGTATACTGTTATACTGTCTGGTAATAAATGTATGACAGGGTGTTATACAATAATTGGTATTCTTAGTAGAACAAATTATAAGTAAACAACTGTCATACAATATGCTAAGGGTTGAAGTAGCACAGACTGAAGTTGAAGCTTTTCGACCTAAATAAGCAAAATACGACAAATTCGTACAAAGCTATGCAAAGCTCATGGCCTATTAAGGTTTATAGCAGCTTTTATTGCCATAATAAATGCAGAACTCAACTGAATTAATATGCCAAAAATATAGAGTAAATTAAGAAAATTGCTGAATTATTTATAAATATTTCAATTAAATTTCTAAAAGGTAACTTTAAAAAGTCACTTAAAGAAAATTAAAGTAAAATATGCGGCTTCTAACAAAGGAAATACATACACACTGAAGCATTTAATATTCTTTTGTACGTAAACGTTGCTGCAATATAAACCGCATTACATTGACCAAGCTATGTGAATGTTGCAAGAAACCATAACCAACACAAACAAATACCAAATACAACAGCAAACAACAAATAAGTCGCAATGAGACAGGCCAAAGCAAAGCAAAAGCCTGCCAAAAGTTGGCCAAAGCTTATCAATATGATGTTTCTTAAGTATGCGTATGTCAAGTGGCTTATATTTAGGCTTAGTCGTGGGCGCTGCTAAAAGCCAAACTAAGCCAAAACGATTGAAACACATTGATAACAAATTGACTATGGGCCAAGTTAAAAGAGACTCTGTTGCAGTGACGCAGCGTGGGTATGAATGTTTTTTTTTTTTTTTTTTTTAATTAAACAAAATAAAGTTTGTCATTGGCACAGTGACTACCACAATTAAAGCTGTCTTGGATTATGGATGGGCAGTGGAAAGGAAGCCTGGCAACATTAGCGATAAGAGAACAAGCAATCGAGGTTACCCAATGAGATAAGCACAAAGATAGCGAGTTTCGAGTTATGGATGCGCTTGATAGTGATGATAAAGATGACAACCAACAACGTTTTGGATGCGACTTGAGAGCAAACAAAACACAAGACACAAAACACATGTAGTACAAAGTTCAACGCTCTTCGCTGGCACCAAGACAGTATGAAAATCTTAAAGAATTTAGTTTAACCATATTCAAGTATTTAAAAAAATATATATATTCAAATTTTAAGAACTTTTACTTTTGAATAATAACGAAACATTTCTTTGTAAATATCTAATTAAACTTGATATTGACAAATTCAATTACTTTAAATTATAATTCATTGATTGTCATTCTCTTGGATTTGAAACATTCTGTTTAGATTAAGAAATTAAAAGCACGAGTTTCATAAAAGTCTATATCTGTAATCGTTATAGCTATTACTAATATATGTAAGTCAGTCTGAAAAACTGAACATAAGTTGATCTTTAAAAGTGTTGCTAGCCAAAATTAGATTGAATACTTTTGTTCAAAGTCGAGTTAGTTATCGCATTCAAAACTTTCGAGTTCAATATACTTTGCTAAGTAAATAAGTTGCTTATCACGACGGATAGAACGACATAGTTTGTCTAGAATTTAGAACTATGAAATTTGCAATTAAATTCAACCTTGGATCTTTGTTTCTTCCTATCACCCAATCATTTAAATGTGTGTTCATGCGTTAAATGCGTGAGCACAAACATATTATATTTACTGATTTTGGGTACAATCCATTATATGAATTTTAATTTCCGAGTACAAAATAGTTTAAAGAATTCAAATAAAAAAACTAACAAAATGTTTTCCACTAGAATATACTTTCTTTCTTAAATTTCGAACTATTTAATACAATTGCAAAGAACTAGCGTATTATTTTTATAATTTTAGTACAAAGTATATATAAGCATATATTAAAGAGAATAAATAACCTTGATCTTGATTGAAATAAGAACCCAATACTCCAACTTGCCCTCCCACAAAATATTTAGTTATTGAGCGAAAGAAACCCAGTGAATTGAACTATACATTAATTTCATTATTTATGACCAATTAATTTGACAGTTTAGATAAAAGGCGACAACTTTTGGGCGGGGTGGAGATAGAGCGAAACACGCAACACCCCCGAGCAAATAATAATGAGGAGAGAAACGCTGACCCTAGTCAAGAAGTAGTAGCAACCCTTGTGAGTATTCCGAGTCGAGGCAACAGTTTAACAATTCAAAATAAATCTTTGAAAAATTGCCTAGCAACTAATTAAAGTGCCCTCCATAAGCAACCCGATTCTATCCCGGAAAATCACTCAGTTTGGCTGCCGAAAATTTTAAGTAGGAGCAACAAAGAGGAAATGGGGAAAATGAGCAAAACTCTAGGAAATCCTATTGATTCCTGAGGACTGTGTACGAAGCAATTTCAATAAGGAAATTCTTACTTTTGACAGTCTCATAATTGCCAACTAATGAGTCAAGGAGCGAAAAAGAGAGAGAGAGATAGAGAGAGCAAGGGTGTGAAAGAGAGCGGGAGACAAGATGAAGGTTAAGATGGGCCAAGAATTTTAATTTCAAAAATGAGAGTAGCAAACAATTTCGAAAAGAATGAATGAAAAACAACAAGAAGAACTTTCAGCTGATAAAATAGTTGAAGGCGACAGCACAGAAAAGTTATTTTCAAGCGCGGGGGCCGTGGTAAGTGGGAGGGGACAATTAACTGGCCGCACATTAAATGATAACAACAGCACAAAAAAGCATACCAGGGCTGGAGGAGGGAGGCAGAGGTGCTGTTGCAGCTTCAATAAAGTTCAGACAAAAGACGCAGCCAAAGAAATTGTAGTAGAAAAAAATGAAAAATAAAAATAACTTACTGTAATTTAGGTCAAGCCAAAAGGATAATGCGGTTCGCGGCTTACACAAATACTAACACAAACGCACACTAACACACACCAATACACAACTACACGCATATAGTGCAGATGGTAAGTCGTGCTAAGTCACAAAACTTTTGTTTGCAGCCCTGTTTTCTTAGTTTTCTGCCTGCTGCAGTTTTCGGTTATTGTGGTTATTCGTTTTGGCGCATGGGAGAGGGAGCAGTAAAGCGAAAGGGGCGAACTGAGTCCAATTAGAATGCACTGTTGCTTCAACTTTCGACTGGCGCGCGCTGGTTTCTTGTTGTTGTTATGGTTGTCGTTGACGTTGTAGTTGTAGTTGTCGTTGTAGTTATAGCTGAGCTGTGTTGTTGTTGTAAGAGATAAACTGGCTGCGTTTCAGGCCCGCCTACGCCTTACGTCTGGACCCGTTCGTTGAACAACAACAGCAGCAACAACAATCACAAGAGTAACAACAATCATAACAGCAACAGTAACCAACAACAACGACAGACAATAAAGACAACTATGTTAACTGGCCACACATGTTAATCTTTGCTTGGAGCACTGGCGTTTGCTCTGCATGCCAACGCAATTTAATTGTTTAAATGCACATTTAATACCCAAAATCTTACTAGCGCATCGATTTTCTTTGATATACTCACATAGTATGCACTACTACTACTACACATACTCGTATCAACACACATACACACGCGTATATCTTACGCGTACGTGCGTAAAAACAAGTGAAAAACGCCGACTGCGGCAGCGGGCAGCGGCACCTCGCTGTTTACGATAAAAACAACAACCACAAACGTTTAATAACCATACAGACTTCTTTAATTAACACTGACCGTTTATTGTTTGAAAATTCCACGCAAATTTCGTTGCAAATCGCACTTTTCCATTTATTTTGCACCGCGAACCCGACGCGTTGTTGTTGCGTTTTGTTTTTGGGGTATTTTTTTTTTGTGGACTTATGTTAAACGCTTAACAGCAGCATAAACTCAATATGGCACTGTTACTGACTCAAAATGGCACTGTTAGCGGACCATTTACACTCATACCAGGGCTGGCAAACAAAAGCAGCTGCTGCAAAATTGTTTAAACAAAATGAACTACTACAACTACATCTTAGCTATTTAGCTTGCACACGCCTTTATTTTATTATTTAATTTAGACGTAGTATCTTTTTGACCATTTAACATTTACTTACAATGTGTGCGGCTTTTTGCTGCGACTTGCTGCTCTCTTTTTATGATGTTTGATCTTTTCTGTGCATTTGTTGAAACGATTTTAGGGGATTTGTTTATAACTTTTATTTAGGGCTTAGAGCTGAGTGCTCTTAGCATAGACACTGTTTTTTAATTGTGCTGCATGCTTTTCAGTTGCGGTATTTAATCCACTTTGTTGTCATTGGTGAGAAATCGATTTTTTTTTGTTGGGCTTTTTTGATTTTCTGCTCGAAACACAAAAGTAAAATTCGGGTTATTGAAAGTTTTGTTTTTGTACACACTTTAATTAATGCATTTTCGCACCATTAACACAAAATTCGCATAGTTTAGCATACTATGCCACAAAAAAATCTATACAATTTTTCTTTTAGTTGTTTTTCGTAAGTGAATTTACAACAAATTCCCATTTGGAGCAGACACGAGGAAGCGCACACGCTGTCAACTGAACTAAATTCCTTCAGAAAGGATATATTGGCCACTTGGCGCTACCCCCAATAAGAAAAGAAAGAAAAGCAAGCGTAAAACGGATAACGGGGGTTGCCTTGTCAAAACATGCGCAGTCCCTGAACTCCAATTGGAGTGACACATTCAAATTGCGCGCCTTCAAAATCGTATAGGCAAGCATTCACATCTAGTAGAAACGCATGAGTATCCAATAACCGGTTATATTTTTTTGCATAACCGATTGGAGTGCAATTAAATATTACAAAATGTCTCATTAGAAGTTCTATCTAATTGGGACTCAAGACTTTTCACACCAGCTCTAATGGATTTGTGTGCTCAAATGCCGTAAAACAAAATGTCAAATAAGAATAAATTCTTTTATCTAAGAAAACCTTTGTTTCTAGTAAGAAAACATTTGTGTGGCGGCATTTGAATGCTCCGCCAGCTCCTGTTGCTCCTCTTGGACACTCATTATGGTGGCGCTGCCATCACTCGACAACACCAATTGCTGCTGTTGTTGTTGCTCCTGGGTCGGCATATCGGGCGTCTGCTTCATAATGTGATTGTAAATGTTCTCGATGGTGGGTATCGTGTTTATGACGGTTGCAACTGCTGCTGCTGCAGCTGCCGCAGTTTGGACGGGTTGCAGCACTGTGGCAGCTTCGGTTTTGAGCAGCTGCTGCTGCATCTTGGGCTTCTTGCCAAAGGCAAAGCAGCCGCTCTGCTTCGTGGCCACCGGCGACAAGTTGTCCTTGTTCTTGGTGCTGTAAAAGAAATATATTGGCATGTAAATTAATGACATTTTAAATGCATTATAAATTTGTAAAAGAACTTAATTTAAAAACTTTACAAAATTTTCTAAAAATTAAAAATAATATTTTGTTCTAAACATATTTTAAAAGATGAATTTTAAGTTATCTTGATTAACATTAATTTTATATGTTGTAAAAGAACTCCTGCCGAATATTACGCTTTTATTAAGATCACTTTGCATTTCTAAAATTTTTATAATTTTAAGTTTGATTAATGTTTAGGCCAATCTTCAAACTTCGTGAGGAATCGGGACAATATTATTTTTTTCTGAACTTAAGTACATATGTGCTATCAAAATGTCAAAAATATTCTAAATATTTACTAAATAGTTTTAAATTTTTTTATATTTGTTTAAGGTAATGTTGTTTTAATCATTTTTAAAATATGTACATATGAGAATGTTTTATTTTGTGTTTTGTTTACTAACTTTTTTTTAGATGAGTTGCTTAAATTAAAGTTTCATTTGCCAATATTCTCAATATTTACGCTTTTCAAAATCACTATAAACAAAGCTCAAATTTAAAAAAAATTTATAATACAAATTTGAACTGCATTTTGTCTGCCTAAAACCCAAACCCAACAACCCAAACGTATAATATAAAATTTTAAATTATATTAGTGAAAACTATAAATTAAACGCAGTATAGCTAATCAGAATACTTCAATCTCTAGATTGTGATGACAACCAAAACAAAAAAAATGTTAGTCTCGATCTAAGTAATGAAAATAGAAACAATTAGAAACTATATATAGTTTCTTAGATACAAGCACGTAAATAGAAATACAGACGGAGAAGGCACAAAACCAATATATTAATACATTTTTCCACAAAATGCATGCCACACTTACAATGCCTTCAGTGCCTCCAGCTTGGGTATGTTGCGGTTGTAACTCTTGCCACCTCCAGCTGCCTCCTGGGCGGCCAACTCCTCGGGATGCGCCTTCTTCTTGTGCGTGCGACAATTGGAGCCATTGGCAAATGTGCGATCACAAAAGTCACAAGAGTACGGCTTCAGACCAGTGTGCAGGATGAGATGATTCTTCAGCGCCTTGGCACGTTTGAATTCTCGCCCACAATAATCACACTTGTGCTGCATTTGATCCGTGTGCACGAGACGATGACGATTCAACGTGGGACGCGAATTCAGTTGCATGCCGCACTCGGGACAAATGTACTTATGCGGATCATGCGTCTCCTTGTGATGCTTCAATCGACTGACGCTCTTGAAGCACTTTTTGCACACCTCGCACTCGTAGGGCGCATAGTCCGTATGGCTGAGCAGATGCTCCTTGAGCGCATTCAACGAATGCACCGCAATGCCGCATTGTTCACAGATCACTGGACGCGGACGCTCCTCTTGATGCATGTACTGGGCATGTGATTGTGCCGACGCATTCGTGGTGAACTTCTTGCCACAACTGGGGCAGGGATAGAGCTTGCGCTTGGGCATCGGCAGATGCTGTTGCATATGCCGCTGGAGCTGATAATGCGAGCGAAACATCTTGTCGCATTGTTCGCAAGGCAGCAGCTTCGATTCCCGCTCGCTCTTTGCGTGCTCTTGCCGCATGTGTCGCTGCAACGTTTGTGGCAAGGCGTAGCTGCGTGTGCACTCGCTGCACTGATGTGTTTTGGGGGCATCTTTGAGTTTGCCAGACTGCTGCTTGACGCTTGAGCTGCTCTCGTCGCTATCCGCGTTACTAAATGCCTCACAAAGATTCAACAGCAACTCAGTGCTGGCTTCTTCATATTCCTCTGCCGGCTCTTCGTCCTCTACTGCATCCTCTGCAGCATCTCTGCCTTCCTCCTCCTGCTCCAGATCTCCATCATTTAGCTCCAATTTATCCACGTTTCCTCTGCACGGCGTGAGCGGATTTTCCAACTCTAACGTCGCCTCCTCCAGCTCATTGAGCTTGGGCTTCTCTTCCACATAGTGCACCTCTGTCAACGTTTCGGTCTGCTCTTCCTGCTCCTGGTCTCTAGCAAACCAAACTTGGCGCGCAACTCCAGCAGATTAATGGATTCCTTGGCCGTGCTCTGCAGTATGCAATAAAGCTTTTGCACGCGCGTTATTCGTTCCGAGAAGTTTACCAGCGACGTGACCAGCGACAAGCACTCGCTGCAAATCATCTCCGGCAGTTCCTCGTTGCGTGTGATCTATAAAGCATCCCAATTTAGTAATCTTTTAATTCCTTTTTAATACAAACTCACATTAACCCAAAAGTATTTGCCAATTGCTGTGGCCAACGCCATGTCGCCAGGTGCTGTCTGTTCACTCTTGAGGAACACATTGATGTTACCCTCCACATCATTCTTAGCACAAAGTCGACACCATAAACGCCAATCGTCAATTTGTTGTTCGACGTTTGCTGGAGTCGCAATTTCATCAGTTTGCTGCTCCTGTTCATCAGTTGCCATGATTGCAGTGTTTAGTGCAATTGCTGTTGCTATTTAAGCATTTTCAGTTTGTTTCATTTGTCGCGGTAGACATTTGTATGCTTGTGATTAATTTAGTTACAAATGAAGAAAATTGGAAAACGCCAACAAAAACAATCTTGTGATTATCTTCTGCAACAGCTGTTCGCTGCGGTACTAATATCGATAGCATGCGAAATCAATAGCAACAGCTCGCTTTAACATCGCCAGATGCAATGCATTAACAGCATAGCTAGCATGGTACATTTTCTGGGTACACTGTTAAATTTCAGTTACTTCGGTACATTTATGAACCTCATTATTTATGACAAAAAATTTAAGCATTAATTCATAAAAACAATCTAGAGGTATATTAAATTATATTAATATTTAATGAATTTGAGACTTAAAATATTAGATTTGTGTGTTTACCAATTTAATAAAATATATATAACTTTTGCAACCATTTTCCTCCTTTTGCAATTAGTATTAATGCAGCGTAGTATATTTTGATTAACAGCCTTTGGTCACACTACTGATATGTATTTCAAAACAGCAAAGAGGATGATCGACTGTTTTATTTATTCTTATATCAATTTTATTGTAAAGTTTAATAGATCTGGTGAATATAATGGCTTAAAATTGAATTTTTATACGTAGCCAGCTCCATGCCATTCAATAATCTTCGTTACCAGGCTTCAATGAACTAGCCTCAGTTGATTACAGGGCATTTCGTAGTTGATCAGCATGTTAAGTTATTTCCTGAGTTTTGACATACATGTATATTGTGAAATACTGTAAACTAAGTTTGTTGCTTAGTTCCCAGTAAAGTCGGAATAATGTTTGAGGCACGTCTAGGCAGCACAACGCTGCTAAAAAAGATTGTTGATGCACTTCGAGAGATTCTCAGTCAGAGCACATTGGACTGCAGCGACTCTGGGATTCAAGTAAGCTAGAAAGTATCTTAAAGCACAATTATCTCAAATGTAAACAATATGTGTATCTTTTAGTTGCAAGCAATGGATAATTCACATGTTTCGCTCGTATCAATGTTGCTACAAAATGATTGCTTTGAGAAGTATCGCTGTGATCGCAATATCTCCTTGGGTCTGGATCTTAAATCTCTATCGAAGGTTCTAAAATGCGCCAGTGGAGACGATGCTGTCACTATCAGTGCCCCAGACAAAGCGGATAAAGTGCAGCTAAGCTTTGAGTCAGCTGGCAAGGAACGCACTGCTGATTACGAACTGCGTCTCTTGAACTTGGATCAAGAACATCTCGGCATTCCAGAAACGGATTACTCTTGTGTTGTCATCATGCCCGCAATTGAATTTGCCCGCATCTGCCGGGATATGACCAGCTTCAGCGAATCCGTAGTCATCGCCTGCTCTAAGGATGGCATCAAATTCTCGGCCAGCGGCGAAATGGGTTCGGCAAATATTAAATTATCGCAGACGTCCAAGGGGGATGTTGATCTCACTGTCGAGGAGCCAGTTACGCTTTCATTTGCCGGACGTTATTTATCAACTTTTACGCGGGCAACGCCGCTGTCGGAGAAGGTGAAGATTGGCATGGCGGCCGATGTTCCGCTTTTGGTGGAGTATCCCATTGAGGACTATGGATATATTCGATATTATTTGGCTCCCAAGGTGGATGATCCGGATGCTTAAGTGCAATATATTTTAACCCGAGTGCAATATTATTTTGTAATTTTTATTTTGTTAAACTATTTCTAGATTTACTATGATCCGAAAATATATTGATTACAATTTTAAAACAACCTTCTAACTCTACTCTATGTATCTATTATCTAAAATTTGGCTTATGTTTAAGAATACACAGTGTCTTATTTTAACTATAATTAAACATCTTACTATGGTTTTTTGTTTAATTTTTCTTTATTTCTTTTAAAATTACATTTTGCCAAACCAGTTTGGATGAAATTTCTTGTATTCTATGGATTCTATTGGTTTTCGAATTTCGATTACTTTCACCAACGGTTTTCGATAAATTGAATGAAATTCCATAAATGTATCAAGTTTCGATTACATTTTCACGGCCGCCGCCTCCCATCGATAATTGATGGTGGTCAGTCGATAATTGTCAGCTGTTTCGTGTGTTGTGGCTCGCCACTCAAGTACAAAATTTTTAATCAATATAAGAGTTAGGTAATAAGCTGAATTAAACAATGTTTAAATATCTGAAAAGACCACTGCTAATGGCAGCGCGTAGTACGGTGCGTTCGCTTAGCGGCAGCGCAGCAACAACATCGATAACGTCAAGTGGCGGCGGCTCATTGATTGAGGTCAACAAGGCATTAAATGGTTGGGAGCATAAACTGAAGGACGCCGGCGTCCGGGACACCGAGTTTAATCTAAAATGCATTGTGTCACATGTGCTGCAACGCAAGTTTGTAAGTATGATCTACAGTTATACTAAATTCATTCATTCACATCGATTTTCATAGAACACGGTGCCCGATGATTTTGCTCAACTCAAATTTAATGCCGAACAATTGGCGGATTTTGAGCGGTTTTGCGAGGCACGTTGTGCTCGCATGCCTCTGCAGCACATTATTGGCGAATGGGACTTCATGGACATCACCTTAAAAACAGCGCCAACTGTATTTATACCTCGCCCTGAAACTGAAGAATTCGTTCGCTTGGTTATTGAAAACTACAAGAATGTGAAGCATGTGGATATGCTCGAAGTGGGCTGCGGTTCAGGTGCCATGTCCTTGTCGATGTTGCATGCTCTGCCACAGGTGGATGCCACAGCCATTGAGCGCAGCAAAGCGGCCACAGCACTGGCTTGGGAGAATGCCAAACTGCTGGGACTTCACCAGCGCTTTAAAGTCCATAATCACACAATGGAAGAGGATAAATATATGCCGGAGGAGCTCAAAGACAAACAGTATGACTTGATTATATCTAATCCACCCTATGTGAAAACAGACGAGTTTCAATATCTGCATCCTGAGGTGGTCGTGTAAGTTACATAAATTATCCATTTATGATCAAGTCTATTAAAGAATTCATTTTAGATATGAGAATCTTAATGCCTTGGATGGTGGCTCAGACGGTCTGCGTGTGGCACGTCTAGTCTTTGAATTGGCCTGTCGCCACTTGCGACCAGGAGGCAAACTTTGGCTGGAGTTAGGCAACGAGCATCCGCCGCTGGTGAAGACTATAATGCATCTGCAGTATCAAGGACGTTTGACGTTTGTGGACAGCTATTTCGATCAATATAAACGCGAACGCTTTGTTCAATTGGAAAAGGTTTAAATTTAAATTAACTTATTTGACTCACTCGGACATGATTAATTGCAATTAAAATTAGTCGCATATGCATTTAGCTGTGATTTGACCCACAACACATTATTAATTGCCTTGGAGGCTATGTCACAAATATAAAGTATACGACTCGTATACCCTGCAGTATGCATTGCGTTTTATGCTCGCAATGTTGTCCCAATACATAATATTAATAATAAGGAGAATAATAAAACAACAAACTCTGACGGCAATTCGGCAATAATGTACTTAATTTTATTGGTTTTCATAATTCATTTCTATAAGCTGCAAAACAAATCCAGAAACGCGGTCACTACAACAACAACAATTAAATCAAGTGCTTTTTGTTTGTGTGTACAGTGGGACGTACTGAGTATTTCATGGCATTATTTTTGAATTTCATGCAATACTAAAATCAACTATGTATTTGACCATTATATTTATTAAATCCTTTCAACATGGATTAAATAAAGATTTGAGTATTTATATGTGAAATGAAATATATCAAAATTGTTATATTTAAACTTTATCTATTCAAAAAGTAATTGGTAAAGTATTTTCATTTTGTATTATTATATATCATATGTATAATAACAAAATACAAGAACGGCATACCGCTTCATTTACACACTAAAAAATATTTTAATTTTCAACTAATTCCTTTACTTATTTATTAAAGCTTTAATAAACTAGTGAAGGAAATAATTGAAAAATAGTTCGCTATGATAACACTAAAGTCTAAAATTACATTGCATACCCATTATATCAAACATAACAATATATTAAATTTTAAGGCATTGCAAGTTGCTCTATTAAAAGTAAACCTTAATTAATTTAAGTGCCTACCATTTTGTCCTTGAAATGTATTGTGACACTAGATAGCCAAAAATTAAATAAAATTGAAAAAATAATTCAATTAAAAACTGATTATTGTTAACCAATATAAAATATTTATTAAAATATTTAAAATTAAAAAAGTATGTATTTCTATAATAATAATAAACCAAGATTTTATTAAAATAAATATATTATCTGCTATATATAAAAAACTGTTCATATTTTCATAGTGTTGAGACCACTGTGCGTTACCCCCTTGTTGCTCATTTCTGTAAAGAGTGGGTTTTTTTTGTGATTTTAGCATTTTATCAATCGGGGCAGCTGCTGGTTAGCTCTAAAATATTAGAGAGTCATTAACAAGCGAGGCATTCAACACGGGTCCCGTTGTCATATTTGGCACAACACTTTTTCTTTCAAACGCGTGAAGAGCGTAAGAGGGCAGCGGAGAGGTGCGAAGAGAGGAGAAGGAAGTGTGCTTGGTGCGCACATGTTGAGCGTGGCTGCAGCAGCCTGGGCACACTTGTCGCTCATTAATAAAAGTTTGCCGAGCAGCAAGCTCCACACACACACACACACACATATACAAATACATTCACTCAGAATATCCATTATTTTTCGCAGGTATAGAGACATTGACCAACAGCCGAGGCAGCGACTGCGATTGCGACAGCGACAGCGACAACAACAACGACAGAAGCAGTGGCAGGCAGTAGCCAAAACAGCAGTCAAAGCAGCGTGCAAAGCAGCAGCAACAGCAGCAGTAACAAAAGCCACCCACGCTGTTAACTCTGCTCAACTGTAAACATTCCAATGAGCCGAAGCTTTCACTCAACGTTGAGCCAGCATCCAGCATCCAGCGAGAGAGAAGAGATGAGTCGCATGCGTAGGCGAGCGAACGATAGAGAGAGACAACGAGCACGAGATGCCGAGTGAGTTTTGTTTTTGTTTTCGTTTAACATAGTCTGATTGTGGGATCCATCTTCGTGTGTTGGAAGCAGCAGCAGCAGCAGCAGCTTTGCTGTGTGTAGATTGTGACTGCTTGGTTTTCCTGACTCTGATGTTACTCTGGTCCATGGTCGTGTGAAAAGCTGTGTTGAGCGCATTAAGTCGTTAGGGTACAACCAGATAGGACGCACTTTTTCCGCAAGCTGCCGCGTTTGTTCTAGGCGCTCGTCTCTCTGTGAAACGTCTCCAAACAGTGCCCAACAGTTTGTGCACAAAGAATGTTCCAAAAATTTCAATTATAATTAACTACGAAATATGCAATAATAAATTTTACAACAATCACACAAAAATAAAACATCTCGCAGAGCTTGCAACAATATCAAGAAATACGTGAGTGCCTCGTGCTCCCCTCTCTCGTACCGACGACAACAGCTGCCCCCTCGCAATACAAAAAAAAAAAAAAAAAAGAAAAAAAAAAATACGAAAAGAAACACAACAATAAACTTCTCTATTGCCTTTTTGGCGTCTCCCGCGCGCGCTCGTGTGTGTGTGTAAGTGTATGCGTGAATGTGTGTATGCGTTTCTCTCTATCAGTGCGTGCGTGTGTCTGTGTAAACGAGTGTATGTGTGTGTGTGGCCAAACTTAATCTCAAGTGTGTTCACAATAACAACAACTACATCAAGAGCAACAACCAGCAACAGCAGTTTTTAATTGCTTCACGAAATAAATTTAAACAACTTTGCACGTGCATTAAACCAACCAATTAAAATGTATTCTTAATCAAATTTCGAAGGTAAACAACATGCAAAAAATTATTACCACAACTTAAATGCACACACATCCACTACCATACAATTTGTTGTTGATGCACCAAAGCTGCAGTTTGGCAAATTGCGGTTTCCCCCATTTTTGGCTTTGGTGCAACAGCTTAAAAGTATGCTATGATTTTTTTTCTGCTTGATTTTCGTGCAAAATTGTTGCGCTTCTCGTTAAATCGAATGCAGAGGGAAAGCACTTTGAGAACAAATTATTATTGATCTGTGTTGTTAAAATCTTTTAAATTGAGTTATTTTGCATTCAAGCTTTTAAGCCAAATTATTTTTCTTTGCTCCAACAAAATCGAAATTAATTGAATAAAATGTTGCTGAACAGTTTCAAAAAGTTAATATTGTGTTACTAGTTTCAGTTGGTTATCAATTTTAATTGAGTAACTTTCTTTTGTCATATTTTTGCGCATCTGCATTGTGAGTTTAAATAAGATTTCATATGTGAATTGTGATATTTTTGAATAATTTTTTGGTGGCATTCAGTAGCTGAGTTCACACAAGTTTTATTCGCTAATATACAAATATGAAAAAAAAAAGAATTTTATTTGGTATTCATATAAAAGATGATAAAGATTCTGTTGAATAGATGAAATTTAAAATGTGAAAATAATACCTTTTATTCAAAATACGCAGTGCAAATGAATCGTAAAACAATTAAAAACTTTAAATGCTTTTCGGTATTTGGATTCCTAAAGTAGTTGTTAAATGAAATTCATACGAACAGTTTGAAATAGTTCAAATTTTCGTGTCAGATATTTTGCTCATAACTGTTGCGCTTGTCAGTTAACAAATTATTGCAGAGTCAAGCTGCTGTTAGTGGTATTTTGCTGGCTAAGTGATGAGGACGTCCTGCTGTTCACACGTCGTATGCGCAATATTTCCGTCTGGCAAGTTGCCCCATGTATTATTATTGTTTATTGTCTATTTATGCATATGTTATTGAGCTTGATTGGCAGGCGAATTAAAACGTTTTCTATTTAATGTATTTGCATTTAAAATAATATTTCAATAGAAATACTCTCAAATAATTGTCCACAGGGTACGTCTGAGTCGCGTTGTTCTCATTTAATTCGTTCATTTCTTTTCTCTTTTTTGCTGTTTTGCTGTGTTCCGCCTGCTGCTGCGATAATTAAAATTTAATTATACACAACTTTAAATTGCAATTTCATTGTGTCGAGATTTCAATGTTCGCACATAAATTGCACTTTTGTGGTTTCTGCTCTGGGCCACAAAATTTTTGAAGGGCCAACAAAATGTTACTCTAGCTACTCTCTGCGTTGACTGCTGCTGTCCTCGGTGAGGTTTGGGGGCAATTTCGAGTTGCCTGGCATCGCATCGCATCGAAGTGGATGGGTTGGGTTGAGTTGGGTTTTTTGCTGTTGTTGGTTCCGGGGTCCACATGCAATTAACTTTTGCACTGCTATCAATCAGTTGTGAGTCGCATGTGGAAAAACTTTTATGCTGACCACACCCCCCAATCATCCGCCTTCACACACACAGCTCTTATCATTCAATTTGGTGCCGAAAAAAAGTATACAAAAATGAAAATGCTTAAGAAAACTTTTGCGCCAAACTAACAACCGACTGACTGACTAAGGCGTGGTCGAGAAGTGGGCGTTCATCTATGTGTGGGTGTTCGAGTATGTAAGCTTTCTACATATTCGTTAGTGTTGTATTTCGGTGTCCTAGTTGTGCAAACCCGCAGATTCCTTTTCCATCAATCATTTTTCCTTGACGACACCGTCGCGTCGCCTTGCCCCAAGTTCACATTACAGTCGACAGTTTTCGTTGCTTTGGCAATTGTTATTGTCATTTAATTGGTTTATCCGTCGTATCGTATGTAGCTGCTAAATTTTAACTTTTTACGAAAATAGTCAACCAAATAATTGACAATGATTTGCAATTAAAAGTTGCATTCTTAAAGTGACTAGCAATTTTCGAAGGCCTAATAAAAATTCTAATCAAACTCGAACGAAACTTAATTAAATTTTAATTAAAATGTTTGATGGAAACCAAAAATAAAATGTTGTCAATAGGTTTTCAATTTATTTCTCTCCAGCGTATATAATAAATATTTGCTACATTTTCGACAACTCGTTGATTACCAAATGGGAAAGCTACATACAAGTGTGTGTTCTTTGAGGATTTTTATCCGATCAGCAATCATGAATACATAAATGATATCATAAGTACCAACTCTATGACTTTATTAAAATTAAATTAAATAAAAGAAATTTGCTCGAATTGTCTTATTCTCATTTCATTACTTTTGAATGATGAGGATATTTTAAATAAAATTATAAAAAAATTTGATTTGACTTTTCAATTAACAAATTGTATTCAACGGTTTATTTTGAATACTTTTGTCATATTTCAGATTTTGTTATTTAATTTACCATTTTTTTTAAATTTATTTTTTAATCTGCTGTTATTATAATGTTATTTTATTTAAATATTTTTGACAACTCTTTGAAAATATTAAAATTTAATTCAATTACAAATTTGCTTGTCTACTTAGTTAAGAAATTTGTGTCCAATACTTTTGTATTGTATTTGCTCGGCTATTTCCTAATTCGATTCTATTTTTTATTTTACTTTTTTTAATATTAATTATGTATATAGTTTTTCTTCGTAACTGTGACTTATCGAGTCAATACATTTTTTATGTTTTAGGTTCTACAAAATGTGTACTAAAATAATAAGAAAAATATAAATTAAAAAGCGAATAATATGAAATGAAAATGATTAAGCTACAAGGTAATTTTAGAATTTTCCTATGCGAATCTAAGCTTTATACAGTTTTTTTTTTTGCAATGGCGACTTTTGCGAAACGCCTTCAAACTCTTCGGTTCATATTTCGTCCTCTTGTCCGCAAAGTATTTTCTTTCATGGCACAAGCAAAGGTCGTTAAGGTTAACAATTTGCCAATTGTTGTTCTCCCAAAAATGAGCTGTAGTGCAAAAAAAAAAAAATAGGAAAATGAAAAGGTTTTCAGGCCTTGCCAAATTGAGAGCAATTTACGAAATTCGACTTGGACAAACAAAATGTAGATGTTTAATTGAATAAAGTGCACAAATTGAATTTGATAAATAATTTGGGAATAAATTGAAGTGCTGCAGCAAAAAGAAATGTAAATGCTTGCGTTATTTTTAGATGGATTCTTTTATTTTTGTTTTATTGATTATGGCAGAAAGTGTAATCTCGTGTATTGGCAATTGATTGTTTTTAGCAGATTGCAGCTGTGTGCAGTTTCCATTAAGGTTTTTCCTTTACTTTCAATCTTCCATCTTCCATTTACCATTTACCATTTGCCATGTTCTTCTCATCTTCTTCAACTACTCCTTGTCACTGTCATCTATCAGTGTCCAGTTCAGTTCGGTTCAGTTGGGTTCAGCAGCAGCAGCAGCATCAGCAGCAGGAACAACAACGCAAATAAGAAGAATAACAGCCAGGAGCGTTTCACCTGCTACTGAACAAATAATAAACACACGCACACACACATATGCACATACACGCATACACACGTACGGTTAAGAGCAGTCTGTAGACCTGCCCCAGTTGTCATTCTGCTTAACCTATCTTCATTAAAATCAGTCCGGTCCGAAGTTATTACCAACATTGCTCACTGTTTCGGGTCTCCCATTGTTGTTGTCCTTGTTGTTGCTGTTGTTGTTGTTGTCGCGTCCTGCCTGGCTGATAAGCGACAGTGTAGACATCATAAAAACTTTTATGTATGTGTATGTGTGTTTCTCTCTGTATGTATGTATGTGTATCTAACGTAGCTAAATGCTAAAACACAAATTGAAAGCACAAAACACCAATACACATGAAGTCGTCTAAATTGCTCCACTTTATATGTATATATATATATATATGTATATATAGAGCATTCGACTGTGCATGCGTAAGTGTGCGTGTCTCTGTGTCAGTGTATTTGGGAGAGAGAATTGTGCCCCAAACCTTGCCAAAGCCGCCCTCATATTGCCGCGCGTTCTGTGTATCCAAAACACTTAAACATAAACACGTTGTCTGTGCAACTGACTGAGCCACTGCGTATCTGTGTGTGTGTGTGCGAGTGTATCGGTGTATTGGTGTATGGGTGTGCGTCCTGTTCGTCCTTTTTCTTGCGTCTACGCACAATATGTTTCGTCTTTAACCCAGCCAAAAAGCTTCGCCCCAAACCTTGCGCTCAACTCGCTGGCTGCCTGACTGACTCCCTCCCCCCCACTCTTCTCACCCCTCTCTCTTTGCTTTGCTCACCCCTCTCTTCACCTCAGAGCACACAAACATTCTCGTTTCTCGTTGCTCTGTGGAAGTTTTAATGTGATTTTTCGTATTAATTTCGACATCGTCATCGTTCCTTCTTTTGCTCAACAGCATCTTTTCCTTTTTGCTTCTGCTTTTGCTTTGGTTTTTCCTTTCTTTTTTCTTATTTTTGGTTGCTTTTGCCATTTTCTATTTTTCCTTACGCACTTTTATTGCTCGTCCTGTGTTTCGTCTCTATTTGATTTTAACAACTTTGCCTCGTCGCCAGCATCGAATTTTTGTTGAGCTGGCGCTTTTTTTTGTTTTTTCCTTTTTGGCCAACAACTGTTTCAACCTTTTCTCGCTTGCTTGGTTCAGTTCTCCTTCCTTCGCGGTGCTCCGCTCAAGTTTATGTTCATCATACGAAAAACGCGACTTTGTTGCACTAAACGTAACTTGGCGATTTACTACATTTTTGGTTGCCCGCAAAAAGACACGAGGGAAGGGGGCGCAAGAACGGATGAGCTTCAGATTTGATAGCAGAGGTAGGCAGAGACAGCGACAGAGACAAACGGAGAGACACAGTGTCAGACAGCTAGACAGACAGTTAGTTGTTACCTTTGGCTCTATCAAAGTCTCATAGCAGCTACATAAATGTAACTCAAGTCTCTTGGGATATGGCAGACACACACAGAGAGAGAGAGAGAAAGAGAGAGAGTTGAGGTAGTAAGCAAGGCAGCTCAAAAAAAACTAGTGTTTCAGCAAAAGACTGCAATTTGTATGCTCTTTCAAAAGAAGTTCTTCTTTTTTTGTTTAACCACAAAAGGATTGCTTTGTTACGCTGCCTGTTGCAACTTCAAAGAGAAATCTGCTTGCACAAAACTGTTTTTACTACTCAACTGAAGTTTATAGTTCTTGAATTTTATTTACAATCAAAGCAGATGAGACGCTTTATTGTTCGCCAATTAATGATGAGTTTTCAAGTATTTTGTTGTTTATGCGAGAAATGTTGTTAAAGGATTGGCAGACAGTCAAAGTTAGTGCAAATAATTTGAGTGCGTGCAATGAGCAAAGACTCAAAATAATCGTTTTATAATATTTGATAATAGCAGTTGGAATTGTAACTTAAATTATAATTAGAGGAAATGCTTCTACAAATAAAAAATTTGTTGTTCGAGAAAATTAATAATATTTTGCCAACACTAATTTGAATTCTCCTTACTGAGCATTATTAATAATCACATAATTTGCTTAATAAATTTGTAATACCAACTTTTAATTTACATTATTTGCAACTCAGATTCAAATTTACTGTAGTAGGTAATTAAATACAAATATGTATTTGTAATTTAACGTTTGCCATTTTCTCTGATTATAACAAATTAAATGATTGCTTAAGCTAAATATTTGTTTCATCTATAAAAACATATTTAAAATAAAAAAAAATTGTACGTCTTTTAATTTTGTTTCATTTCATCTAATATTTTTCTGCTATTATAGATTTTTAAATAGCTTACCGTTTTATTTATTTATTTTTACAAAGCTTAGTTCATATTACATTTATTAGTGCTGACTGCTTTGGGCCTTGACAGGCTCAGCATTTTATTTATAAGCCTGCATCAAGACATCATATTTTTCAAAAAAATTATTAATTTATTTAGAGTTGTATTACCCGAATAAAACGATAATTTTATTAACTTAAGTAGGTAATAAATTGAACGAAATTTAATCTCATTTACAAAGCAGAAGCAATTCTTTCTGCGTTGGGTAAAACTTGGAAAATCAATTGCTAAAAACTGTTCTTTTTTGCAATCAACTTTGAACCAGGCAAATGTCAAGTAGCAGCCGCAGCAGTGGCAACGACAGAGGCAGTGGCAAATAGCAACAGCGGCAACAGCAGCAGTGGCTGTGGTAGTGACAGCTTCCACAGTTGTTGCTTCAACATGTGGCAAACATCAGTCGATGGTTGCTGGAGCCTAAGCTTACATCCATCATTGGTGCTCTGGTCGCTCTGTTGTTGATGCACGATTCGTGCCACAGGACACGTACCCCACCATGTGCTGCTTGTTGTTCTTGTTGTTTTTTTTTTTTTTTTATGACCACGCAATGTGGCAGGCAGGAAAATAGGCGAGGCAAGGCATCGAATCGAGGGGCATTGTTAGGTGGTACGATTGAAATTGTGTAGAAAAAGTTTTTAATTGCTCATTATGTTTGATTAGGGTTGTTGCTGCACTTACCGCAAAGTGTTGCACGCTTGGTTAACAGATTTTCATTAGTGAGGAGATCAAAAGCCTTTCTAATCAGCAGTCAAAGTCGAAGCTGAAGCCTGAAGCCAAAAGTGAAAGCAAACAAGTTGCAAATATTTTTTGCAAATCTTTTGTTGTCAGTATGTGTGTGTGTGTGTGTGTGTGCGTGTGGGAATTGGAACACATAGCCATGGCAACGACAGCATGTGGCATGTAGAAAGTTGTGCTCATATTTCGATATCATGCGCCAGCCATAAAACACTTATGGGACAATTTCTGCTTTTGTGCGCAGATTTATGACAATTGCCAGTCAAGGGTTAATTAAATATGTATTATTTCTCTAAGCATGCGGCATTCTTGCAAGAATCTTTTAAACAAAATTTACCAATCGCAATTGCTTATACATAAATATTTTGTATGTGTCGCCAAAAGCTTTTGGACTCCCCCCGTACAACGACTGCAACAAAGAAAAAACAAGAATGAAAATGAAAATGAAAAAAAAAGGTACACATAACTTGTCTGTTATCCTGACTGGCTGGCTGGCGTTTGCAACAATTGGCAGTCTCAGGGTTTCGTTCTCGTCCTCGTCGTCGTCGTTGTCGTTATCCTTCGCTTCCAAGTGTAAACAGTTCGTTCGTTTTGAGCCGTCCTGCGCCTTCCAAGCGCTCGACATTATTTTTCCACTCACTCAAGCTGACAACAAAAACAAAAAACAACACATTGCACTCGGCTCCGCAAAAAATGTGCTCAAATTTTCCATCAATGGACGCTGGGTTCTCTGAACTGATAACAGACAGCCAGACGCAAACACACACACACAATCACAAGCACTTCTAGCTGTCTATATTAACAACACAAGTGATAACATGAGATGCGAGAGAGCGAGAGAGAGAGCTCTCGAGTTTCGGTTTTCAGCTATTTATCGCTTAATATTTGATAAGATGGCTATCAAAATCATTCATCTACATATAGTTTGAATACCCCATCTTTTAAGAAGTCGATTATTGCAGGGTATCGCTAGGCGTAACAGCGCGGAAAACGTTTGATAACGCCACGCATAGTACAAAAGCCTCTCTACTCTTTATGTGAACTGCATAAGCCAAAGGCAAAGACGGAAATAAAAAGGGCAGCCAGAAGACAAGACAATGAAATTCTCATAAATAACAACGCTCTCTCTCTCTCTCAGACAACAACAATAACAAACACTGGCAATGTCCAACCAGCCGAGTGATTTCCTTTTTTTCTTTACTCCTTTCTGATTTTTCTTCTCCTTTATTTTCTTCTTTTTTTTTTTTTGGTCAGTAGCTCAACTCTTTTTGTCATTTTTATGCCCCCAAAAGGGTATTTAGAGAGGGTATATTAAGTATTGTGTACATACTAAAGGAGACAACAATAGTGAAAACTGAAACCTGACCCTCGGGTAGCTGTTAAAGCGATAGAATTCATTTCATCGTCGGCATCACATTGCAATCGTTCATTTCAATTTCGATAGTTATCGTTAGCATGTTGAACAAATGAGAATGCATTAAATGTGATGGGAGTTGTAAAGTTACTATCGATTATTACTATTGGATTTTAATTTTCGGTTTAACTGTTGCTTTTTCAGTACAATGAAATATTGTTTTTATTACTTTCATATTTTATGTATGAGTACTTTTTAATATCGAATTTGCCTTACTTCTTATCGCATAATCTCTTCTATTTGAACATATTTTCCATTATTATTATCGACTCTTTCTGTTCAATAAAATGTTTATTCTTTATTATATTGTTTTCATATTTCAAAGAACGCAATCAAAATGTTTTATATTTAATAATATGGGTATAATCGAAAAATATATTACTATCATTAGTACTCTCGTTTTTTTTAAGTTGTTATCGTGTAATATCTTCTACTAGATCTTTCTTTTTTTTTGTTTCCAATTAATTGACTATTCCATGTATATTCTCCCAACCTCAGTTTTTTCTTTTTATCAGTATCGTTAAACTCATTAAGTATCCCTAAAATCAATGAATATTTACCAATAACATAGATATTTAAATTTCTTTTTCATATACAAGGGTATAATCTCGTCTGCCATTTAGCCTCATCTCATTTAGTGTTTTTGTTATCCTTTTCTTGATTTTTTTTTGATGGTTCTCATAACGGAAATTTCAATAGCTGCTGCTTAAAGTGACTTTTGTTCAACTTTGTGCTCAGCTATCCAAACACTGAGTACTCATAGTTATCAATGGCCTCTGTGCTGTGGCGGGGGACGGGTGCACATTAAACTAATGTTTAGTTGCTTTCGTTACAGTTTTTGAGTGTCGACCCTCGAAACTTTGTCAGTAAATCGTGGCACGTGATGGGCATGAGCTTGGGCGTGACAAGGCAAATTGCTTTTTGTATTGAATTGAATTTTATGGGCTGTGACAGTTTGTGAGTGTCGCAATTGTAAATGCTTCAAGATATTTTCTTTTCTTTTTTTGTTGCTCTTTTTGCTGAACTTGGATTTGATATGATAAAAGTTGTGTTAAGGCGAATACGCATTGATTTACTAGAGCAACATAAAATACTAATCGTTTTTTAAATAGATAAAGTTCAGACATTTTTTCTTACTTAGATTTTCATTTCATACTCGATATGAAGTCATTGGATCTGTTCCAGTTAAGTGTTCACAAACTATTAAATACTATTCCATTGTATCAACTGTACGACAATTGATTGGCATTGGGGAATGGCTTTGCATTGAGATCTCTTGCAGACAATGCAACTGGTAAACAAATTTATTTTCATTGTGTGGACAGATAGAACATTATGTGTGTCCAGCTCCTTTGTGCAACTGTTTTACCAGTTATGATGTCGAAGGGAACAAATATAATCAGTTTACCTGACTTTTGGCTTCAATTGATTCCAAGCAGAGCTTTAAAAACAACTATCATTAAAAGTGACTTATGTAGTATCGTATTTATAGTCGCTATTCATAGGGTAAAAGAATATTATAACTGTATAAGTTATTTAAGAAATAGTTTTGTATGTACAAAATCGGAAAGTGTCTTTGTTGCTATCATTGACAATATGTTCGTACATCAATATACCAAATATAGTATATGGCATATGTTTTATGGTATATTTAAAAATGAATACCACATTCTTCTGCCTTTACTCAAAATGTGTGGCGGGTATCTCAAAGTCGAGACCACTCAACTGAACCTTTCTTACTTGTTTTAAATTATACCTTTAAAATCAAGAATTATTCATTAAATTATACTCCAATTTTATTTAATATTATTTGGAGATAGCATTCCCTTGGTCATCTGCAACTGCAACACAATTCGATAATTATTATTAATTAAATAATCAATAAGCTTATTAATTATTCCACATGGAGCATGTCAAGTCATTTCCTTATTAACACATTTATATTATTACAATTTATGCCCATTTATTAACGCAACTTGTTTACGACTTTTCATGCACTTTCTGAGCAACTGCAAATATTCATTTGTCCATTAAAATTATCTGTATTGAGAAATATTGATATTCACTGCATTAAACTCCTATTTATGCGACAATCGCCAACATTAAGTTCTTCTCTTTGATATGAATTGTTTAACACGTATTACTACTTTCGTTTTCACAATGATTGCATTCCATTTTGTAATTAAAAGTTTGTTGAATTATATACAAAATACTCATGCAATTTTCTCTTTCTCTTTTATTCTCTCTTTCTCTCTTTTTAATGCCACATATAGCTAAAATGCAATTATGCGAACAATTTAAATAAGGATATTTTATAAAAATCGAATCGTTCGGCACATAATAAATAAGTAAAATCGACATGCAAATATTTAAATACATATGAAATGCAACAATAAAAGAAAAATAAAGACAAAAGAAATCTTTAAAATCCATACAATAACAAAGTGTTCATAATTATTAAAACAAATGTAGTTAAACGTAAAAACAAAATCGAAAAATAAAATCTAAACAAAAAACCCAGAATATGATAAATACAAATTGCCAGCTTAAATTGCATCTGTATCTTTATATCTTTATCTCTGTACATGTATTTGTATCTGCATCTATACAACACTAAACAACGCTAATAAACAAAAATGCAAACTCAATTTCGCCCCAATCCAAAATCAAAAAAATACCAAATCGATCCAATCAATCAGCCAACCAAGCAGCCAATCAAGCGCCCAATCATCAATTGCAACTGCCATTCAATCATTCAACAACAACAACAAAACAACAACAACAAAAACACCAGCACACACAACAAATGGCAATAATAAATATAATTTAAATGCTCATTATTAAATGCAACTTATAAATTACGCAAAATAAAACGAGTTTAAACAGAGAAAAATAAACTTAAACAAAAAGGAAACGAAGCAAAACAAAAATAAAAACAAGCTAACTAAAAAACAAAGCGATAAAAATTATTCATTTTTAATTAATTATGGAACATTCATCAACAATATTTTTGTTGTGTTTGTTCCATTGCCAAAACGAAAAGGCCGCCGCTTGCTTGCAGCTGCAGCCACAGCAACATCAACGACCACTAGGCAAATTAACACTGCAACAAGAGAAGCAACACACCCAACTGCAACAACAACAACAACAACAACCACAGCAACAAGAAGAAGAACAACCACAACCAAAACAACAACTGCAGCTACAACGTCACTCAACGCATTTGCTGGGTAAGTGCCACTGAACAACTGAACAAAGAAGAAAAACAAAAAAAAAACAAACAGCTGCCACATGCGAATTTCCAGCAAATCCAACAAATTTTGCAAATTAACAAAAATTTTCAAATTAAATTTTCACACAATTTTCGGTACAGTCAACTTTCATTTCAATTCAGCAGCCACAGAAAAAAAGCGTACACGAAAAACCACGCACTCAATTATGGTTGAGCGATAACAGCATTTGTATACTCTTTGCATTTAAAAAGGAATAAAATATACGAGTAGTTACCAGTTTTGATCTTTTCCATCAGTTGATAGTAAAATTTAGTTTATAGTTGATTTATGTGCAAGTTAATTGCACATCAACTTTGAAATGTTACGCTTCAAAAGCGATTTATGTGGTGTCAAGTCATCAAATGAATTACGTACTTTAAATTATTAAATGTCGAAATTGAACCCGAAAAATAAATTGACATGCGTCAAGTAAATGCTAAGGATTCCTTAGAATGGAATTTACTCTAAAAGCTTGCTTCATTTTTAATATTCTTTGGACATATTTGTTAACATATTGCTAATACCCAGTTGGTTTTTAAGTAGTGTAGTATGACAAACAAGTTGTCAGAGTGACACAGCGACCGACGAGGGCGACAACGACGACGACCACCAATCAAAAAGCGTTGAGCTCAGCATCGTCAACCAGGCAGCTTGGCAAACGTATAAAATTGCGTTAAAGCAGCTGCAAACTGTGGCAGAAGGCTAACCAGAGATGCAGTGGCAGTTTTCCACTGCGTCTCTTCTTCCCCGCACTCACTGCAGTTGCAATCGTATTCGGT
The DNA here is from genome assembly GCF_009650485.2 of Drosophila albomicans. NCBI lineage: Eukaryota > Metazoa > Arthropoda > Insecta > Diptera > Drosophilidae > Drosophila > Drosophila albomicans. Next base: position 8,578,430 of record NC_047628.2, on the reverse strand, counting down.
TGGATTCGTAGTCAGAGTTGCAGTTTTGTCTGTTATGAATTTCATATTAGGTACATACGAAAATCCAATAAAAATCACCGAAAGCAATTTTCGTTAGCAGCACAACAACAACAAAAAAAGAACAACTAGAGAAAAAAGTGAAATAAACGCAAAAAAGAAAAATCTAAAATAGAAAAAATTGAGCAGCGAAACGGAGATTGGGTTGACGGCTGAAGTTTTGGCTTTCGTTTTTTTTTCCTCTGCATTTAGACTGTCCACTTTTTTCACATTCAAACATAGACACACACATTAACAAGTACTCACTGACGCTCACACAAGTGCTGGCAGATTTGTTGCAATTTATCGTAATGGATTAAGGGAGAACGCGTTCCGACATGTTCTGTATTTTTCGATTTTTTTGCGACGCCTTCAACGCGAGAGATTCAAATGCAGTTTCTGCTTCGTTCAGCGAGATTCGCTTAATTTGCTTTTAATTCACTGCCAAGCAAAAAACTATGCCTGTCATTTGTAGCTATTTCCACTTTATACCCTGTAAGCAATCGAATTAACAAAACGGGTAGAAAACTTTCAAACTATAAAAAAAAATCTATTCATTTGTTCTTCTTTATTTTTCCGTACCTTATGCAATTATCACTGGGAATGTTATCAAAATAGTCAATATTATATTCAAGTCTTTTCTTCTTCCTTACATCATATTCAATTGACATTTTGCTTTTTCAGTGGGTATTTTTTGGAATTCAAGTCAGAGAGGGCACTAAGCTGCAATTGTAAAGTCATCGGATCACATTAATTCGCGCTCACTTTGTTCTCATTGCGATAAAAATAAAATTATTCTTTAGCGTAGCAATTAAACATTCTCATGAGCTTTTATACAGCATTTTTTTTCGATAAATATTTAAAGTTCATTTTTAATGCATTAAAAAAACTTTTTTATTTAAAAATGGTTGCAAATTGAGTATTTGCAATAAGCAATTTGCAGGTAATTCCCGTTAAATCTTATTACAAGGCTCAACAATTCATAAAATGTATTCAATACATTTGCATTTTATTTTCTTCTTTTTGTATTCTCATTTAAACGCATTTAATTGAAAAAACAAAAAAAAAAAGTTAGGTAAAAAAAAACAACAGTTTAGCAGTTCTGGTTATTTAAATCTTCTGGCTGTGTTTAGACTGGGCAGCTTGTCGGACGTTTGTCATTTTGAATGAAAAGTTCATTTCCCCAGTTGTCAACAGTTTATAATAGTTTTTGCCTTTGTGCTCTTGGCTCAACCGAGCGGAGTGAAACCGAAACCGAACCGCTCCAAACAAGGAGATTGCCATTTGTTTGATGTTCTTCCTGAATGTCTCTGTGTGTGTGTGTATCTGTATAGATCTCTGTATGTTTGTATGTGTGTAAATGTTTATGTGTTTAGTTAACCATTTCTCCATGTCTGAGCCTGTCTCTGGGTCTATCTTTCAATTCCAGTTGGTTTACTTCACTTTGCAAGCAGACAGGGAGACTGATGCTCCAATGCAAATCTCCTTTGCTGATTAAACCTAAATAATGTCGAGCGTTTCCTTTCCTTTGCTGTGGCTCCCAACCCATTGTTTGTCTAGGTCCCTTTAAGAGCTGACCAGCTGCTGCTGCTGCTGCCACTGCTCCCTTTGCTTTTGCTGTTTTATAGCCAATGCTACTGCGTATAATGGCTATGTGATTAGACTTGGCCATTCGTTCACAAGGGAAATCACTTCAGGCCACCACAAAAGTTAATACTTTGCTCATCAACCAAACAAATTCTTCCAACGACCTGAAGTTTTCATTCAAAGTTACTTGGACCATTTTAAGGTATCCATTTTAAAAATTGATGAAATTAATTTCAACTTGCTGGCACAAGCAATAAACTTTAATAACTGAATGAAATTTATAATAAATTGTTAAAACTTTACTATAACAAACTATGTTCGAAATCAAAACCATTTTCAGTAACAAGAGTTATTAAAGCTATGTGAACAACTTCATTAAGAAAAAATTGGGATAGTATAGTAATTACAGAAAAATATAATTAAGAAAGTAATGAAAATATATTTTTAATATTTTAATGAAAGGTTATTTAGAAATAAAAGAACTGTTACATTTTATTTTTAAGTATTTCTTACTCCAAATTAAAAAACAAAAAAAATATATTTTTAATTTTTTGAATGAAACATTTTTTAAAAATAAAGAAATTTAAGTTACTTTCAACTTCAAGTATTTCTTTCTTTGAAAAAATAATGTAATAAAAATAAATTTTTAATTTTTGAATGAAAAATTATTTAGAAATATAAAAATTGTCAGAAAAGTTTTATATTATTTCGTTTAACCCAATAGCGAATTATTGTTAGAATTTTTCTTTATTTTTATTAAATTATTTTAATTTTTTTTTATTGTATTTTATTTTGCTTTGTTTTATTTTATTCATTTTTCATTTATTTTATTTATTTATTTTTCATTTTTATTATAACATATATAAGACTTACTTACTTAAGCATTAAATTGTCATCGGTTTCGGTCTTTTTTTTTACTTCTGAATACGTTTGAAAGAGAATGAAAGCTTCGTCGACCAGACTTAAATGCTTACTACTTTGCTTTTTTTTGCCAAATCTGAGACAATTTCCAACTTATAAGGGAGCTGCCTGCATTTGTATAATAACACAGTTGAGCTGCCGGTTGCAACCGGCTGGCTTCCGTAGACGTTGTTGTTGTTGTCCTGCCCCGCCTGCCCGGCCACTTGTTGTTGCACATTTTTTATAGTCATTGCTTGTGCTTTATTTCCTTTTAGCTTTGCCGCTGCCGTTGCTGTTGCACGTAGCACATTTTCAATTTAATTTCTGTCTGAGTGACTCTTGTCCCTGTGCTGCCCTGCGTTGCCTGTTCTCTGTATATGTGTTTGTGTGTGTATAAGTATTTATGCATTATAGTGTGTGTGTGTGTGTGAGCACGTATCCTCGAGCTACAGACGCGCGTTTCCAGCCTGCCATTGTCTTTGGCTTTGTTTGCAGTGCCATTTCCTTTGCGCCAGCCAGTCGCTAGCAACATGAAATTAACTTGTGTATTTCTCTGTATATGACACTTGTATTTCCACGGCAGCAAGCGAAACAAAAGGCAGCGCCAACGAAAAGATGAGAAGCTGCAGCTATGCCAGCGAGCTCCCCAAATAGATTATAGTTGAATATAAATGCTTCTTTTGGTCGCCAGTTTAATTAAACTGCAGCAGCGGGAGCGGCAATGGCTGCAAATTGTTTATAATGTCAGACACTCAACGCTCTCTCATCACACACAGACACAAACAGTATTCATGCCATCATCATCATCATTGACTGTCATTCACTGACCCAGTTAAGGATGTGATGGGCGGTGGGCGTTGTGAGTCGACATACAAAAGCATTGCAATGTCAGTCATTGTGGCACCGTGGTGCAATTCTGACAAACAACTGACAAAATAAACTGCCGCCACTGCGTAAGAGGCAATTTTTTTGAAATCAAATAAAACTTGAAATGAAATAATACGTTTGACGCTTTAGCGCTTTAATGATAAAGTATTTAATTTCAATACGTCGCAATACGTCGTAATTTGCTTGCCCTCTGCTGCAGTTGCTGTCAGTGCTTTGCTGTCGCTGTTGTAATTACAAAGCACTTGTTGTTTTGGCTTTGAGATAACAAAAGCCAGCTGCACTACCACTATTCTACCCCCTTCCTGCTTTCTGTTAGCATGCAGTATTTTAAGAGAGAGAACACCAATAACCGCACTTGAAAGCGCGCGCATAAAAGTATGCAGCACTATTTTCCAAAATGACTTGACGCTCGATGCTCGACGCATGGCAATAATTGCATGCGGTCTCTCTGCATGAGTGTGTGTTAGTGTGTGTGTGTGTGGTTGTATGCGCATGTATGTGTATGTAGAGTGTTTATCGGCATGTTAGTGCCGCTGGTTGCTTTTCTAGCTGCTGGCATTGATGCCAAAGGCCAGCAAAGAGTGCCTTTCAAATGAATATCGCAAAAACTGTTTTCCGCTCAGTCATTTTCTTTTTTGAGTTTTTTTTTTGTTTTCGGGCAGCAAAAATTTACTATAAATATTTGAAAGTACATAAATTTAGCTAGCTGCATTGCAGTTCAAATGTGGAGCATTTTCATGATTAGCTCTTTTTATGGTCGATTATTTTATGTGTGCGGTTAATAAATTGCAGCGAGTCTTAAATGTTTTGCCCCTAAATTAAAGTGTACCTTAAACAGATATATTTTTGGAAAATTGAGTTGAAATTAAGGTAGGTTAGTTTTGTGTATTTAGAAAATTTCAGAAGTAAACACTCAATTTAGAAATAATAGTTAAGTAACATAATATATTTAAGCATGAGGCTATTCTTTTTTTAATGAATTTAGAAAGATTAGCTTCTAATTAAAAGAAATCAAATATTGTACACTAAAAAAATTCTAAAATACAGATTTTTGTCTTAGTACTACAAATTTTGGTCTAAAAAATTGTTCCAAGAACATGAAAATCTTAAAGTTAGAGTTAATTGATTTCAAGAATATTTTATATAGGAATCAAGTTGTTATTAATATGTGGGAGACATTTTCTAATGTTCCTAGTTTTTAGAATATGTTATCAAAGTGGTCATATTTTAAGAACACAATATTGAAGACAATTGATGTTGATTTTAAAAAATGGTCTTTTTTTCAGCTTACATGTTGTAAATCAAAGTACATCGACGTTTGATGATTAGTTAATTACTGCTGTTAATGTTACTGCTCGCTAATCCTCAATCGTTAAATGAACTACAAGCCGTCGATGCCTGTTTATAAGAACTTTTTTCTCATCGATGTCTAGGGCTTCATCAATATACAGGGCTGAAGAATAATTCTGCAGCTCATATGCAAAACCGCACCCACATCAATATGAAAGTTGTTAATTCAAACTGCTAACCATTAGTTTGACTATTTATTTTGAGGCACAATAATAAGTGAATTTACATTAAAATTAAAATCTAAAATTAATTCTTAATGAACGTATTATAAAATATGGTAATTAGCATGGATTAGCACATTATTTGAAGCTAAAATATAAGCTAAACTGAATTAAATTCAATTCGTAGCTTAATCTATATTTGTTATATATATATATTGTCAAGAGAAAAACATTATTATAGGGAATATTGGTAATTTTATGGTGCGGTTTTTGTTCCTTATCTGACATAAAAAAATAAACCCATTTACTGAACTTGTAACTTACAATAGTTTATTTATCAAGCAGCATGCCAATATTTACCTCTTGAAATTGAAGCAGATTATCTGGCGCAAACTCATTTTTCACCAACAACCTTCAAAGAAAAGCGCAGCAGCTGCAAGTGCAAGTGCAACAAAAAGTAAACAGAGCACCAAAAAAGAGCGCTTTTGGTTGCCGAATTGCTACCTGCCTCCTTGATAAAGCATAAATTTAAACAAATTTGCTGAGCGCATTGTGTGCCGTGTATGCCAAAGGGTTCAATTATGAACAGAGCTTTTCAGGTGACAAAGCGGTCGCCTCAAAGCTTATCCCCAGTCTGGGTCGAGCTATGCAAACAAGTTTGGTGGGTGCGAAGGTGATGGAGTCGAAACCAGGAAACTGGGAGAAACAGTGAAACTCTGCAAATCTAATGTGTGAAAAATGTAGCCTCCGAGGTGTAAAGTCTGTCAACTGGGGCATAAACGCCTTCAACTTTAGCCCCCATACGATTATTATCGTTGTTGTCGCGTCTAAGCGGCTGCAACTTTTGTTGGCCAAAATGGGTTGTGGTCACAAGAGTTCTCAGGGCCTAGAGTGCGCCTTCAATTTCAAGGCTCATTGTGTACAACTGAGGCATTGGCGAACCATTAAATTGACTTTAAAACTTTCCACCTGCCTGCCTCTTGCCACAAATAACAACAACAACAGCAACACAAAAAGCGCAAAACTAAACTTGAAATTAATTAACCGCGACAAGGGCAAAGCTAACTGAAAAAAAAACTCTCCTAGCGAAACCCACTGAATATATCCCTGTGAGTTTCTGCAATTTAAACTTTCCACTCATTTCGTTTCATTTGGCTTCACTTTTGTCGTCTTTGTCGACGTCGTTGCACGTTACCATTAGCATTCGCCTGACTCGCCATTTGCCATATAACTCATAAAACCCCTAATTACATGAACAGCTGATGCGGTCGTAGACAAAATAAAACCGAAAAGAATGAAACTGAGAATAATAGAAATAATGGCACAGCATGCAAAGACGCCACAGTCTTAGCTATAGATTCAAATTGCTAGACTCAATTTTAATATTTTCGCCTTTAAGCTTGTTATGTATGTTTAATAATAATAATTTTCAGAAACCAAAAATATGCTTGGTAAAGAAAAGTATATTTTCGAAGCCTTGGGGCTTAAACTGTAATGCAATAAAAATATTGTTATTAAATAATTGCATAAAACTGAAGTTGAGTTCACTGTTTAGGTCTTCTACTGCCGCTTTATTTTTGTTTGGTGATTTGGTGAATACGACTTCTTACATATATATTGCAATTTTGTAAAAGTGTCCAAAAATATATTTTTCGAAAATATTAAAATAAATATCCATTTTAAATTTGAATTAAATTGTAACATTAAACACATAACATGATGGAATTCTATATTCAAAGTATTTCAAACAAAATTGATTTTCTTTATAATGAGTCATAAGTTTCCTGATTTCAAATAATAAAATAATAATAATAATAATAAAACATAATAATTAGTTAATAATAAATAATAAATAATGATTTGAAATATATATTAAATATAAATTAATGTTTTCTATAAATATTATAAATTTCATGTTAATACTTAAATTCTGATGACACCTAAATTGCCTTAATTAAAATATGAAATAAACTTAACACAAATAATAAAAATTCAACAAATTTTATTAAATTAAAATAATGCCAATAACTAATTTCATATCTTAATTTAGTTTTCTGTTAAGTTTAAATGTTTTCATTTAACTTGATCTTAGCTCAACGGAGTGTACGTTGTATTCAGTCACCTTAAACCGTGCCGAATAGGGGCGAAAATATCTTCTCGCTTGTTTCAGCAAAGTACATTAGAGGCATCGCAACTAATCCATAATACTTACTGTGATTGTGTGTATGCTGAGCTCGGTGCCCTGTGCACGTGTAAATTATTGTGGGCTGGCATGGATGGGCGACGCCTGAAAGCATGCTTTGATATTTTTTGTTGTTCTTTTTTTTTGCTTATTGCTAACTGCGAACACAGAGGCAACGTTACACGCAGCCTCTCGCCGCATGTATTTCAATTACTGCATTTCTCACTCAGTTGGGCAGGGGGCACGCACGGAAGGCGGCGACCCTCGACCCTCGACCCATGATCCGCCCCTATAACGGTAACGCGTTCTTTGGCCCCGCCCTTCCACAGGCCAGCATTTTTTATGGATTTTTAATTTGTGCCAGGCGCACATTTTTTGTTGCCTTTTTTTGCTATACATATTTTTGTTTTTTCGGTTTCTGTTTTTGTTGTTGTTTTTTTATTTTCTCGCGCTTTTACGCAAATTCATTGTTTTAATTTACTCAAGTTTGTTGACCGAAAACAAAAACTAATCAATGTGAACGCCTCTGGATTGTAAGCGTATGGGGAAGAGGAGCCAAGCTGCATGCCCCCTGGGAGTTAGGTGACAAAGCAGACGCGTTTGTGCAGAAATGAGGTCAAAGCCTAAAGTAGGGTTAAACAGTGTAGCCTTTTTAATTAAACATTAAGTCTGGCTAACTTTTTGTTTTTTTTTTTTTCTTTGGTGTTGTGGTTTTCGGTATTCGAAGTGGCTCAAAAGAGCGTCGTTTTTATTTTATTTTTGTTACTGTTTTTTGACTGTCTTCCATTGCGACTCAAACAGCATTTGGCATTTGCTTTTGGGGCTTCTGAGGCAACCGCAGCTCGCTAAGTTGTGGCCAGAAATATAAACTTCAAAAGGCAGCAGAGAAAACTTTGTGAACAGAACGCAAGAGCGAAAGAGGATTAGCTAATGAGATACTGTTGAAAGAAATGCTACGTCGGAAATTACTTCTTTTTTGGAGAGCAAAAACTTAAATACTAATTTTCAAAGAGCTTACAAAACTGACAGTACTTTATGCTCCATGTGCAAACGAACTAGAATTAGAAATAAATTATTAATTTGTTACACAATAAGAACGAATAATTGACCATTGCGAATAAAGTGGACGATTTTATATATGTTAAATATTTGATAATATATGCCTTCACAATTCCTAAACATTTTGTTACGATGAGATAGCTGCTGCGATTAGCTGCTGTGGTTGACAATATGGCATATTTTGTACTCGATGGTATATCAATATACCAAATATAGTCTTTGGCATGTTTCAATATTTTCCCGTATATTAATTTGGTATACAATATGTAGAAATAATATAGAATGTATATATTTAATACCACTTACTTACTTGTTTTAAAATAATTATCTTCTTGTATTTGCAGGCAACATTTCACAACAGAACGAAACAACGATACTTAACTGAACAAGCAAATCTACATAAAAAATATATAAGATTAATCAACAACAACAACAACAACTGCTACTTACGGTTTCTCAAGCTCTCTTTAAAGTAGTATTCGAGTGCGAATTATGTAAAGTCAAAAATATAAAAGCCAAAAAAACAAAAAAATAAAAACCGAAAATATTGCAAAAAGCAAACAAACTAAAACTCTGATAAAGAGAGCCAGCTGAAAATGCGTGACCAGAAAGCCGGAAATTAAATTTGCAACAGCCATAACCTCAAGTTAAATAAAATAGAAGTAGTGCAAACAAACCGCAGTAGCCAAAAAATCTCAAAAGCAAGCAAATAAAATATAAAAAAATATAAAGAAATAAAGAAATTCCGCTGGCAAATGTTTGTTCAGATTAAAGAAATTGCCAGCAATTAGACGCATAAATTGCAGCGAGTTGAAAAATTGTTGCGTAAATTCACAGAGAGAACAACTGGGGGTAAAACAGAAGCGAAAAGAACAGAATAGAGAATAGGGAAAATCGTATTCAAAGTAAAACAAACGGCAAAATATTCTAAATAAGTTGGTTAAGCTGTGCGCAGTGACATCTTGCAACAACAAGAGAGGCAGCAAACTAAACTGCAGTTGTGCCACGCTGAACTTTGACCCACTCGACGCGTTTGTCTTTTGACTCCAGTGTTAATCGCAGCAACGTGCCACGACGCAGGCCACTTAAACCAGGGCGACCACCAACCACATTGTTGCAACACACAACAGCAACCAGCAACTAGCAACCAGCAACGGCAACGGGGGCAGGGACATTCCAAACAGCAATTCAACCTAAAAACAACGCAAACAACAAAACCAAGGACATGGACTCGTCGTCGTCGTGCACGCTGTTTGTCGTGTTGATCTTCCTTGTGATAATTAAAGGTGAGTGCTTTGCCCTCCCCCCCCCATCCACTTCTCCAACCCTTTTCTGCTCTTGCCCCTATTCTTGCCTTTTTATCACACTTTTACCTTTTACAATTGTCTGTTCGCACTCGTTGGGTATGTGAGTGCGTTTAATGAAAAGCCAAGCAAACGTTTTAGCCACCTTAATTAAATAATTGCAAACATTAGTTAATTAATGAAATGAAAATTGAATTTTCAATGCAAGTTTCATGCCTTATTCATGTCAAATCCAAATCTAACAAGTTGGAAATTGCCAATTCAATAAATCTGTGTGTTATCAACACAACTTAAATGTAAATTGGATTGCTTTAATTTTGTCAAAGTGCTTTGGAGTAATTTCTACAATTACATGAATTTATATTTATATGTTATCAAGACAACTTAAATGTAAAATGAATTTCCTCAATTTTGTCAAAGTGCTTTGGAGAAATTTCTACAATCATATGAATTATATTCATTGATTAGATATATTCTATAAATTATTATTGTTTAATTTTATTATGATTTTTTCATTTGCAAAAATTTAAGTTGTTGCTAGAAGAATAATGCAGCCTATTCATTTATTTAAATATATTTCATTTTAAAGCTTTCATATACTTTAATTTCATTTACTAATGAACTAAATTGTTTATTAAATCAGTTGTAATATTTATAAATGAATCATATAAAAAAAATTCTATTCATCAATTTCACTTTCATTTTGTTGTAAAAAAATCAGTTCACATGTTAACAATTAATGTATTCTGATTAAATTACAAAGCCAATTCGGGCAACAAATGTTTGGCTCTCCAACTGCATAAATAACAATGCAAAAACAATTTATTTTAGTTTGTCGTTTTCGTGTACATCGTAAGAGACTGTTGCACAAAATCCTTGTGTGCCACTATCAATTTGAAATGCACAACTCTGTGGACTATGCATAAATCTTCTTGTCACATTACTAACATGCCACACAAATGGCGATGGCGAAGGGAGATAAAGACAAAGATAGAGAGAGAGAGAGAGAAAGAGAGAGAGAGAAAAAAAAGGAAGAAGGAAACTTGCAACTGCAACTGTTTTTAGCTCCTTGTGCCACCGACACATTATTCAATTCCACAACGGATTTTTCAATTTTCCTTTGCAGCATTTTCACGGCACTTTAAGCAGGCCAAACAGACAAATAGAAAACGGAGTGCAAAATGTAAAAGCCACATATGATACATAGGAGAATACGAGTTCTATATAAAACTTATGTGCTTACACATACATGGTATAAACTGTCTATTGTATGTGTGTGTGTGCGTCTAGCGGTGTTACATGGGTAAATTCCCACGCAGCCAGCTATAAATTCACATTGTCGCCATCGCCATCACCATCACCATGCAACTGAGGAGATCGCCCAGAGCCAAACTTGGTCATATTTTTTAGTTTGCTCAACGAAGTTTGCTCGCGAGAGCGTTCTGCAATTGCCAAAGTAGAAAAAATAATACGCGGCAATGAGACAAATATTCAAGTCTCACTTTGTTTCAATTCACTCTGTGTATGCCACTAATAGATACCCTAACACATTTTATTCCACCATGTTTTAAGCGCCATTGAATATATTGTATACGCCCTGTTGGCTGCAGGGTATAAGAAAAAAGAAAATATTACTCGTACAATTGTCAGAGTGAGCCCCAGGAGGGCCTACTTCAAATCTACAGCTGTTCCCTAGTGTGCAAGAGGCCCGCACACACACACACACACACACTTACATACCACTCACACTTACACACAAACACGCACACACTCAAATGCTTTTGCGTTTGAGTTCGTTTGGTTATTTTTTTTGCAAGTTTTTTTTTTCCCTGACTTGCATTCAGTCGAGAAGTTGTTTTTTCTGGCTCGTTGAGTTGGGTTTGGCTTTTTTTTTTATTTTTAGGGATGGGCGAGATGTTGGCGCTTCGAAGCGGCACAACTGAAGTCTCATGTGTTATATTCACTGTTGTCAAAAATAACAAGTAACGAGGCACGATTCTCAATTCGCAATTCTCTCAATGCCTCGCCGTGCTCCACATCCATTGTTTCCACTTTAGTGCGAAGCATTAGTTGTATCAACATCAATATTTAGCTCAACACATGCCGCTCTTTGCATGACTGCTAACCTCATTTGAAGCAACAATTACCTAGATAGTTGTTCCATTCTGCCTTCTTTTTGTTGCGTGTGAAGTTTTCGCATCTTTTTTATTTCCCTTAAAATTATTTATTTAATATAATAAAATATTTAAATTGAATTTATTTGTAACTAAGTAACTTTTATATTTAGCCTTCAACTAGATTCTACTTTTATTATGTCAACTCCTATTTTATTATTTTATTTTCTTTAATTTAATAGTTTTTGGCAAAAAGTGCATTAATTCAATTTTTGTCCAAAACATTTTGTATTTAACATAAATTTGGACTTTTTTACTACATCAGCATCAAAGTACTCCTTTGTGTTTTATTTTCGTTGGTATTTTTGCAAACGTTTTACTGACATTTTATAGTGCAGTAAACTTGACGAGTTGAAGCTTTTTCAAAATGCATTGAAATGATTTTGGTAAAATGTTAACAACATTTGACGCTGCATTAAAATAAATAATGCCACAAAACTTTCAACAAGTTAGTGTCTAATGCAGACTCTGCTGCTGTCCAGTGGAAACAGCTCAAACAGCTGCCACTCAAAATGCTCCATAACTGTCTGTCCTGTGCCGCTCTTCAAGGCTCTTATTGTTTATTACGACTTCGTTCTCGGCAATGTTGTTGTTGTTATAATTTAAGCATCGCTGTGGGAGCTAACTGGGGAAATCTTTGATGGTCTCCGCTATGCCAACATCTCTGACTCTCCAGCTCATTTCGACTGCTTTGACTTCTTCACTTTGCCTACCGCACACAGAGAGATTGTCAGACAAAGACAAGGACTAATGAAGATGGCGTCGTATTCGCATTCACATTCACATTTGCCATCGCCATCGCAATCGCAGCGGCAATGGCAGTGGCAGTCGCATTCGAATTCTCATTCGCATTCTTATTCGACTTCGTGGCCAGGACAAATATTTTCAATAAGCTTCGCGTAGCTGTAACAAAGTGCGCACTGATTGGAAAATCAGCAGTTGAAAATTGCCAAAAGCGTAGAGCAGAAAGCGCAGGGAAGTGTAAGCGAAAGAAAAGCCAGGGGAATGAGAATGGCAAGCGGCAAGCGGCAGAGGAAGCAGCTGGCGGAAGGGGAAAATACAATATTTCAGAGATTCAGCCGAATGTTGTCAACTTGTTGTTGCTGCCAGTTGGTAAACGCATAAATTTCATGGCAATTCGAGCGGCTCTGCGCACCTTGAAGCTTTTTGCCATCCCAAAAAAACACGGCTCTCGCTCAGGCTACAATATTGCTGGTCATATATTTTGTTTTTAAGGCATTTTATTCATTCTGCAAAAATTTAAATCACATAAATTTCTATTGGATTTGCCGTGGCAGCACCAAATGCCAGAGCCCATTTAAAATGTCCTCAACATATTTTGAGCTTTAATTTACATACCATACCGTACAGCCTTTAACTACTATTTACTGTTATGCAGCATGTAACACCAAAGAGAATTGGCATATTTGCAGCATCCTTTCTGGCTTTACGTTTCAATAGGCTTCACAACTAAATTGGGTTTAAGATGAAATAAAAACAAATTTCTTTGAATATCAAATGAAAGATGCAGATAACAAAATAATTACATTTTAAATCGAATTTCTGAAGGTCTGCAAAGTGAATCATTGTGCACAATATATTGAAGAAATAAATGATCTTATTTTGATAATTTCATATGATAAAAGTCATGTTTGGAAACAGGAAACTAAATGAATGTTAACTAATATAAATGAAATATGGGAATAAAAAATAATGGTTACAATAATTTATTCTTTTCAATTTACAATAAACATATTTCAAATCGATTGTTATCAAAAATAAACAATTTATTTCTTTCCGAAATCACATTTAATTTGTATTTGTTTGATAGCAATCATACGCTTTGCTAGTTGATTTTTTCTATGAATTGCTGTGGAAGCAAACAATTTTACGATTGATTTGTCCCAAACAGCAATTTGGCTTAGAACTTAAAACCGCAATATAAAAAAAAGAAACCTAGCTTATCGTATTTGGCGACTGTGCTGCATGTTTTGTTGTACTACTCGTATTTGCTTTGGCTGCCACTGCTGCCAAAGTTTACTCCCTATTGGGAGCAGCCAGTGACGCCTGCAGGTAAAGCGGATAATCCATGTCGAAGGCGGCATGGAGAGAGTGGGAGGCGGCAGCGAGGATATCGGCTTCCGCTTGGCGACGCCATCAAGTTGCTCAGCCTCCAAGCACAACTTTCAAGGCCGCTAGCGGGCAGAAGCAGCCGCCTGAACCACAGCCAACCAACCTCTCCACCTTGGCCACCCTCAGCAGTCAGTCGTTAAGCAAGCTGCACTGTACGAAAAACAAGTTTTAGTTACGCGCTCTGCACTTCCGTGGCGCCAGCTGAACTTTGCTTCAGCGGCAGCTTCTTGAATTGGATTTAGAGTTAGTCGTAACCTTGCTCCAGTCACCAAGCACCAAGCACCAAGCCGTCGTCTGTCTTTTTGATGGGGCAGTGGGTGCAGTGGGTAGTGCCAACGGCACCTGTAGGGCGTCGAATGAGTCAGCATTGCCGTCACTAAACTTTGCAAATAAGCATTTTTTATATGGCCAATCCCACTCTATCTTGTCCTCTCTCTCTCTCTCTCTTTTACACTCCACTCCCCCAGCACTCGTCGCTAGATCGTAAAAAAAAACTTAGTGCCTGCGCCTAAATAACCGTAAACGGCACTCGTGGGCCTCTCAGACAACGACGAAAACACAACAGAAAGCCAAACTTGATAGGCATAAATTTGCTGTAATTTAACGCATTCAATTACAAAAAAAAACGAAGCACCAAGAACAACAAAAACTTGCGAGCGCCTTGCGACTTACTTAAAAATGTCATAAAAAGAAAACAAGTAAAAGACCTATAAACGACAGTACTCGACAATGGGATGCCACGCTACCAATTTCGAGTTTGTGTTTGTGTTCGTGTTCTCCTGGCATAACCGACTAAACAATGGCCTGCAACAAAAAACGAAAGCCCGGACATTTTAAAGTAGTATGTGCAAAATAAAATGAATAATAAAATCGGCAAAATTGTTTTAATAAATTATTTATTACTTCTTGTGGCATTTTATGGCGCCCTTTGTTTGGTTGACATAAACAACAGCTGTTGAGTTGTTTCTTTTTTACTTGTACTTATCTGATATGTTAAGTTTACAGCATTGATATGAAAAGGTTCATTAAAATGATATTCTTGCATCGGCTACGTTAGTTATACAGGAATGAATGATACATTAACATTACGTTAACATTAATAAAATGCATAAAACTGTAAACTTTAAAACGCTTAAATTATAAATGAATATACACGCACTATATTCATTTAAAAAATTATTATTTAAATATAATTTTTATATAAATAACTGCAATTGTATTTAAATTGTGATCTCAAAAAATTCAAAGTGCTTAAGTGCTTTCTGGGAAGGAAAAAATAGGTTCTAAAATGTTTCTCTTAGTTTTGTTACACTATTTTACATAATATATTTATTATTTGACGCATTTAAAATTATTATAATTTGCGATAAATTAACAGACACCTAAATCAATCAACAACAAGTTGTTGAATGTCTGTGCAATTTAACAGCTCACAGTTAAGTATCCACAGTTAGGTAGGCGCTGTTAAGTAGGCGCTGTTAAGTGCCCACTGTAAAGCGATGCTAATCAACAAAGCGTTTTAACATTTTCTTTTGCTAATCGAGAGAAAAAACTCAATAATAGCATTTTAAATGATTCACGATGGGTCGACTGCATTTTGAAGAAGAATAAATTAAACAAGAAATTAAAATCTAGACAATACTCAACTGTTTGCCAGCCACTCAATGTGCTACACTAAAAGCGTTTAAAAAGAAGAGTTGCCTACAGAGGTGAAAAAAAGAAAATAAAAAAAAGTAAAAAAAAGCAGCGAACTGAAAGAAATAATTGCGCCCAAGGCGACTACAAAGCGAATTACAAACAGAGCCCAACGGCTCTTGGCAGCCCCGCGGCGCCATGGCGCCTTAATGTATGCAATGCCAGCGTCAGCCTAAATGAATGTGAATGTGAATGTGTATAAATACTCTCGCTTGCCCTCCCGCTCACTCTGTTAGAGAGTGCGTGTGTGTGTGTGTGTGTAGACAGCGCCAACCCAATTGACTTACAAGCCCCAAAAACGAGAAAAGCAAAAGCAAAACGAAACATGCAAATTTTGGTGAGGCACAGCGCGAGTTTATACCTTTGTGTTTTTTGTTGTGCGGCGATTTGCATAGCCTACGCGAAGGCGCCCAGGCAACACACAGCTACAGCTACAGCCGGAGCTTCTGTCTCCATGGTGACATTAACAGCGTGGCGGGTTTTTGGATTTGTGCGAACCAGGGCCGGAATGTTCAGGGGACGAGGGCAGATATCAGGTTTTTTAGTCGGTCAGGTGTGTCGAGCCGAGCCGGCCGACCGACCCAATGACTGACTTTGCCACACGGTCACACAAAGTGTACGACTGGCATTGAGTTACTTTTACACACACACACACACACTCGTAAATACATACACACACAAATTGTATTACAAGAAACTCTGGAACGAGCAACGCATCCAGGCGGTTCACAACGCTTTTCAAGGATACTCTGGGATGCGCATGTTTATTCCCGTTTTGCTGGCCCATTTTTACGCTCAATTCCAGACCGAGAGAGCGAGAGCGAGAGCGAGCGAGAGAAAGCCAAAGAGCGATTTGAGCAGACGAACAGTCGGAGGGAGGAACGGGACGATGTGAGTCTCTTTCACTCAAAGCTTCGAATGCTGCGTGGGTTCATTCAATAGATTTTTCTCCATACATACAAGAGCTTATATACACAGACATAATGTAAATGTGTAAGGAATTATGTGCGCTGGTATGCGTGAGCATTTCTCTCTGCTTGTGTTGAGCTCATAATTGACAGACAGTTGAATTTTTTATGCGCTTTATGTCTGCTGCGTGCGGCCGCCTGACCAACATTCAACATGCAACATTTTGTGTCTGGCTGCGTGTCTATGTGTGTGTGTGCATATGTGTGTGTGCAACATTCGACTGAGATTCGAATCCATTATTGCCTGTCAACACGGCAAGCACTTTGCAAAGAGCTGCAAAGTGCGTTACCATGTTACCAGCTGCAGTTGCATCTGCAGTAGCTGCTTTAATTGAGCCAAAACGGCAACGTTTTAATTAAGAAATATGCCGCACATGCAACGCTTGCCACGTTGCTACGTTGCCACACTGCCTTCCGCATAGTGTGGCAGACAAGTCCATCATCTAAAACCCCGAAACTGAGGCACAATTGTCACGGCGCTCCGCAAGCATGTCAAGGATGCTGTCGCCAGGCAAGGCTCGAAAGGTTTAGCAGGGTCGGGGCATGTGGCAGGGGTCGGTGTGGCATGCACCTGGCCTAACGTGTCTCTGTATCTATGTGTGTATGTGTGTCCTACCAACTAAAAGCCAAATGGCGTTTGTCATATCAGCTGCTCGTTAGCCATATGAGAAGCACATAGCACATGACCGAGACGCATGCGGTAGCAAGGTGCAAGGTGCGAGGTGCAAGGTGGCTCTGCGGCATGGTGTCGCTGTGGCAAATGTCAGATTGCGGGTAGCAAGCAGCAGGTCTCTTCATCTAATCGGCATAACTATGCCGGCGCCGTCTCCGTCTCTGTCTCCGTCGCCGCCGCTGTCGTCGCAGTCTGACTAAGTGCCAAACAATGATGAGTAGAAAATGTTGTAGGTTTTAGCCTCTTGAGTGCCACATGAGAGGCAGCATATATGAGTATAATAGGCAGCATTAAATCAAATTAAACTAGCAACTTGAATTCTGAAATGAATATATATTTGCTAAATAAATGATTTGGAGTGGCCTGAATGAAGTGTTAAGAGAAACTAAGAAATTTGAAGTACAAAGAAGCGATGCTAATGGAAACATAAATATTAATTAAATTAAAAAAAAAAACATGTAAGAAAACTACAGTCGAGTGTACTCGATTGTGGGATACCTGCTACCAATTTTCAATCAAACCAAAATCTACAAATATACCGAAAAATACTTAAATATACCGAAGGATATATTTGGTATATCGATATTGTTTTAATTTTAAAATATACCAGCAACTCAGACCCGATTGCAGTAGAAGAATAAAACAATTCATATGATAAAAGAGTTCGAAGAGAAAACAATACTGCAAAATATGTTAGTTACGACAAGCAATGAGAGATCATCCTGATCATTTCTGTTTTTTCATTAACTATTTTTTTTTTAATTAATAATATAGTTATATTCATCCAATAGGTAAGACTTCATTGCAAGAGAGCAGACATTTCATCTGCTATTTTCATTTTTAAGCCGCTTAGGTTTACCGATAATAACAATCATAAATTAATGAAAATAATACTTAAAAATTTTAGTATACAATTAAGTCAAATTTTTCTTTTATTTTTTTTCCATTGAAATCATTTCAAAATATTTTATATATCAACAAGCTCAGCATTGTTTGCACCTTTAAACACTATTCTGTAACTGAGATAAATTAAATAAAATGTGAACAATGTGATTTTCAACATACTCTTTTAAAAAAAGAAAATGATGAAAAAATGAATGAAAACGTAAATAAAAAACAGCGAATGATGCTGATTTTTTAATGGAAAACCAAAATGAAATTGTAAATTGAATAAAATGGCAAATATTGTATAAATTGCGATATCAAATTTATGCAAAAT
Source organism: Drosophila albomicans (assembly GCF_009650485.2). NCBI lineage: Eukaryota > Metazoa > Arthropoda > Insecta > Diptera > Drosophilidae > Drosophila > Drosophila albomicans. Next base: position 8,560,101 of record NC_047628.2, on the reverse strand, counting down.
GATATGGAAGGAACTACGCTAAAGTAATTGCGATATTTTGGTATTTATCGCATGTGCAATTTACAAAATAAATTGAATATTTGGATGCAACAAATGTTCATATCTTGTGGTCATTCATCAACTGTTCCGGAATATGTATGGGCAATATATTCTACTATATACATATACTTACCTCATCAAGCAGGCTTTGTGGCATTATTTATGATGCTTCACTCACTCCATGCGTAGAGTGTAACCACTCAAACTGTCCAGCTTCCACTCTCTCTCTCTCTCTCTCTCTTCCTATATATATATATATATATATCTCCCTCTGTACTGTGCTGAGAGCAAACAAGCTGCGTTACAAAACGACAATGTCCATTAACAAAATAGAAACACACGCACTCGCCCACACTCACTCCCCCAGGTGCAGTTCCGAATGGGTTATATAGTTCTGAGTGTGTACGTAGTGTGTGTGTGTGTGTGTGTGTGCTGGCGAGTGCGTGTGAGTTGCTCTGTGCCGCACCTTGGCCCCTTAATGTATGCAATAAAGCTCAAGTGTAGCGCCGAGCTTGTGGCTGGCAACCTGCCACACTACATACATGCATATACACATACATACACGTGTATTGCACATGGCAACAACGCTTTTTGGTAGCTAACCTTCACTTTCAGTGCCTGCTGCATGCAACATTGTTGCATTTTCAGGTAGCACAACAATTGCATTGTTGCTACAGTTGCTACAGTCTCTCGCCCAACTCGCCGCACGCTTTCAAAAGTCCTTGTTGTAATTACATTTTGTTTTACTCGTGTTGAGGTTTTTTGTTCGACGACCTTTTTTTATCCAAAGCGTCGCACGTTTCTTTGTGCCACAGCTGCCCCACACACATACACACATTCACATACATAAACTCAGCTAGCTTTTAGTTGTTGATGCAAGTGGCACTGTGGGGCGATTCACTCTGGGGCTCTGTGTGTGTTCTCGTTGTATACACATGAAATTCATGCGTGATTTTATTGTTGTGTTGTGTGCGCATAAAATAATGTTTATGCATGCAGTATGTGTGTGTGTCGGTGTGTGTGTGCGAGGCAGCAACAAGTTATACAAGTTACATGTCATTGAATTGCGCCCCGCCCTCCCGTCATACAACGTGTCGCTCGCCCCGTGCAAATTGTAAACTTTATTGAATTCCTAGCGCTTTATTGTGTGTAAAATTTATCGTTTCAATTATTCAACAACAACGACAACGGCAACAAAAAATTGAGGAAGAGCGAAAGCGAGAGAGTGAGGTGAAATTATTTAACACGCATCTGAAATCGTCTGCCTCGTATTGCTGTATATTTTATGGAACACCCAACCTCGCAGACCTTGACTCAACAGCTCGAGCTGCCCCGAGATGCTCTGCTAACTGCATTGACTTTGACATTTATGGACCGCACACACATACACACACACATACACTCGCATTCACATTCTCAGTGGGACCCAAGAGCGGCCCTGGAATTCTCAATTCTCAATTCGAATTCGAATTCGTATGTCCCCCAGGGCTGTCGCTGTGCTACGTTGCGTATACGTAATTTCAGCACAGGTAACAAATAATGGAATTGTAATGCGAATTTCTATAGCAGCCGAGCTATGTTCAGTTTCAATTGAGTTAAGTTGAGCTGGCAGCAGCAGTACCAAAAGGTTAAGCCATAAACTATGCAAATACTAATAACGATGCTCACCAACGGAATAGCCAAAGTTCGACGAAAATTCATACTGAATAAATCCATTGGAAGCTCAACAAATGCCATAAAAATAAAGAAATTCACGTAATCTGACACGAAAAATCGTTTTAAGATATTTATAACATACTTTCATCTAGAATGCCGGAAATAGTTTCCTAAAAGTATCATTTTATTTAATATTTATTTTTATTTGAATGATTGCAACTTCATTCATCACAGAGCAAAAAGAATAAAGCTGACTAAAGAACTAGTATAATACTATTTTGAATTAAATAAACATTAAAAAGTTAAATGAAAAAAAATATTGTAAGACAATTACTATCTTCAAAATATTAAATATAATAAGTGCGAAATCGTAAGCTAAAATATTTAGGAAAGGAAAAATAAATAATTTAAAATGTGAAAGATATTAGCATTTATGTTCTGAATTTTATTGTAAGAATATAATTGTAGAGAATATAATTACTCATGGCAATCAGATAAGACAGAGCGCTTAAGGCCTTCAGGCTAAGACAAGTAAAATATAAAATCGAGCAAATCACTAAAAAATAAAGTTGTAAAAATAAAATGTTGTGAGTTTCTATATAAATTATCTAAAAGATGTCTTGTCGAAGTAAAGTCAACATTTTCCACATTAATAGAATTTAATAAAATTGTATATTTATTTAATTAACTATTTGACTGAGTTGGCATTGCGCTCACGTTTAACCATTGAAAAGAAAGCTCACACAATGTTGCGCTTTCATGAGCGTGGAAATGGGTCAAGGTTAAATTAGGTCAACTAGCAAGTGGTAGCTCGTTGAGTTGAATACTTTGTCGAGTCGCTTTTCGCTTCTGCCAGCTTTGCATTCGTCTCGCTTCTCCCTCTCTGTTGGCCTTCAGCCAGAACATTGACAGCAAACATTGTTGCTTAACCTGTCAGATAATAAGTAACTTAATTCTTAAAATACTTTAACAAATCCCGCAAAGTGAAAGTGGGGGATTGTTAAAGTGCAAAGAGAGAATAAATATTGAAATTGAAATATTGAAATTTCAAATCAAATAAATGAGTTATGTATAAAAATCCAGATTGTTAAATTCACCTTTTCATAAATTGAGCATTTTCCTTCTTTAGATCGCTATCCAATCAATTTTGTTGAAGCGTATGGAATCAAATGTGTGTCGAGTCAATATAAATAAATCATTGCAGCATATTTTCGAATACTTTCAATTAAAATGAACTTCATGGCTCATTGACATCCAGTTCATTTCGTCTTGCCCTCATCCTGGATGCCCGTAATAAAGGTAGTCACATCCAGCAAGCAATCAGATTGCCAACCCGACAAACAATACACAGCAGCAACCCCCAAACAAGACAATACAATTCTGATTGAACCAAGCAATAAGCTTTCGCGTTCCCTGTTGCCTCCCTCCCAAAAAAAGGAGAAAGGAATGTATAGGAGGAAGAAGGATTGCCTGCCGGAAACACTCGTACACTCATTGCGGGATTTTATTGTTGTTGTCAGTGTTTGTGGTAGTGTTATTGTTGTTGCTGACCTGCATCAATTTGTTGTTGTTGTAGCTGGCACACAGCAAAAAGAGACGATACCAAAAACGTATACTCAATTGTTTGTCATGTACGAAATTCCAATATACCATATATAAAATACAAATAAAAATGTACAGAATTATGCCTTCATATGCAACCGTTACCTATCGCATCCTCCTCGGTTCGCCTCGGTTTCCCTTCAGCACTTTTCGACCGCCCACTCATATGTAGGGGTCAAATGGCTGCAATCAAAAAATACGCTTGATTTTTTACATCCTTGCCAAAAGCGCACTATCAATATTATGAGATTTCACGGCGCCTCTACTGACACTGCTTCCATTTTACCCGCAGCCTACGTGTCTTTACCGCCTTCCCCCCTCAACCCCTTCACAGTCTACTTGATGACTTGCGAGTGAGGGAAATATTGCAAATGTAATATGCTTGTTGGTGCGCCAATTGACAAGGCGAGCGGTGAAGAGCACGGGCAAATGCAGCGTGTGCGGCTCTCTCCTCTTTCACCTCCCCCTCCATTTTGGGGCTCGGCGCAGCAATTCAACGTTTTTGCTACACTCAAGTAGACACTCGACGGGTTGGGCTATAAAAAAGCCGAGTAGCAGTAGGTGTTGGGCCGGCAAGGCTTGAGAATATCCTGTAAACATTACAGCATTTTGAGAGTATATTTATATATCACTTATTTTTGGAACTTAAAAATAGTAGTGATAAAAATAATTTGTCATATAAGAAACCTTATTATATATGATGAAAATATGTAGCTTAACATTTACTTTAAATGGTATAAAACTAATAGAATTTATGAGTTTTAGGTGAAAGTGGGATTCAATGTAATAATTAAAAGACTAAAATAATTTATCATAAAGAAAATGTTTCTATACATGTGTTTGCTATTTATTTTGAATAGTTCAAGCCAGTATTGAAGTATTACAGAAAGAAACAAATAACTTTTTTTTGTATTTTCGTATGCAGTTATTTTCAACAGCGATATATGTTTATTACTACTTTTAATTGAGATTCACTTTTTTTTGGTACTGAAACTTATATCACAGATTTGAAATTAAAGTCAATAATTTTCAGGAATTAGACTAGCAAACAGGCCATTAAATTCTGGCTGCATTCTAGGGTATTTTTGGTGCGGTTTGCGGTGAATGCAGGCATTTTAAAAATTGATTGTAAATACCAGGCGAAGGCGGCGAGTGCGAAAATATTTCGCGCACGTTGAACCGTCAGGCTGGCTGGCTGAAGAACTGAGTGACTGAAAGGCAGACTGAATGACTGACTGACTGTCTGGCAAAGCGATGCTGATGCTGCTATGTCTATGCACATATGTGTGTGTGTAAGTGTGAGTGTGTGTATAGGTTTGTACATGTGTTTGTTGGCAATTTCCGCTTCTACATTTCCGTTCGTTTTGTCACGTAGTTTATGAATGAATTTAAGTGCTGTCGGTGGGACAGCAACGACGACGACGACGGTGACGGTGACGACGTCGTCTATAAAGCTTGTTGATATGTTTTAATGAGCACTTTTTACATGCACACGTGAGTGTATCTGTGTGTGTGTATGTGTGTGTGTGCGCGCGCGCTTGTGGCACACATAAAACTAAAAAAGATTGAAAGCTGGCCCACTGAAACCCAGTGGCATGTGGCATGTCACATGGCACACATTTAAAAGGCGCCGCAAATTGTTCACTTGGTTTGCCCTTCGCTTCCCACATTTATTACCACAAAAGACTTGGCCAACGTTAAGGGTAAAGCCAAAACGAAACGAAGCCAAAACGAAACGAAAAGAAACTTTTTTAATTACATTTTTCATTTCCTGCACACATTACGTATACGCCACTGTGGTGTGCCAATAAAAATGACCAAAAATTGCTTATTGGCTGCCAGCAGTTAAGGGCCAAAAACGAGCCTAATGTCCTTTAATATATCCTACGAACTTGGCTTATAGTACTAGACAACAATTTAGCTATTGCTCCGTCAGCCTTTGCGATTCCCTTGCTTCTTTCTTATGCTTGCTGTTTGTTTTTTTTTTTTCTTGCCACCTTTGTGGCTGGGTGACTAACTGTTCGAATGCTCGACAGCTTTGCTCGTTTCTTAAACTGCAAAGCAAAAAATACAAAAAAAAAAAATAGAGAAGAAAAATACAGCACATGAACAACAATGCTGTCAATAACAAGCCAATATGGAACTGGACATTTCAAGCGTGGGCAACAGACACACAACGGGGTTGGATACAAAGTTCGATGGGAATTTAAGAAAATCAAATTTTCAATTCGCAACAATTTGCATATTAATATATATTTAATTTATAGTTCATTTAAGATAAAAATTATACTTTTTTGTCATATAAAATTTAGTATTAGTTGCACCACTGAACAATTTAATTTAATTCGCTTAGATTAACAGTAGAGAGATAAAACTTCATTTGAAATTGCCTTATACTTCTATACAAATAAATTAAACTTAAATGCAAAATCAATATTTTACATACTTGTTAGAGAGATTAGTATTTAAGCCAAATAAACATCCACGAATTAATATATCTACAAAATATTATAGTATTTATTGTATTGAAATATAGATCTCATCAAAGTATATAATTTAAAGTTATTCTGCTTAAGATTTATTTTCTTTAATTTAATACTCAATTAAGAGTCTTATATCATTTGTTGGCTCTTCCAAATGCTACTTTTAAAATTCTACTATTCAGATTGTTCAGTCAAACTCTGTTCAAAATCATTTTGTTCAATGTTTAACATAGGTTTGTTAGTTCCATTTACGAATCTATGTATGTTACATAACCGATAGTTTATCGTATCATTAATCAGTACTCTTTATTAATAGTCAATTGAATTGAATTGAACTCTCAAACATAAGCAACACATTAATGACTTAGTCACTGCCCAGACTGATAGCTTCATATGTGCATAAAAAATTCTTTGTGTATCAAACACAGATTTTGTTCGACATTTTTCTTGAACTGCCCTCGTTGGCAGCGAACTGCTTCTGTTATATATTGTTGTTGATGCTGCTGTGGTTGCTTGTAGTGTGTATTTCGACTGCTCAACCAAAAATCTAGCTGCTGTCGAAGCTGATGCTGTAGCAGAAGCTGTCCAGCTTTGCTACACAAAAAAAGGAAACCAAAGACTGCCTTTTGGCCAAGCGGCTTGTTGTCAAGACAGCAGCCGCACAGCGATTTATGTGCTGGTCAGTTGTTGTGGTGTATTGTGTCCCATCCGTTTGTCTTCTTGTGCGCTTCCTTAAGCTAAGAGAATCGTATACACTTGATTGCTGGTGGTATTTTACTTATGAGTGTCATGCGTCTGCAAATCTCGGCACAACTTGCCAGATACATTGCCATGTTTTCAGCTGCTGCTGCTTTTTAGGATGGGCAAATGGCTTGGAATGCACATAATAAAATGGAACGTAGATGAAACGCTCAATGCATGTCAATTTGTGGTTCTGTCGTACCACAAAATCCACCCAAGCGATCGAGGTCCGATTTGTTTGTGGGGGCGGCCCGTGAAAATCGTTTAGGGACAAAGCTGTGGTCGAGCCTTGTGTCATACACAAGTATATACATATTTATGTCATTTAGATGCGGGTGTTTACCACTAGCAGGCACTGTTTGACAAGCGGGTTTGCCCGCTTGCTTGCTTTTGTCCAATGCAGCACTTTGAGAGAATCACTAAGAGACAGTGAGAGATTGAGGGGGAGAAACGAGAGAGAATTGCAGTGAGGCCCTAAAAACATTGCAAGTTGCCAAAAATTTATTTGCGTTTATCTTCGTGCCAAAAGTTTTCGGTTAACGTGTTTGCCATTGTCAACAACTTTTGTTGTGGTGCCACAACAGACTCGCCCACATCGCACTTCCACTCCATGTCACCTCCTCCACCATTCCTCTTGCCATCAACCAACTGATGCAATTGCAATTGCTTTTGTCAAGTTTTGCGTTCGTCGCATCTACCAAATTGTTTGTTTTGTTTGGCGCGTGCTGCTTTTGAGAAAGTTTTTCCTCTTTTTTACGAGCATTTTCCCCTTACCCTTTCCCTTTCCTCGATTGTTGGGGTTTTCTTTTTTCATTGGTTTTTTGTGTGTCGTTCATACAAATAGCAAAGAACAACCCGAACCCTACTCCAACCCCCCCTAGTGCAATGTCGCCCAGCTGCCTGGCTGCGTGTGTGTCGTGTCATATGTATCAATATTTGACTTGTTGTATTGTGGCGTTGATATACTGCACTTACTGCTGCATACTCTGTAGCTTAGATGGGACCTAGGGTAGATTGAATATACAGTGGAGGGATGCTCAGAATAGTTAGATACTTCTTACTTGAAAGTCCTCTTAGAATCCTGCAGAAGTATATTTAATATATTTATTTATTATAATAAATTATTAAAAGAAACTCTTAATAATCAATTGAATTTAATATGAATTATTTTTGTTATATTAATATATAACAGAGTTAAACTAGAAGATCAAAATATGAACAGAAAATTTAAAAATTCAATAATAAATATTATTATGAAATCATTTCTATATGATTTTAATTTTGTTATGTCTATGATCATTTCATTTAGTTCTTTATTTTCTTTTTAAATAAAACTCATACAATTAAATGAATCAATTTCAATGCCAATTTAGGTATTTATATCTTTAACGAAATTTGTATCACATAATCATGTAAATTATTTTTCATATTATTATTTTTTCCATTTCGTATGTTCAACTGTTCTTCTAGTTTATGGGCAGTTGGAACTGGAAAATTTAAGTTTCCTTATTTAATATAATAATGATAAGTAGTTCAATCTTAACGCAGTGTTCTGGTAGTCAATCATACCCAATTTGTAGTTTTTGCCGATTGTTTTTACTGCTGCGCTTATTCAATATTGTATGCGTTAAATGCTTTTACATTTTCTAAAGGCTAAGCTCGCTAGTGGGGAGAAAACTCATCCAGTCTCACAATGTTTCAATATATCACCTACTAAGTACAGTTTGTTGATTGTAGTTTGTATTTTGTTGCTGCTGTTGATTGAGCAAACAAAAAGCAATTGCAATTTGAATGACATATTTTGGTCTATTTGCATTCGTCGTTCTGTGGGTTCGAGTTACGCTTCGATTGATCAAAATTTAATATAAACTCAACTAGAACTAAGATAGCTACTTACCTAATTGATTTCAATTGTCGATGCAATATGCAAATTAAATTCAAGTCTTCTTACTTTGGCAGTTCTGCCAAAAACAATTCTAAGGCAAACAAAGAAAATTATGAGTAATTTTGTTATCTGTTGAGTGTAATAGGCCGCTTGTCGTATTTGAAATTGAGTAAGCCTAAAAGTATGCAACATTTTTTTCGTTATTTTTCTATACACATACATATTTCTACCTATTATTTATTATATTATTTATTTATATGTTTATTGTACTAGTTAATTTGTATTATTTAATTTGTTTAGTTGTATAACATAATTTGTAGTCTGAGAAAATGGTACTCAATGTCTTGTCGTGTTTTGTGCTTAGAAGCGGAGCTTTATTTACAAATGATTCTGAAAGCTCCAGAAATAGCGCCATCTATTGGTGGACCACGATACATGCAAGCATTAATTGCAAGATCAGCTGATCGTGTTAAGTCCAGACCAAAATAGACAAGCGATTACCTTTTTGAGTAGGATTAATTGTCAAATTTCCGAAAAAAAAGGTTTTTGTTGTTGGTTTTGGTTGGAAGAAATGGTTAGCAGGTTATGTGCAGAACCTGAAAAAAATAGTGGAAAAGTGCATGTGCTTTAATAAAAAAAAAAAGTACATCAGTGAAGTGGTTGGTGTAGTCAGATGCATAAAACGTACTTGTGAGTATACAAAGATACTTCATTGTATAATTGTTATACTGAGTCGTAATCTTGTCATCTTCTTTTCTTTTACAAAAGTGCACCTTGCCGTCCACTTGTAGCTGTTTGTCCACTATAGGAATTTGCCAACTGGCGTAAATAAACCAAGTGCCGTTTTCCAGATTAGGGTAAATATTTGTTATACGTATATTTAGTTTTTTGTTGTTCTAAGTTTAGTTTTGTCTATTTATTTTTAGATTCGGCACTTCGTCATAAATTATAATAACTCAATCCTAATTTATATAATAACCCAGCCATAATTTATATAATAACCCAGTGTGTAAATTATAATAACCCAGTGGTAGAATTTTAAATTAATTTAAAATGAAACGTCAAAACACACAACTGCTTGATTAACGGCCAACCACCAAAAGCTCCAAGTCGCAGCTGTGCTGGACACATCAGCTGTCTGGGCAACGCAAACAGATGAGCTGTTGCTAGCTGCAGACGCTCATTGAGCACAGGAGAATTGCTTCCCAGCAGGTTGTGTTTCTACTGCAAAACACCTGCGTCCGGCAGCCTTGCGATCTCCATTGGCTATTTGCTCCGCACTTGTGGTGGCATCGAGGCCGAGTATCTGCGTCACCCAGGAGGAAGGCGAACGGCAGCTTATTTTTTTTTGTTTGTTTGTTTATTATTGTTAATTTACGTTATGTTGTTTAAGTATGCATTAATAAGTGATAGTCCATCAATGTTGTAAGTGTAATATGATGTGGCGAGAAAGTTGAACCAACAACTTTTCTGGGTCCTTCATAATACAAGTACCACTGTACTATTGTATAAAATAGAAATGGCAATCATTTAAGAAGGCATGTAAGACAACACCTATAGGCAAAATATCTTTGTAAAATTGAATTTAGTTATAAATATTAATGTTTTTGTATTGCCTGAAAAGCATGTAAAACCATACTTGCATACATTCGTATGTATGCATGTTTGTTTTGATCGACGCTACCGGTCATAGCAAGCAGCTTTCATGCAGGCGCAAAAGCTCGCAATTATTATTATTCCCCACAGATACACCACAGACAGGCACCAACACAAGGAAAGATCTTTCTGCGTGGGAGTCTCTAATGTATGTAAGTCTGTTTCACTCTAACTAATTAATAATACATGAGCTATAGCTAAAGCTTCCCTTTTGCTGGTGGTCCATCTGACCATAGCGCTGCTACAGCTGTCTGCAGTCCCAGCGGTCAATGACCTTGCGAGACTGGCAATAGCAAAACATTTCATTGAGTGACAGCCATCAGCTGATCCTCATTTTTACTTGCATCTAGTGATTGCCTATATTCGGTGTGATGACCTAACATTGCATTTCTAAATGAACCAAAACTAGTTCATTTTAGCTCATTTTTTCCTTCTCTTAATTTATTCAACATTTAAATGCAAAAATAATTATTTATATTATAATTATGCTAGATCATATTTTATATTTATAGGTTAATTATTTTTAGTTTTTTTTTATTTTTTTTTTTTTTTTTTTTTTTTGCCTTATTTAATTAATTCCGCCTCATACACACTTAATATGTTTGTCCGTTAAATTATTTATTTATTTATTTTTCTTGTCATTTCGTTTGTAATGTTAAAATTCAAATCACTTTTCTTATATGTTAATAAATTAAGTATGTCCGCTTAATTGTTCACTTTTATTTGGAACCATGCCTAACGAAGCAGGAGTAGGTTAGCCGAACCACTTCTTTTAGGGATCCTGCCAACTTTTTAGTTTTTGGCATTTGAATGCAGGATCACGGTAGGGTGGGCGTCTGCACACAATAACAGCTGTGTTGCGTTAGAGAGTGGCTCCGTCTTCTTTGTTAACCTACCTTCCTCTCCTTCCCTTTCTCTTCTCTTTCACTATTGTTTCATGTAACCTTCCCATTGCACTCCTTCTCTGTTTTCCCATATGTACGCGAATTTTAAATGTATTATTGTTATAAGTGGTGCGTCCTATTAGTTGGCCCTTTCCTTGAACCCCATGCTATCTGAGCAAAGCCCGGAGAAGCCAGCGCGTACGCCACACTAGTAAACCTTCCACCAGCACCCGACGAATACTACTCTAGTGATTCGTTACAGATATAATTATAATTTAATAATATATTTTGGCGCCCAATCGTGTGGCCTGTTTTTGGATAGAATCTAAACATGGCCTTTAAAAATATTATATATGCTCTAGAATCAATAACATCTAGTGATTCAAGTCTTTTTGTTGTCCTTATACATATTTGTGTACTAGGTTAGTTTCTTTGTGTCTGTGTTGTTATCGAGAAAGTAATACCTCATAAGACCAGGGCAAAAGAACTTAATCAAGACGGTAGGGGTTGACGTTTTCGAAAATAATAGCTTCAAAATGGCTTTATACGCAAACGGTCAAACTGGCTACTGTCTTTTATATGCTGTCGTATTTCTTTAGGTGTAGAGCTTACTTTGAAAAAGTTCGTGGACCAGATCTGCCTCTTGCGGTAAGCAAAACACCTAAAGAAAACGATAAATGAGTACTACAAATTTAATTCAGCAATTGACAACTAAATTCATTGACTGGGGTTGCATAGTCCCGTGGTGGCGCAAGTCAGCTTAATGTGTTTAGTATTGTTTATTGTCCGTCTTCATCAATCATAAAAGTTTACAATGTAATATTACTAATTAGGCGATCTATTATCGACCGAGTATGGTTTTGAAATAATTGCTCTTAAAGTTGGTATTATTAACATGAAGGAGCTTTATGAATGCTTATAATTTCCCCAAGTTCTTTTCTTTCCATTTAGTGGCTGTTAAGGCATTCACATTTCAATTAGTGTTTGAAACGGATCGTGGCTCAGAGCTGCTTTCTCGTCATACTAATTGAAGGTATGCTTATCTAGCAACTAGTCCTATCCATTCAGGTGGGTTAATAGGAAAATCTGGAGGCTAACTTACACTCTGTGAAGTTTTGCATGGTTTCCAAATATCTTATGAATCGTGTTTGATTATCAGTTTTGTTGAAATTTGCATTTGTATTTATTTATCTATTTAATTGTTCAGTTATTTTTGTGTGTTAATTATTATTTGGTATTTGTTTATTTATTTATTTATTGCATTTTTCTCTTATTTATTTAAATCTTTATTTATTTATATATTATTTTTTTCCCCATTATTATTTATTTATTTATACAGTTGTTTGTAGAAAAATTTTTCCTTCATTAGCAGAAATTCTGAAGATTAGGGCTTACATATCATGCCAGGTCCCATAATTCAAGGTGAAACCATTTGTTGTGTTTGCACTCAGGAGGTCGAACATCCTGCTCAATTGTTAGCTACAAGGTGCAATCATTATTTTCACCACGCCTGCTTTAATACTCGCACTGACAATAGGAATTTGTGTCCAGTGTGCCGAACGGTGTTAACAAGATCTTCTGTAAATCTTGCTGAAGAATTGGAAGCAGCCAGTTCAAGTGCCACTATGAGAACTAGAGGGCAAGCGAAAGCCACGGCGACGGTCGCATCGGCAAATGCCAATGTGGGAAATTCTACTGGTATTGGTAGTAGGTCCAGCTCGCAGCCAAGGCAGCCGACTCCAATTCCACAAGCTCCGCAACCGGTTGTAGTTCAGAGTCCAATAGCTCAGCCAGCAGCAAGTGCTGTTGGCCAAGAAATACAACAGACAATTGCGGCTGCGATATCAGCAGCATTAGTGCAGCAGACGCAGTTACTATCGCAGGTGATGGAAAATGGGTTTCAGAGATTAGTTCAGCAACAGCTAGCTGTCAATTCTGAACCAATTCAATCTGTTCCAAGACCTTCTCCACCAAGTCCACAGCATCAAAGCTTTGAAGAGTTGTTTGGATTACCAAATCGGCTAGAAACGAATCCGTTGGTAAATCCGAGAGCGCCGCAAGTTGGTGCCAACTCTTCGCCATTAGGTTCGCAATTGAGTAATACTCTACGACCCGACAGGATTAGTCAGATAATTGCTAATTGGAAACTAAGATATTCTGGACACTCGTCTATGTCTATAGAAGATTTTCTCTATCGAGTAGAGTCATTGACTCGACAAACTCTGGACGGAGACTTTGAGTTGCTAGCAAGATATGCGAGTAACTTGTTTGAGGGTAGAGGGAGTGAATTTTTCTGGAGGTACCACAAAAGTGTGACAGAAGTTCGTTGGGCAGACTTATGCAAGGCATTGAAAAATCAGTTTACGGATGGCAGAACTGATTGGGAGATTCGAACAGCTATTTCGCAACGAAAGCAGAAAGCCAACGAATCGTTCGATCAGTTCTACGAAGCCATTGTGGCATTAGTAGATTGTTTGAACAGCCCAATGAGTGAGCAGTCCATACTGGAGGTCTTGCGAGCCAATTTGCTCTCTGATATTCAGCACGAATTATTGTATGTGCCAATATTCAGCGTTGAGCAGTTGCGTCACACTGTTCGTACGCGAGAGAGGTTTTTGAAAACCATTTCAATGCCATCAACCGTTCCCAGAGGTTTACCGAGACGGCATGTAAGTGAAGTCACGGTACAAGCCACAATGGATGAAGAGGATGATGTTGAAGAGCCAGAGAATCTGGAGGTGGATGCTCTAACACTTTCTTGTTGGAATTGTGGGAAGAGTGGACATCGATACCAAGATTGCGTAGCAGAACGTAAAGTGTTTTGCTACGGTTGTGGTAAGCGTGACACGTATCGACCCAGTTGCACGAAGTGTGCAATTCCAAAAAACCCGTATGGGCGTGCACCGTTGACAAGTGCACGCAAACTAGTCTCGAAGGGTACCAACACGGAGTAAAAGAAGATATAAATGTATCGAAAATAATACCAGAAGTTCAAGTAAACCCGGCTAGATCCAATATTTCAGATTTAGATAATGTTTGTAGTTCTTGTATTCGTAATAAGCAGAGGAAGGGGAACTATATACGAATTAAAAATGAGGAAAAAAGAGCTTTGTTAGCGTCAATAGTAGACATCGCGGATGATCTTCGTCCTTATGCCCAAGTCAATATACTAGGCAAATTGATAACGGGGTTAATGGACACTGGCGCTACTATTAACTGCATTGGTGGGAAGTTAGCTGAGGAAATACTAGCAAACAACACCGAATATACGCAACTATCGTCATCGGTGAAAACTGCTGATGGAAATAGGCAGCGAATTTGTGGCAAATTGAGTGTTCCTGTCCAATTTAAGGGCAAGATACAAGCACAACGATTTTATATCGTACCAACTTTGTCACAAGACGTATATTTGGGTATTGAGTTTTGGAGAGATTTCAAGCTATTGCCAATATGTTTGATGCACCCGGCTGACACTGATAGAATTGCATCAATTACCTTTGATAATTCGCAGCAACTCGAGTTGACATCGGAGCAACAAACAGAACTGGCAAATTTCATGCGAAGGACCTTAAGCAATAATCGCTTATCTTCGCACCATTGCTATTAAGCTACCTCCAAGCGGGTATCCCACTTTGTCGTTACAACGACTAAGTGTGATTTTGCCAGGGGGATGTGTAATAGGCCGCTTGTCGTATTTGAAATTGAGTAAGCCTAAAAGTATGCAACATTTTTTTCGTTATTTTTCTATACACATACATATTTCTACCTATTATTTATTATATTATTTATTTATATGTTTATTGTACTAGTTAATTTGTATTATTTAATTTGTTTAGTTGTATAACATAATTTGTAGTCTGAGAAAATGGTACTCAATGTCTTGTCGTGTTTTGTGCTTAGAAGCGGAGCTTTATTTACAAATGATTCTGAAAGCTCCAGAAATAGCGCCATCTATTGGTGGACCACGATACATGCAAGCATTAATTGCAAGATCAGCTGATCGTGTTAAGTCCAGACCAAAATAGACAAGCGATTACCTTTTTGAGTAGGATTAATTGTCAAATTTCCGAAAAAAAGGTTTTGTTGTTGGTTTTGGTTGGAAGAAATGGTTAGCAGGTTATGTGCAGAACCTGAAAAAAATAGTGGAAAAGTGCATGTGCTTTAATAAAAAAAAAAAAGTACATCAGTGAAGTGGTTGGTGTAGTCAGATGCATAAAACGTACTTGTGAGTATACAAAGATACTTCATTGTATAATTGTTATACTGAGTCGTAATCTTGTCATCTTCTTTTCTTTTACAAAAGTGCACCTTGCCGTCCACTTGTAGCTGTTTGTCCACTATAGGAATTTGCCAACTGGCGTAAATAAACCAAGTGCCGTTTTCCAGATTAGGGTAAATATTTGTTATACGTATATTTAGTTTTTTGTTGTTCTAAGTTTAGTTTTGTCTATTTATTTTTAGATTCGGCACTTCGTCATAAATTATAATAACTCAATCCTAATTTATATAATAACCCAGCCATAATTTATATAATAACCCAGTGTGTAAATTATAATAACCCAGTGGTAGAATTTTAAATTAATTTAAAATGAAACGTCAAAACACACAACTGCTTGATTAACGGCCAACCACCAAAAGCTCCAAGTCGCAGCTGTGCTGGACACATCAGCTGTCTGGGCAACGCAAACAGATGAGCTGTTGCTAGCTGCAGACGCTCATTGAGCACAGGAGAATTGCTTCCCAGCAGGTTGTGTTTCTACTGCAAAACACCTGCGTCCGGCAGCCTTGCGATCTCCATTGGCTATTTGCTCCGCACTTGTGGTGGCATCGAGGCCGAGTATCTGCGTCACCCAGGAGGAAGGCGAACGGCAGCTTATTTTTTTTTGTTTGTTTGTTTATTATTGTTAATTTACGTTATGTTGTTTAAGTATGCATTAATAAGTGATAGTCCATCAATGTTGTAAGTGTAATATGATGTGGCGAGAAAGTTGAACCAACAACTTTTCTGGGTCCTTCATAATACAAGTACCACTGTACTATTGTATAAAATAGAAATGGCAATCATTTAAGAAGGCATGTAAGACAACACCTATAGGCAAAATATCTTTGTAAAATTGAATTTAGTTATAAATATTAATGTTTTTGTATTGCCTGAAAAGCATGTAAAACCATACTTGCATACATTCGTATGTATGCATGTTTGTTTTGATCGACGCTACCGGTCATAGCAAGCAGCTTTCATGCAGGCGCAAAAGCTCGCAATTATTATTATTCCCCACAGATACACCACAGACAGGCACCAACACAAGGAAAGATCTTTCTGCGTGGGAGTCTCTAATGTATGTAAGTCTGTTTCACTCTAACTAATTAATAATACATGAGCTACAGCTAAAGCTTCCCTTTTGCTGGTGGTCCATCTGACCATAGCGCTGCTACAGCTGTCTGCAGTCCCAGCGGTCAATGACCTTGCGAGACTGGCAATAGCAAAACATTTCATTGAGTGACAGCCATCAGCTGATCCTCATTTTTACTTGCATCTAGTGATTGCCTATATTCGGTGTGATGACCTAACATTGCATTTCTAAATGAACCAAAACTAGTTCATTTTAGCTCATTTTTTCCTTCTCTTAATTTATTCAACATTTAAATGCAAAAATAATTATTTATATTATAATTATGCTAGATCATATTTTATATTTATAGGTTAATTATTTTTAGTTTTTCTTTATTTATTTTTTTTTTTTTTTTTTGCCTTATTTAATTAATTCCGCCTCATACACACTTAATATGTTTGTCCGTTAAATTATTTATTTATTTATTTTTCTTGTCATTTCGTTTGTAATGTTAAAATTCAAATCACTTTTCTTATATGTTAATAAATTAAGTATGTCCGCTTAATTGTTCACTTTTATTTGGAACCATGCCTAACGAAGCAGGAGTAGGTTAGCCGAACCACTTCTTTTAGGGATCCTGCCAACTTTTTAGTTTTTGGCATTTGAATGCAGGATCACGGTAGGGTGGGCGTCTGCACACAATAACAGCTGTGTTGCGTTAGAGAGTGGCTCCGTCTTCTTTGTTAACCTACCTTCCTCTCCTTCCCTTTCTCTTCTCTTTCACTATTGTTTCATGTAACCTTCCCATTGCACTCCTTCTCTGTTTTCCCATATGTACGCGAATTTTAAATGTATTATTGTTATAAGTGGTGCGTCCTATTAGTTGGCCCTTTCCTTGAACCCCATGCTATCTGAGCAAAGCCCGGAGAAGCCAGCGCGTACGCCACACTAGTAAACCTTCCACCAGCACCCGACGAATACTACTCTAGTGATTCGTTACATGAGTAATATGAAAAGTTTAAAATGGAACAATCCCAACTGTATTTTATGAATGCATTTAATTAGTTAGATTAAGAGCGTATTTGCTTTTTTGGTACTCAGCACCATAGATATAAATTGCCAATTACTATTTGCATTCAGTTGAATATGTTTATGGAACTTGAATGCTTAATTGCTGATCAGAATATTTTGCAAGATAAAGAAAGTAGTTAAATCGAAGGACAAATATTAGCAATGTATGGATTTAAGGGCATTGCTGTATGGTGTACAAATAAAATCTTATGACAGCCATAAAATTTGATGTAATGGTTTTCTATTATATTTTTACACTTACGCCAAGCGTTGACAGAACTCTTGACTCTGCCAAAATGGATTGTAAGATGCATAGAAAACGAAGGCGACATAAAATGGCCACACTCGAGATGACTTTAGTTGGTTTTTATGACGACAATTCGAAAATATATAGATCAAATATAAGAAGTGAAATAAGTCGATACAACAAATAGTTCAAAATAATTGTAAATTTTACTTAAATTTTCTCCTTTATTATACCCGCTACTCATAGGGTAGAAGGGTATTAACATTTGTTTGTAACAGGCAAAAGGAGGCATCTCTATAAAGTTTATATATTCTTGATCAGCGTCAACAGTAACAATGATAATTTAAACTAATTAAGCTCAAAAATATATCAGTAAATTACAAAACAAAAACGTTAGAAAACTCCAATATATTTATATTTTAAAAATTTGAATAGGTTTAATTTACATATAAGAAAAACATTCTGGCAATCACTCAATATTATTGATCCAATTGTCGCTTGAGCAGACTGAGAGATATGCGAAGCATTCATTGGAATTTAGAGGTCTTAACTGGGCTTAGGGCTATCATCGCTCTACGATAATAGAACATTTGCCATTTATTTGAAAGGAAGCGAGGCGAGCGCAATTCCGAGTTTGATATTGCTCAATAAATGTTAAGTGTATCATCCTCTCTACACACACACACACGCATGCCACAAAACCAATAGAGAGAGCATCTCTCTGACTTGTCTGTACTGTGCTCATATTTAATCAGCTTTTTTTTTTCTCTTTTACCTCTGCTTATTTACAGGTAAGTACGCACATCCGGCTGCTCTGCTGTCAACTTTAAACTGCAATTCGTGTGTGGCATAAAATGGGAAATGATCGGGGGAGGAGCAAAGGAATCTTTTTCGCAAGTATAAAGCTCTACAAGTACCGAGTACAAAATGAAATAAAATAAAAGAAAAGAAAAGATAGAGATGAGGCGAAAGATGAACAACATATCAAAGTAATAAAAAACCTTGACATAAACCTTAGAGATATGAGTAAAAAAGTATATGTGCACATAACGCACAAAAGTCTAACAATAACAGAGACTGAGCAAGAAGGCGGAGGGCGTGGCTAGGAGGTAGACGAGGGAAGCGGTGGCAAGGCAATCTGGCTCAAACTTTGGTAACAAGTTTTTGTTATTGTTTTCAGAGCAGAGACTGTCTGTGTGTGTGTGTGAGTGTGTTTGACGTTTGGTGTTGTGCCCGCCTAGGCAGCTGTCAAAAATCAACGCAAACGTCAACGCTGAAAAGCGACAAAAAAACACACACACACACACACAGATACTTACACACTTGTGATGCCAGGCATTGGACACATGTTGAAAATGTCAAAAAGTAGGCAACATGTTGTGTGCAAGGCCTCCCTCCCTCCCCTGCAACCCCTCTCTCTTACTGGCCAGCAAACTCAGCTGCCTCTTGTTGTGTTTTGATATATATTTTTTTTTGTATATAAGTTTACTACACACAGCTTGCCTCCTTTCTAAAAGGGCCAAGAAGGTCGCATAGGCCAAAGTACAGAAATACCCAACAAAAAAAAAAAAGAACGCGGGGAACAAAGCGAAGAAAAGCCTTTAAAACCCTTCAACTCATTTTCAAGCTTTTCTTAGCCAGCTGCCAACTATTTTGGCCCAAGCGTTCATTGATTTTTACGGCCAACGCCTTCAAAATGACAACAGGCATCCTTTACCGTTACTTTTTTCGTTAAAGAATTGCCACACCGCCGAAAAGTCTGCCACTTAAGTTGATAACTGCAATGAAACTTTTGTTACATTTTTGCTTGCAACAAAAATTTAAATTTGTTTATCAAATTTTTATAAATTTTGAAATATTTTGAAAAGAAAAAATACCCATATCAATTAGAATGTTAATTATAAGGTTGCCGCGAACGTGGAGTGAAATGTCAATTGAGTTCAGCTATTGGGAAACTGAATAATTAATCATATTTAATGCAAGGGCATGAAAACTTCGTTAACAGAAAGTCAACAGTCCCCTGATGGTTGAGTATTGTGTTGACTTTTTGATTATTTGGCTTTTAGTTGATTATCAAGAGGAGAGAGATCCTCGAACACACACATACATACACTCATATCCTGTAGTCCAGATTTACAATGGAGCACATTCCCTTATAGCCAACACAGAGAGAAAGAGGCAAACAAAAGGACAAGGCAAACGGAACTGTTGAGGCCATGAGGAACTGTGTGACAAAGGCTGTGCTGAAAAGTAACTCCTTTCAGTCGCTTCCTTTTGATGCTCTTCGTTTACTTTTGCAGCAAGACGAGACGAGCTTAAAGTTGCCGCTGGCTCGCTCGTTTTGCGTTTTAAACTAAAAGAAAAACTCATAAAAATTGAGAGTAGAAAGCAGCGGGTAATCATTCTGGTTGGCAAAAAAAGGAATGGGCGACTGTTCAATTTTACGCACGCACGAGTTTTGCCATGGAAAATCATAAAGAAAATTACATTGCAAAACTATCGGGCAACGAGCCATGCCATTCCCTTGGCTCTCTCTTTCGCTCTCTGTCTTTCTCACTCTCTGAATCCGTTTTAAACTTGACATAGTTTCCACGGCCAGAGCCAAGCCAGGCAGGGGAAAGTTAATCATAGCTAAAACTTTGATTTCATTTAAGAAAACTCGTGAAACAAGAGCAACATCCACAACAGGCGCACTTCAATTGTTAGCTTAGGCGAGAGTTTTTCCATGGGTTTTGGGTGATGAGTTGAGAAGCATTCGTCGAGGACGACGGCGATGATGACGATGCCAACAACGACGACGATGACGATGGGGACGTCGACTATGATGATATTGCAGATGACAGCGGGTGTGGAAGTTGTTGAGCCAATGACAGGCCTGAATGAGACAGCAAATAATGGGAGCAAACTCAAAAAAGATGCTAATTCTAACGAATGAAACTCACGGAATTGTTTTCAGCTGTTTTGGCATTGCTCACGAAAAGGGTCGCCTAATAAATAAGGTAGAAAAGCAAAACAAAAAACAGAGTAAATTAATATAATAAAATAAATGGAACTTCCAACAAATTTGGTAATAACAATCAGTTGTACATGAACAATGCAATTAGCAATTTCTTTAATTTACATATTAATACACACACACACATAAAGTAGAGAAATAAATATGAGCCTCTCTTGCCCCAGAGTGCCATAACAGAGTCGAACATGTCTGAACAACCCATTAACATAATTGCACATCTGTTAACATGCCTGTTAACATTGCTGGAGCGAGACGGCATTTATTTATTGCACTGCTTGTTTCAGCTGCATGTTAACTAGAATTTTGTGTAATATATTTAAATATATATTGTTTTAATTAAACCACACTAAATTTCTGTGGCAACTCTCGCATTTTGGCAAAAACAAAATTTTCAAAATCATTTCGCCGCAAATGTCTAAGCAAAAGTGAAAAGCTGCCACTCGCACGCATTCGGCCAAAACTCGACACTCTATCCCCTCTCTTTCTCTCTACCTCTAACGCCTGCTGCGCTGTCGACAACAACAAAAAGTACAAAAAAATGTAACAACAACAACTACAAGAATAACAGCTTTAGCAACGACAAAGTAGACGGTGACGCCGACTGCGTCGTCGACTTCAACATTTACTGTGGCTGCCGATGCCTGAGACGCGACGGCGACGGCGTCGGCGACGAAGGCAGCGACAGTGACAGCGAATTGGGTTAAGCAGCCTGCTGAGTGTGTGTGCGTGTGTGCGTTGAGGTGAGTGTGTGTGTATGTGTGGGTGTGGTGTATGCTTACCCCAGCTAACTCAAATTCAATTGTAGCATGTAGCTTTGTGCCCTTGCCAAGTTAAACGATGAAATGAGCATTTGTGCCAAAGTATGTACAAGAACAAGAACAACAACAGCAGAAGCAGTAGCAGCAGCAGCAGTAACAACAACAACAGCAGCAAAAACACACAACAAAATACACATAAATTATACTTTTTGCCTTCCACAGCCGTTACGTTGCGCTACGTTACGTTTGACGTTGCGTTTTACGGGATGCTGAAGCGGCTTTTGTTTTGTGTTGTTGTTACTTTTTTTGCAGTTGCTTTTTGTTGTTTTGTTTTTCTCTTGCATTTAAATTAAGTCTAAATGCCGACAAGCGGTTCGTTGTTGTTGTTGTCGCTCTTGTTGTCGCTGCTGTCGTTGTTCCTAATGTTAATGTAGTTGTTGTTGTTATTGTTGTTGCTGTTTCTCTTGTAGTTACTACGCCCATTGAGCTCCAGGGTTGCAGAAGACTAACAGAAATGTAGCTTTAAAATATATAAAAGCACATTTTATGTGCTTTATGAAACAGGATGGGGGCGAGACCAAGAGAAAGAGCGAGTGAGATAGAACTAGAGACGGGGCGCTAAGCAATTGAGCTTGGCGAAAGTAATTGCTTTAGTAATTGTGACAATAAAATTTAATTATTAGAGACAGTTTTGCTGACAAATTGCTAAATTTGTAATTGAAATTTTGTCTGTGTCGAGGCCATGTTAATTTACATTTCATTTACATAGCCATGCAATCAGCACAAAAATTAACTACAATAAGCGCAGAAACTTAAAGCACTTTAGTAATTAGAACACTTACTCGTATACCACTTTAAGCGTATTAAAAGTGAAGTCACTCTGACCATATGCAAGAAACTAAAGCGCTTGAGTAAACTCGCTGCTAAGTGTATAAAACTTTAAGCGTATAACAGTCTGACGGGCAGTGAAGTCAATTCGACCGCTGGAAATATGATAGAGAATTATAAAAAGCAATCAATCGTTGATGTGCTCTTTATTTCTCTAAACAGCTTCTGTCGAAATTTCATATAAAATGCTTTGTTCATCGCCTTCTGTGACTTTCAATTCACCGTGGTGAGCGAGAGATGAAGAGAATGAGAGAGAGAGAGAGAGAGAGATGATAGAGCGGAAATTATAAATGCTGTGCAGTTTGTATTGACATTTTCCCAGGCTATGGCTGGCCATATTTATTTTCAATTTAAGCGAAATGCTCGCATGTTGCACAGCAAGTGGAGCGACTGGACTGGATGGCTGCATGGATGGCTCTGTTGCTCTGTGTTGCATGCCTCGCGCACATTTACACAACGACGAAGTGTAATTTATGTGGCCCCCAACAGCGGCAGTAAAGTTAATGCCCCTCGAACAGTCGAAGCGAGGCTGCATGTTGTAAAAACTTTTAAAACTGACCCTCATCATAATTGAAATGCGCTAAAAACAAAAGCGATGCAAAAATCTTTTTTAATGAAAATTCCCACACACACACACACAAACACTCATGGCTGCCATTTGGGGCCAAGCGGAGCCAATACACTTAGTCAATATAAATTATATCTAAATATGAACTAAGCCAATGGCTTTTTATCGCAGTAACTCTCTCTCTGCCCTATGCAAATGCTACTGTGGCTTATGCAAAATACTATAGCATACTTTTTGGGGCCCAGAGGAACTCTGCGCTGCGGTTTAACAATTAAGCCACAACCTTGTGCACAAAATATTAATGCTATTGCAACACTCGCTAATATTTTCAGGCATTTTTACCAGATCAATATTATTGGTAAATTATAATAAAATAATGGCGTCATGAATGTTAATTCATTTAATTAATTAATTAATTGTGAAATCTTTTACATAATCAAAACTTAATATACTTTCTCGAAATATTTTCAAATTGAACATTAATACAATTATCAACAGATTTTAAAATAATTATAAAACAATTATCGATAACTTTTCATAATTAAAATAGTTTTCACATTTCAAGAGCGATTAACATTTTTTCTAAAATTCTTTAAAAACATACGTTGAAAAGAGCTTCGCTAGTAATAGTAATAACACTATTTAAAAATAAAAAAGGAAACTATTACAACAGTTGCATTTTATAGTTGGTAGTCGTGTGAAGTTAGATAATTTATTAGACGATTGTTTGGCAGCAGTTAAAAACGGCACGTGGCAAGCACTCGAAATTAAGCTAATTGCCTCGCTGAGCTCAGCTCGCAAAGGGCAACAAAAAGCGCCAACTAAATGTAATTCGAGCTGAGTTTTTGCTGTGGGCCAAAGGCCAAAGTGGTTGGTGGGCGGGGGATGTCCTCCTCCGTCCAATGCTACAAAATGCCAACAATTATTTAACAGTAAATAATTCATAAATATTTTATGACTTGCATGTCACAAATTGTGAGCGGAAAACATTTTGGCGAGTTGGCGCCAGCCAAAAAACTGTTCATTTAAATTTTAATTGCTTTATAAATGCTAAAAAGTCCTTGAACTTTTGCGTAAGAGTGAAAGTGCCGCCCCACACCACCCCCCTACAGACCCCACAGACCCACCAGAGCCACCCTAGAACCACTCAGCGAAATGTTGCTGGGCACAGGCAAAGCCAAAGCCAAAGTGGCGAGAGAGCTGCCCTTGCAAATGGTTGGCAACTCGTTTGAAGCCTTTTTCAAAATATAAATAAAACACAACAAAAAGACAAGCAACAAAGCAAACAACAAAAAAAAAGCGAACGAGAGATATATATTAATAAAATTTTCACGCGCAACTTTTGTGCTGTGCAACAAACAACGAAATGAAAGCCGAAGAAAAGACAAACAACAACAATGAGCTCAGCAGCAACGGGCTATTTAGTTACAGCTGTAGCCAGCGGCCATTGCACAGGAAGGACGTCGCCTCGCTTCCCTCTCACCTCCACCTCCTCGCTCCGCAGACAAACAATGAATATGAGCATACAACATGCGGATTCTCTCTGTGCTCATCTCGCTCTTTTATCTCTATCTCGCTCCCTCTCTATCTGTGTGTGCTGCTTATGTGAAATGATGTCCGTTAGGTATACTTGAGAAATTTTTAAGTGTGTGCAACACTTTCACTGCTTCAACAACCCAAAAGGCTACCGGAACAGCAACGTGCTGCGGGGGCGGAGGGGCGGAAATGTTGATGGGGGGTGGGGGTCTTGGCTCTGCTCTGAACTGCTCTGATGCCATTTCCGCTCGAAACACTTGCAACGCATGAGAGCCTGTTGGACAGTGTAACTGTAAAGCCCTCTGCTCTGCTCTCACGCCGGGCACGTGTCCGATGCCAAAGAGTTTGTCAGCAAAAAGTAAAAACAGCAGAAGCAGCTCAGTAATGACAGCATTACTATTTAATTACTGCTGGTAATTAAAGAAGTTATTCAAGTAATTACACTGCAAAAATATAATTGTTCAGGCGCATAATGAAGACATTTCGACGATCATTATTGAAGCCATAATTCATTTGGTCAATTTGTATTATGTGCAGAAAACAATCGAGTGCAATGCGCAACCTCAATTACACAATACTTATAATTAATATCTTATTGCAGTCAACAATTATTTTTTAATTCAATCGACTGTCAATGAAAGATAAATGGTTACCAACAAAAAAATAATAAAATACGAGTATAGTAAAATGTTTCGAAATTCGTGGAAAATATTAAGCTTTTTGATTTAGATAAATATTTATTTGTATAAAAAATGTATAATTGCAACTAAAAATTTTGTACTTTAGTTTAAATGTAATATTATTACATTCTTAAAATAGAAACGATTTTACTATAATTTTTTAATAATAAAAAATTTTTAAATAGAATGCCAATGTTTAATGATTAAATTAAAATCCTATTAATCAAATCAAATGTTATTCTTAATTTGAAATTTCTGGAATTCCGAAAATTTTTTCAAAATATTTCTTTTCTTAGTATAATTTTAAAAGGCCAAAATTATACAGTATTAAAATAGTACAAGCCATTTAGAAATAGATTAATATCTTATCCTCCTTTATTTGAAACTTAAACACTTTTGAGGTATCAATTTTTTATTAAATTTATAATACTTCAATCCAAAGTATTTTATACACTTATTGGCAAAGAAATACTTAAAATATATGAAGGAATATAACTATTTAAAGTAATCAATTTAAAAATAAAAATATCATATATATCATATTTATATAATACTAATAATTAGATTCATTTATTGCAAAGTTCTTTTTATATTCTAAGTTTTTCTAGAGTTTTCTTAAGATGTTTGTCTGCCATTAAGCTAGATAAATAACAATCTTCGTCATTAATTGTAGTGAGAGGTTAATTACTTTGGAACTCATCCTCAGATGAACCAACTCGCCTGATTCATTTAATATTTAGAAACCCTAACAAATTCCTGAACCTTCGTTTTTGGGAGTAGCGTGCTTACAGCTGTCTTCATGGCCGCAGCACATGATGAGCGTTTTGCAATCCTGCAAGTTTTATGTTTGTGTGTGTGTGTGAGGGAGAGAGTATATGTGTGTATGTGTTTATAGGAGCGAATGTGTCGGTATCTCCTCTCTATGTATGTGTGTATGTATGTTTTTGTTGCCATGCCGTTTGTTTTCATTGTTGTCGTTAGAAGCGAGAACGCTGCTCGTGCTGCTCCTTCGCCTGCCGGCAGTTTGTTTTAATGAATGAACATTTAGACACACACACATACACACTCGTATCGTATACATATGTGTGTGGCACACTCACACACTCGAGATACATGTCTGTGCTAAAGTGGCAATTAGAAAGTTGCTTAAAAAACAAAAGCAGCTATGTTACTTAGCCATGCCATAGCCCCCTCCTTTCCCCTACTTGTGTTGCACAGTGGCAGGCCAGTGTCGAGGCCTTCGAGCTGATTTATGTGGCAAATGCATGTGCCTACACAAAAATTAGCCTTGGCGTTGCATTCCACAGTGTGTCAATATTAATTATGCATAGCACAAGCTCCCGAGAACTAGAACAACTTCAAGCCCCTTCAGCACAATAGCAAAAAAAAAAACACAAAAAAAAAGGTTAGTGCAACCGCAAAATGAAGTTCGGGAAGGTCGCAGCGAAAAAGTGCTTTAAGAGAATATGCTCAAACATTTTATACTGCGAGTGTTGTGCTCGACAAAAAACGAAAATAACACAACACAATTCGATTTCTGGCACCATTTGCTTAAGAAACCCATATACATACATGTATATATGGATGTTGCTCTGCTCTCTTCCTCTTTCCGGTGCCTCTCTCCCACTTGGCTGCCCTTTTATTATGTGTGCTTTTTATTGTATTACGCTTTTGTTGGTTTTTGGCTTTGGTTTTTCAACTTCGTTTTACGCTTCAGCGGCATAAATATATAAATTATTAACTCACCACACTGGGGTACTGGTATTTGTGTGTATGTGTATGTGTATGGAAGTGAATGTGTTCGTCTTCTGAGAAGTGAGGCTGCTTGTGGCCTTAGCCCTTTTGCCTTTAACGCATTGTCCTTGATGGCACGCGCACCTTTCTCCCTTGTTTTTTCCATACTACACCCTGTAAATGCGTGACATTGGAAACGTGTACGCTTCACATTAGCAAAATGCCAAGTGTCTTAACTGCAAGAATGTGCGCCAACTAAGCACATAATTAACCAGTCATGTTAACAAAGTAATCGCTTAACAGCATGCTGTTAGCTTAACATAATTGATGCACTGCTATCAGCATAGCTGATTAGTAGACTTGTATTTAACAGCACACAATTAACCCAGGACAGTCAGGAAGGTAACTGCTTAACAGAATACTGTTAACAGCTAATATTTAACAGAACCGATTAGAAGGGCTTGCAAATTAGGAATCTTTGATTTAAGGATAATTAAATGATATGAAAAATTTAATTTGTTTAAAAAAATATTTATATTTAATATAAATAAAAGATGTAGGAGACTCGACTACAACAATAAAATATTTCATTTCTTTAAAATAATAAATGGAACTAAATAATTCTGTGAATTATATATACTATTCAATTCGAATTCCACAGAATTTTAACTCTCATCAAATATTTATCCCTAAATTTCAATTCTATAATTGAATTTTCATATGCTTTTAAGCCTTTAAGAGGGTATCCTTTTGGGACAGCATTGTCAAGGCGCTCTGAGTTGTTTTTTACATTGTTGTTTTTCTTTTTATTGTTTTGTATTATTTTTAGTTATTTGTGCGCGTGGCCATGTGTCTACATGATTTATGATCGCACATTTATAGTGCTGACAATTGAATGATATTTTTGTGCCGACATCAAGTGCGTTTGGCTGCCCCTCCTTCAACACGCTCTTCTGTGTCTCTCAGGTCAGAAACCGCTGTGATCGATGGACATGGGTGTAGTTTTGGGGGGCTGGAGTTGATTGCTGGCGTTTTTGACATTGTTTGCAGTCGTTGAGTGGCGTTGTTGACCAAATAGCCTTAGGTTACAAATGTGCATTCCACACATACAAACATACGTATTGTATGTTTGAAATATATTTGAATATCAATTTAAATTCATGGCAAAACGTAGTAAAAATGAAAAATGTCACAACCATTTCTCGTTTTGAACCCATTTTATTTCATTTCGAAAACACCGCAATTATTTATGGGCAATTTTATTTAAATTATTGCAAAGAATTTGATAAAGTTATTTAAAATGCCATGCAATGATATTTGTATTAAGAATTTATGTTAAAAAAAATTGACAAAACAAGCCAATAAATCTTCGAGTTTTGCAACTTTGATAGCCCCCACCCAAGTCACGACACGCAAAGAAAGAGAAAAGAGTTAGCCAAGTTTTTTATTTTCTTACTTTCTTGTTTACACGAATTAGGAATGATACACGAAATCAAAGGGGCTGGGCTTTCATTTGGGCTCACATAGAAAAGTCATTTTTCAACAAAAATGTCGCATTTAATCAGCATTTTGTGTTCCTCGCTCGACTGTTTATAAGTATAACCAACATGGAAGAAGACAAAACGCCCCGACACTTATCAAAATGTCATTAAAAATTCACTTTGCCAGTCGGTGTGAGAGACCAAACTTTGAACCCAAAGCAAAGTCACGCAGAGCGGCGACAATTTCAGTTTTGATATAAAATGTAACCATTGGGAAACATAAATGTCATTTAAGATAAACGTAAAAATTGCCATTTGATGGCGCTTTTCTAGCAAAAATACATGTAGTCAAGCACTTGAAGAGCAGCAACAACAAAATAGAAACGAAACAGGAAAAAGAAAAAAAAAAAAAACAAAGCGCCAACAAAAAAGTTCTTGAAAGGTAACCGGAAAAAGCAAAAGCACTCACCTGGCGGTGTTAAAATTTAATTGACTTACTCGCAAATTGCCTGAAATAATTTGAAAGACATCCAAAAGCGAAACATTTTGGCTCGTGGTTAATTTAATTTCGTAAATTAGTCGACAAATATATGTATATAAATATATACATCTATATGTATAGTCTAATTATATTTGCATGTTTGTCTGCTAATCATATTTCGAATATGAGCTTTAATGTGCACAAATTTGGTTAACCTCTTATTATGGCTTATGCCGAAACATTGAAAACCTCAATTCAATTATTGCCATTAACATTCTCAAAACTGAGGCTATCTGAAGGCGTGTGTCAAACAGTCAAATAAATATTGACGTCTACGAATCGATTTAGACGTTAAAGACATATTCATTTAAATTATGCACTTCTAAAACTTAATGTATGAAAGACGAAGACGAAGATTTAAATTACGATAATCGGATGCATTATTAAAAACAATGTTCGAGCAACAACTGAATTCTGAAATTATAATTTTAGTAAATTAATCATTAAATTTAGATTAATATTTTCTTTCCAATTTTAAGAAATACACAACATTTAAAGCAAAAATTAAATTTATAGTAAAGAAAATCAACATCTAATTGCAAAACTAGAATATCTTATGTATACAAATATAAAATAAAATTTGATATGTAAGACATGCTTTTTAAAGTTAATTGAAATTATAAATAATATAAATTTTATTGAATGTCTTTACTATGCAAATTTGTTTAAAAGGTGTAAATAAATTATGTTAACAATCGATTTGAAAATATTTGAAACCACATCAAAAGCCATATAATTAAATTCGGGTCGAATGTTGTTATCGTCAGTGGTATTGATTAATGATTTCATTCAAATTTAATCAATTCAATGATTGCATGTTTGAAAGCCATAATTTCTGTGTCATGACCATGTCGGTGTGGAACTTAAAGTGCTTCTGCTTTGCTGCGGCATTTGATTAACACATGACTCTCATGACTGACTTCTGAGAGTCTGACTGGGTGTTTATCATTACAAAGTCATCATCATCTGCTTCTACAGGGAATCAGAGAGAGAGAAGAGAGAGAGAGAGAGAGAGAAGGTGTCAGAGGTATTACTACGATGCGGAACTATATGAAAAATGTTTTATTACTACACGTTGTACATTTACAGTTACAAATGAGACATACACAGAGACAGAGAAGAGGCTGGCAAACAGACACTCGTGCGTGTCTGTTTGCCGCTATTCACACACACTTGCTTACACACACACTCGTACACTCACACAGCAGGCGGACGCTAAAAGAGGTGTCTGGGGCGTCGGCCATTGTGTTGGCCATGCACAAACAGGAAGACGCGTCGGCTGGGCGAGCAGACAAACCAACTCGCAGGCATACAAAGTGAGTTATGAAATGTTGACAAGACATTTTATTGTACACACACACACACACACACACATTCGCACACGCGCACATGAATATAAATCATGTGAGTGCGCCCTGCT
The DNA here is from genome assembly GCF_009650485.2 of Drosophila albomicans. Classification (NCBI taxonomy): domain Eukaryota; kingdom Metazoa; phylum Arthropoda; class Insecta; order Diptera; family Drosophilidae; genus Drosophila; species Drosophila albomicans. Next base: position 8,529,882 of record NC_047628.2, on the reverse strand, counting down.
GTAGGCTACAGTTGCAAGCAACAGCGCACACACAGTAAAGTTGTCTTATTATTGCATCAAGTGACCAGCATCAGCAGCAGAGTGGCTGATAAATTTATGCGCCTCCAAAGAACTGGCATCATTCTAGTTGCACAAGTTCGTCGTTGAGCAGTCAACGTGGCGTATGAGTAATGCATGTTACGTATACGCCATGCACAACAGGCATACAGGTTTGAAAATTTGAATTATCTAATGGCGAGAGTGGAGCTCAGATAGCACTGTCATTCTGATAACCAATAAAGCAGGACTTGTCTCGCCTTTGGCCAAAATGTTCTGCATTTCATGGACTGTGCTGCTACATTGGACTAGATAATGAATGTGGTAAACTGTGCGAAACATTTCGAGTGGTTGTACAGAATAAATCACTCGAAGCACAGCAAAGCACAATCAACGTGGCAACGTGGCGTATAAGCAATCTGTAGATGAATGCACATTGCTCATACGTCATGGTGGTCGGGCGTGAATGCGGAATTGAACGCGAATGACTTGAAAGTGACTGCTCAGCGGCAGTCGTTAGCTAACATTGAGAAGATCTGTATTCACAGATAAATGTATAATATACATACATAGTAAATGTTACTCATACAACGTGTTGGCCAAGTGGTTAACTCAATAGATGGCCGATTGGCCAGTTTGAATGCAGCTTGTTGAGTCGTCGTCGTCCTTGCTTGCCATCTACTTCAATCAAGCAGGACTGCTTCTGCTGTTGCTGCTTCTGCTGCCTGTTGGCCTTCTGGCCTTCTATAGCCTGTTGGCATTCAAAAGCAGCTTTGCTCTTTGAACTCGTTAAGGCCAGGCCAGCATCAACAGCATTTTGCCAAAGCATTTCGCTCAGTTTAATTTCGTTTTGGCAGCTAAACTTGGAATTAAATTAATAGCGTCTGCGTCGCATTGCAATTCACGGACTTAGCGCAACAGTATCTCATTTAATGTCTGTTTTTACGAGTGCCAACGTCCACTTGAAGCGACTTCAGTTTCGTTGGGTGAAAACTCCTCGCGGACTTAACCCCTAGGATAAGAGCAGCCTCCCCTCTGCGATACTCTTTTCTCATCCGTGCTGTGCTCTTGCGAGATTCAAATCCGCGCGCGCCCAAAAGACCTTGACACATTTTCAACCGTCATTTTTTCCATTTCTACTGTGTCCTTTTTTGCTCTCTCTCTCTCTCTCTCTCTTTCTGTGTGTGTGTGTGTGTGTGAGTTTCCTTTTATTTTTTGTGCGCTACGTTTTGGCTCTGCTTTTTGCGCTTTGGCTGGACCATTTGCTTTCAACGGCTTTGCATAGGCCGTCGCTTGTTTTAATTTAACTTACTTATAAACAACTTGGGATTGTCGCTGTCAAAATGGGGCTTTAAACGGCGCGCAGTCGTTTTCTTGAAACTGAAACTGAAAATGGAAATGACCTTCAAGTGAAAAACACGCGCCAAGTGCCGACACAAAACCTCAACACGTGCGCCAGCGCCTGCAAATATGCAGCGTGAAAATTCATAGGAGAAAGCGAGCGAGCGAGCGAGTGTGTGTAACCCTTGTAGCCCTTGGCTGCCGAGTGCCATCAAAGTGTCGACGTCGACAGCGCCCTGGAGGCACTTAAGACATTTGCGGCATGTTGCATGCAACACATACCATAGACACACACACATATCTTTCAGCTCTGCCTACCACATTCTAGTAATTGAAGACACTCGCGCATACACACACACACACACACACAGCCGCATAGAAAATTAGAGGAAGACAAAAAAGTTGCCGAAAAGTGTTAAAAATGACAGCAATGTGTCTATGCCTGGTTGAATTTTGGCACAACATGCGTTGCCAGCAGGCATTAAAATCATTGTCAGCTTGAAAGGCCAAAGGGATGAGAGAGGAAGAGCTGCCACATTGTATGCATTATGGCCATCAATTAACGGCCGGGCGAAATTATGTTGACACTAAGGCCACGTTGATGCTAAGTGAATGCCAGAGGCAGACAGCCCATCCAACCAAGCAACCAACCAAACAGAGAGCGTGAGCGAGAGTCGCTTTAAGATGTGACCTGAAAATCACTTGAACCGTCAACACATCAAAATATTTACGAGCCATAATAAAGCGAGAAATATGAAAGCAATAAACAGTGGACAACACAGGCCACACAGCCAGAGCTTTCTGCTCTCAGCTCTCTACTCGACTCGATTCGGCTCAGGTGTGTGTCCAGTGTCCAAGTTTTTGACTCGAGCCGTAAAAAAAGAAAACTACCACAGGCCAAAGGCAAACAAGGCAATAAACGTACAGATCAATTTCTAATGCTCAATCAACTAAAAAAGAAAGAAAGATGACCGGAATAAAATGAAATAAAGCGAGTTTGAGGGAATCCGTCGAGAGCTTTCTGGGTAGAAATTCTTGTGATAAAATAAGCTGATTGAAAGCAGCTGCAAAAGATGCGATTCTTTTATTTCGTCATGCTTGTGGGCGGCGAACGATTCAGTCAGCTTATGTGACTCATGTGCCAAAACTGGCAATAAAAATAATTATTATGAATATTTCTTTTTATGCGTTTTATATATATGGCACGTGTGGGAAAATTTCGTTCAAACTTGCTGGCTTCGTAGAAGAATTACAGATAATGATAGCATATAAATGCAGATGAGAAGTAGTAGATAAAAATAAAATTATATTGTAATAGTCTGAGAAGCATGTGCGTATGAGAAGCAAATGCATATGCAGATGAAACTTAAGGTACAGATAGAGATTGAAATAGATGGAGTGACGGAGATGACGACAATTAAACTCGACAAATGTAAAGTCCTTTTGAATCAATGTGAAAGTTTTTTCTTGTGATTTTTATGCGATGAATATTAAAGACGTGAAGTGTCCTCGAGAACTAGTCGAAGACGAAGTTCCTCCTCCGTTCGCATTTGCGGCCATAAAACTTTTGGCCAAAGCCAACTTTGTCTAATTATGCGCAAAAATGTGCTCAGTAGTGACCATAAAGGGGTTGTGCATGGGCCAAGTCATAAAAAAGTAAAAGGTTCTTTGCGGTGCCACTGGACAACTTTCGAGCCATTAGGCGAGCACAGGAAGAAGCTCTTGCTGACTTGGCAGAGAGTGGAATGAGTCTAAGGAAGTGGCTTTTTGCGGAGCGTTAACAAATGCGTGTGAAGCGAACTTTTTAATTACGTTTAATTAAGACTGCCGCCGACAAAAATGTGCAGAACAAAAGCAAAGATAAGTAAATAAAACGCAGCTGCCAATAGGCAACTTATGTTACACTTATTTCCTCTCTCTCTCGCTGCCAACTTCTTTTCCATTGTCAAATGAGGCAGCTATGAGTTGCAAGCTGTCGGCCCAACAGTTGCACACAACACGCAGTTACAACAGAACACACAACATAACAGAGCACTGAGAGGAGGCAACGAGCATCGACAACAGACTCATGAATGCGTCTGCTACAACATCATTAAATTGTTTTCCCTAGCTACATGTAACGACAGAGCCAGACTGACAACAGTAGACAGCAACAACAACAGCAACAGCAATAACTGACAACAGCGAACGAAAATCAACAATTGCAAAAACGAATAGCCCTGTGTCGTGTCTCCGGCTCAGCTTTACACCAGTTTTGTAACTGTATCCAGTCGCTCGCTTAATGTTATTTTCCTCACGAATTTTGTGTTATTGAATGCAACTCGACTCTGCCACAAACCGCACACTTGCCAGACACACAGGAATTGGCATGTATGTGTGTGTTTGTGATGCATCTCATGCATTCGGCATTTACAAGCAGTGCAAACATCAGCCAAGAAGCTGTCAAAACTGCTGACAAGCCAAAAGCAAATGAAATTTTATTGAAAAGAAATGAGAGGAAAATTCGTAGAAATCACAAATAGCTGAGAATCGTAAGATATTTATCAATTTCAAACATATTGACTTTCAAATTATTTAAATGTTATACAAATATGCAATAACTGACATTCCACAGCAGCACATAGTTTCTTTTTTTACGTAAAATTGGAAAGGAAAATCAATTTCAATTACGGAAACATTGAAATGCAATTTTATCTTATCAGTGCGGTTTTCTCTTCACTACAAAAAAAAATATATATATTTACATTTTCTAATGTAGAAATCAATACCAAAGGCAACTTACATAGAAAAAACAAGCTCAATATTTATTTTTTATATATTTTAGCAATAAAAAAAGGTTAAATAAACATTTAAATTAAAATCTATTTCAATGTTTGAATGAATGAATTTATTGGGAAATGTTATGACTTTTATCTTTTGTATTTAGATACTAAATACTAAATTCTAAATTCTAAATACTAAATACTAAATACTAAATACTACATACTAAATACTAAATACTAAATACTAAATACTAAATACTAAATACTAAATACTAAATACTAAATACTAAATACTAAATACTAAATACTAAATACTAAATACTAAATACTAAATACTAAATACTAAATACTAAATACTAAATACTAAATACTAAATACTAAATACTAAATACTTAATACTAAATACTAAATACTAAATACTAACTACTAAATAATATAAAGATAATGGCTCTCAGTAACTCAAGTGAACTTCTACGCCTCCTAACGATGTCTTCTTAAATAGTAACATAGTTACGGGGCTGCAAATCTTTTACAATCACAATAAAAATGAAGCGGCTTCAAGCTTTCCAGCTAAATTTTGTATCATTGTCGCTCTCTCTCTCTCTCTATCTTCTTCATTATCTGCTTTATTACCTCCTTATTCGGCGTGTCTATTAGGCGAAATAAAGCTAAACTTGGGCAGCCAAAACCAAGACAAAAGTCTGAGTCTATTCTTGCCAGCAGCACATTGAGCTTCAGCTTTTAGAATGCAAGTACTATATTTTCATGCCGTTCATGATGCATTCATTCATGAAGATGCCTGCATGCTTCTCCATCATCCTATCAGATGCTGTTGTTGTCATATTTATTGCTCTTGTTGTATTCGTTGTCTTCTTCTTCTTCTTCGTTTTCTTTTTCTTTCTTGTTTGTTGTTGTTAGCGATGCTCAATGAAGCACGAAGTCACGCTTTAAAGGCGCAATAAAAATGGGCAGCAGTATGTGAGCACAGAGCATTTGTTTGACTTGTGAACTGCAATTGCTGCGTGACTCAATATCGCGCAGTGTGTCAATATATCAATATCTCATTGTCTGTTTTCCGCAGTTATCGCAGTCAATTGTGCAATTAAAGCACACGGTGTGTTGTAATTGCGGTCCAGAGCTGTGAAGGTTGTATGTGTTTTATTAGCAAAAAAACAACAAAAAAGTTGACAACTTGCGAATGGATTGAGGACAAGGTAGAAAATGTGAGAGAGCGATGGTGTTGATGATACGAAGGGTGCTTTTTGCGGTTAATAATAATCAATAAATGCAACGCCCCTAACCTTTGCGGAACTGTCGATAGCCGCAAAGGGCACTTCAGCAGCATTTGGTTCAATGGCAACTGCCATTGAAAAATATATTATATAGTGTAGTATATAATAAAAATTCCTTTGCATAGAGCTGCCCGCTCTATTGGTTCTTCCTCTTCCTTTTGCTCTTGGTTATAGCCATCTCTTTCTTCGCTCGCTCTCTGACAATCGATAAGCCTTTTGCATAGATGTGCGAAAAGGAGGCGTTGGCAGGAACCATCCGCAACGTCACCCGAGTCCTCATCCTCACTCTTCTCTTCCGGTCCCAGCTACCTTTCAAAACTTTAAATGAAAAACTTTAAGTGCAACACGCAGATGTGTGTGTGTAGGTATGTGTGCTTGTGACGTTGCACATTGGTTGCGCTTGGGTTTTATGGTGAACTCTTTCACGCGTGGCTTGTTTTCATTACTTGAACTAAACTTTAATGTCCTCGAACTCGAGGAACTTGACAATATTTGGCAAATGATTCACAAAGTGTAGCTTTAATATCATTAATTATATTTAAATCAACTGAGGATAACTGTGCAATTTCTTTCTGTGAATTTTATAATATGGCAAAATTATATATTTTTAAATTGTTGAACAAAGTGCTTGATAACTAGTTATTAAAGAAAATTCCAATTAGTTATTTTTGCAACTACTTTCTAACAAATTAAATTTAGTTTTTACAATGAAAGTTCTAAATTGAAACTATTTTGCAACTTTTTTCATTAAAATTAAATTTGTTGTTTAAATGTAGTTCTAAAACAGTATTTTATAATAAATGAAATATGTATATGCTTTTGAAATATTTGTAGAAATAGAATATGCTTTTCATTGAAAGGGGTTAATAATCTACATAATTGTTGACTAAATATAATTAAATTTATGTTCACCAATTTAATATTTTTATGCATTCATAATTATTAATATTCATCAATTATTCGATTTATCATATTGCATTTACTTTTTAATAATCAACAATTTCCCAATCTTTTTAATTTGAGGCCTTTGAACCTCAGCTTTTCTTTCAATAGTCATTTTTGCTTCGCAAATGAGATTAAAAAGCATTTAAAATGCGTAAGGATTAGTCAGTAAAAGGCTTTAAATCTTTTTTAAATGAAATCAGCACAATTTATTCAATTGACATGGTTTAAAATGGCTTCTTTTCAAATATGCAAATTTGTTTTGTGTTAAGTGGCCACTGTACAATGTCCATAGGACTCACACTCACACACACTCATTCACACATAGAAGGCACTCATACACTCTCATACATCACTAGACTCAGCTAGTACACACACTCACATAGTCGCTGCTTTGGCAAATGCTGTGCTGTGAGCTGTTTATCAATGCAAATATTTTGCATACGCCACGTTGCACGTAAATTGCAAGTGCACATCCGTCGTCGACGTTGGCGTCGTCTTTGTGGCGCTGCCCCAACTCTGAGTTGTTGGCGTTCCCAAAGTAAATACACACGCGGTCGTCGCTGAAAGGCCTAAAATTGTGTTGTGTGTATATGTGTGTGTAAGAGATTGAGTTAGTGTGCGTCTGTGTGTAGAGCGAGTACATGCATAATGGAAAACGTGGCATATAGACAGGCGCTCGCAAAGTTTCACACCTGCCTCCTGCCTCCTGACCCTTCGCTGAGTTCCCTCGTTGTTAACTTTGTTTGCGCTGGGCATTTTAAATGAAAAGGTAAAGGTAAAGGTAAAAAGGTAAAGCCAAAAGCTTTTGCCGCGCCTCGCCTGCCACAGTCGCGGATCTAAGCGTGCTAGGCATCAAGAAAATATGCTCAAGTAAAATGAGCAATTAAGGATTATTGCTCGGTTTGCCCATTTAAATTATGAGGCAATAACTGAAAGGTGAAAGCTTCACGCAAATGGCGTAGCCGCTTAAAATCGCGTCTGACAGCTACAGCTACAGCTGCTGTTGCATGGTGTGTGTAAGCCACAGGATATATATAATATAGTATAGTGAAGGCATGTGCTAGATTAACTATGCAAAGGATATGCACAAGCCCGGGAGAGACTTCGCCTTAGAAACGTAATTCACTTTCTGCGTGCGTTGCGTTATTTTATTTAACTCGATCACAAATGGCTCATATTACTGCTTGCGTAATAACATTATAAAATATTCATAGAACTGCTTCAAATAATAGGCTCTATGCTAACAGCAAAATGTCTAATATCAATTGTTTATGAATTCCTCAAGCTTATATGAAATCTTGACAATTCTCTGTTAATACTTGAAGAATAACAGCTTTCTGTTAATTCGTTGTTGCTCATTCTCTGCTTATCTAACATTTTAACAGGTTTCTGTTAATTACGTGAGAATAATATAAAATAATTGTTTGTAAATCATATTTGTGTGACAAACAACGTATGTACTAAAAGCAACATTGAAATTAAATTAACTAAAGTATATAATTTTAGCAGATTGAGGTGGCACATTTTTACAAAGAATTGATTTTGTTATTTTACTGGCTTTATGCGAACTATTTTGTTTTTCTGCCGAAGTTATCAAGTTAGATAAAATATGTAGTTGGGCGAAAGCAACTCTTGCTCATTACGCATTCATTTCAATTTACTAATAACAACAATAATGGTAATATACAAGAATTAGCTAAATTGTACTCAATTAATTTTTAACGCATTGCTTATCTGATGTTCAGAGTGAACCTTTAATTAAGTGAATTAAATCAAGGCACATAAAATATAGCACACAGCAGTTAAGAACAGAAATTAAATACAATTGAATAACTTTATTATCTGGCGGATAACAAATTTTCAGAAATTAATTACAGTATCGTAATGGTTTAATATGTGCAATATTTTAAGCTTTAAATATAATTAATTTCTGCATAAACATAGAAAATGTCATCGATACATATAGAAAAATGTAAACACTTTTCTTTTGAACTTCTTTATGCATTTTTTACAATTTTATTTAATATATTTTTTTTAGACAGCTTTCGTTGCTTTCAGATTGGCTCACATAACAGGAAACAAATGCGTGAATTCCTGATTTTAGCACGTTTCTTTAGATAGAGCACTTCACTGCAGTGGTGTTGTTGAATTCATGCTGCTACATGCTGCTTATCTGTTTAGCTTGACTTGTTAAGCTTTCAGCTTACGTAGCCATCGATTGCGGTGGCAAGCAACAACTCTTCTTGCCTCGACTCGAGTGGGGCATTTCACACCCTGCTCAGTTGTACCTGGATGTCAGTTCAACTTGAGCAGCGATAAGCAAAGAAAGTCGAAGTGGTTGCAACTTGCAACAAACTGCATCTCGTATGCAGTGTGTTGGGCTCTAACAAAGTGGCATAAACTTGGCTAACATATGGTTAGAGTTTGTGGTGTTGGCTTTTCTGAGTTGACGCTTCACTTGTCAGCCTCTGCCGCTGCTGTTGTTGTAGTTGTTTGTTTGCAGTTTTTCTCACATGTTTTGACTGCAACTTTTTGCACATGCAACAAAGTGCAATCTGTGTGCTGCCACATGTGCATATGTATGAAGAAAGGCCAAAGGCCAAAGGCAGTCGTGTGACAATAATTATGGCAGTCGCTCTTATTGCTTTTACTGGGTAATCAAATTCACAGCTGCAACCACTTCCCTCTCTCTGTCTCTCTTTCCTACTGGCATAAGAAAAGCAGAGACCAAAGAAGTGGCAATGGAAGTTGCAAGCTGCTGCTGCTGTTGAAGCCACTTTAACATGCACCGCAAAGCCAAGCAAAACAAAAGGAAATGGCAACCAAACCGCTACAACAACTTGAGGCAAGTGGCCAACTGCCGTTGTCGTAGTCGTTGCCTCAATCACAATCCAAGGTGCAACTTGCTGTACATGTTGCAACCTCATTCCAGCCACACCACTGCCAAGAGGCGGAAACAATGCCAAGCGCAAGAAAAAGAAATTAAAACTTGGCCGGAGTTAAATAAAAAATGCATGGCCACAAAAGGCAAAACTTTTTCAATACCCCTTAATCTAAAGGTGATCCAAAGGTCCATTTATTCAGATCGATGGGAACATTGGTCACTACTATCGCTCCCGCAATAAAAAATGTTAAAGAAAATTACAGAGACAGCTTGAATAAATAAATTATTGTTGAACTTGAATCGATATATAAAGTTTCTTGTATTTACCATAATTAAATTTCAAGTGGGAGAGAAAAATTAATGGATAATACTTGACAAATAAATTATTCAAATGTTTCATTACTAAACTTTAACATAATTTATTTCATCTATGATAAACGAGTATTTGAAATCATTAGATTGTTTTATTGCAGTGGCTTTTACAGAATTGATTATGAATACTTTAAGTTATTGACATTTGCTTTATTATGTCAATAAATTTATTATATATCATTCTTCAATAAGAGAGTGATTGATTCTCTTATAAAAATTGCTTAGTAAGGCAGGTTAGATTATAAATAAAAGCAAAAACTAACAAAACAATAATTATTATTGACTAAAATATAAGTTTAATAAGTATAATGATGAGCCTTTTTTATATTTGGTTGAATATTTTTTGTATTACAAATATATTAAATTTTAATGATCGGAATTAAATCAATTTTAATAAATACGTTCAATTAAATTTAAAAACTGTTTTTAAAGAATTAAAGGTGTATACTGTATAGGGTATTGCACAGTCGTTTCGCAAATGTCATTTGACAAGTTTTCCGACTTGTTTCCTTTGTTTTGCTGTTGGCCATTGTCGTCTCCGGGTAACGCGTCGCGCCAAGTGCTACGATTCATTAGCAGTTGTCACAGGAAGCTAAGGCTGAAGCTGAATGTATGTATGAACGAGCTGTTGTTGCAAGTTAGTTGCAGCAAGCATTCAGCAGACATATCCATCCATTCAAGCAGTCAGCCAGGCAAGCAGTCAGTCAGTCAGTCAGTCAAACAGGCAGCTGAGAGAATTACTTCCGCTTCGCTTAATTGCATTAAGCAAACCCCGAGATAGACCGGAGGAACTCAAGAGGGGACAGAGAGAAAGGAGAACCAAAAGTTTTTGGCTGACACACTGCAGCAAGGCTTCCTTCTTCCCCTTTTATTCCGGGGCACATTCTCCTCTTACTTTCGCCCCTCGCGACAGCTCGCATTGCAGTCAGTGATGGCAAACCGCAAACACGTTCACACATGAGCTGCATTCGTTGGGGTTGCCATTCTCTTGTTGTTCTTGTTGTTGAAATTGCATTATTTTCATTAACAAAAGTTCAACTTGGTCGGCTTTTCGCTTTTGCTCTTCGTCACGCCGCGGCTCGGCGGAGCCTGCCAAGGATCAGAATAAGGGATACGTATGCATTTCCGACACAATACTTTCAGCCACCTCTTTGCCCACTTGAAGCATACGGCAACTGAATGTGGTGCCCCACCGAGTGGTGCCACGTAATAAACTTTAATTAAAATGCACAAAAGTGTGTGTGAGTGTGTGTTGCAAAGGTCGACAACTGCGAGAAAAATCGAACGAATTGCAATTAAATTAATTGAGATATATACACACGCATTTCAGCTCTCTCGCATTCTCTCTTAAATATAATAAATATTTATATTTATTTTCGCTATATATGTATTGTAATTCAAGGCAAACTATCACACTACTAGTAATTACCGCTACCATTAGCAATCCCGTTTTCATTCTCATTCGCAACCTCATCCTTATACCCACCCCCATCTCCATCGGCCATTATACATTTCTATGGCCATGGTAATGAGACGAGTAGCTGGTAAACTGGCAAGACTTGGCAAAGAGGCAGGTTAAGTGCTGAGTGCCGCGAAGATAGCCGATGAGAGAGCTACTTAAAATAAAATGGCTGGGGTAAAACTCGAGTGTGCAAAAAAAGATTAGAACGCCTGCGAGTGCAAAGCAAACGCGAAAAGTATTTAAGAATAGTAATTAAACCCTAACAAATTTGAAGTTAGTTACACACGAAACTGAGCATAGATACAAAAATCATACATTGGCATTTTTATCTTAGCGATTACGATTATATGAGTTTGAGGTTTGGTCTGAATAAGTTTTCCCTAAAATGTGTTGTTATGGAACTTTATGGCTGTACTGGTTCAACAAATTAATAAACCAAAATAAAAACTAGTAAGAAAGCTACAGTCGAGTGTGCTGAACTGTGAGATACCCGCTACCATTTTTAATAAATAAATATAACAAATTAATGTACCTCAAAAACTCTAAAATATACCTATAACTATATAAAGTATTGCATTTAAAATATACCATAGAGTAGACAATTTACCAGATTTCAAGCTAAAGCAACTAAGACCCATATTAAAAGTAGACGTATTTTCCTATATAGAACAGCTTCTTAAATAACATAAATTTAAATAAGATCGTAATCAAATTAACAGGAATTATAAATACTGTAGTTCTTAATCTTAACAGTACCAAAATACATTTTTTTCTGACAGTCTTCATTTCATTTATTTATATGATAATGACCTACTTACTAACATACTTTTGTTGTTCGATTCGTATTTAAAATATTATATTGTTTTCTTGTATTTCTTAATTTGTGTTATATATATAATGTCTTAATATATACATTTATTATGTTACAATTAGATACAAAATTTTACCTTGGCTTATATATCTTAGAGATAATTTTGTAACTACATTATACAGATTCTATTAAAAGGCATTTTATACTGTTAACTTTTGTCATGTACATTTATAATTAATTGCAATCGATTTATAATTAAAATATTATGTGCCCAAAATTAATTTCATATTTATCTTTCCTTCATTATCTTTACCATAAATACTTGTTTATGGAATTTTTATTTCTCATTTTCTAATTAACATTCGCCTTTTTGGTGATTAATTAGCTTAAACTGTAAAGATTTTCATTTTATCTTCGACTCAAAGCCTCATTAACGCCGCTGGCATTAAGCATAAACTCTGTGAATAGATCACCTCGAATACAATTTGTGAACAGGAGTTTACACTGAGCAGCTGCGGCTAATTAAAGTGGCTTTAGTGACAGTTTGACAAATTCTGATACGCTTTAAGCACTTGGAAAATAAATCAAGGAGACGAAGCACGAAACACGAAGGACGAAGAGAGAAAGAGTCTGGGGAAGCAGGTCCCATGTATTTCCCTTGGGGCTGCAGCTAAAAACAAAAGTTTATCTGACAAATACATTTCAATTGTTATACGAGAATTAAAACAATGCGTCAGCTACGTCTCCCTCTAACCCATCTCGTTCTTCTGCATTTTACCGCGCCCCCTTCCAGCCACTGTCGCTGTCGCAGTCGCAGTCGTCCGGCGGAATGACAAATGAAACTCAAAAGTTTAATGAACCGCAGCAACAGTCGCAAAACGAAATTTTGCTTACATAATGAGGCGGGCGAGAAGTTAGCCGGGTTTGAAATGGCCAATGGATCCAATGCAAAAAACAGATCTGGGCGTGATGATGGAGGCAACTTGCTGCTGGTGTTGCTGTTGGTGTTGGTTGCGTTGGCGGCAATTAAATTTTACCCACAAAATGTACAGCTCAATGCGCAGCTTTCATAGCAATAATACTCATAGTCAGCGCGGAGCAGTTGTCAAAATTAACTAAATGTGGCACTGCTCATTAATCTCTGTCTCCCAGCAGCACTCAGCAGAATGCTGCTCGCGGCAGCTGAATGAATAACTGAATAACTGACTAAACTGAACTGAACTGAACTGAAAGAATGACCAAAGCAGTCAACCAACCAGTCAAGAGCTAAACTGCCAACCAGACAACCACTCAACTTGCTCGACCAAACTGCACAATACGAAATAATAATAAATAGAAATATATTCTCGGCAAGTAGAGCCCAACTGAAAGTTACCCTTTAATTATCTGCATCGCAATCTGCATATTTCATTTTTGTAGTTTTCCATCTGCATTGTCATACCCCACGCTCACTACGTGGTATTCAAATGAAAAATTTACTCAAAATGACAGCAAAAAGTTGCGTGGCTGTTGCTGATTCCGTTGCTTTAGCAGCTTTCACTCGAATTGCCTCCCGCTCTTTCACTCTCTCCCCCTTTGATATGACCAAACAGTAAGACTGGACTCTAAACAGAAGCAACGGCTCAGACTGGACTCATGTGGCAAGTACGCAGAGAGTTAATCATTTTGTTTCAGCAATTTGCTTGATGTATGTGCCAGCGCTCTATGACAGCAAATATGGGGGAGAAAAACTCATAAATGGCATTGCCACTAAATTTAATTAACACAAAGCAGCAACAAATAAAAATATAGAACAAAAGAGAAAAGCAAGATAAAAACACATTCTTAGCAGAAACATTTTCAAAGCCATGCTGTGATAAATTTGAGACTTAGAAACAGATACAAACACTTGAGCTAAAATTACGAAATTGAATATTAGCTTCAAGATGAAAATTCTAATTTAATAAAATCGCTTCTTTATTTAGACTAAAAAAATCACCTATAAATCTTTATTAAATTTTGTTCCTTTCCACATAAATATAAAATTTAATAGCTAATATTTTTCTTTACCATCATAAAATAGGGTTCTCCAACCTTTCAAGACGTAATTTTCGAAGCATAAACTGTTTCAGAGCTACGCAAATTCATTTTTCCTATTGATATTCATTTTTTAGGTTTAATAAAATTCAATTATTAAGCTTTATCATCTTCATCAAAAATTACCAAATAAAGAGAATATAAAGTGGCTCCAAGATAAACGAATTCCAACCTAAAAATATTACGTATACGCTAAAAACATTTGCAATTCAAATATGAAATCCAGATACAGATCAAAGCATTTGATGAACTAAAATCCTAGTATTATTATTGCAAGCAGATTTGTGTTTATCTGCATTTGGATGCATAATATGAACTCCCATTTAATTTCCATGATATTCAAGGCTTCAAACGCATTGATCCATTGACAATAGTTGCATTACAGATTTGCGCAGTACAGATGAATAAATAATCCCCTAAATACCTCTAATAAAATGCTCGAAAGGACATTTAATAATTGGGCCCCGTGGGTATTACTTCTAATGCAGATTTGTATTTGTTGCTGTCAACACATTGCAAATCAATTGATTTGACATTAATGTAATAGGTATTACAAACTCTGCTTTATGTTATGATGAGTTGTCAATAGTTTTCCCTTTCTCCCTAGTGCATAAAGTGTACCAAATTTTCTTTGAATTGCGTATACGCAGTGTATGACATTTAATTATTGGAAAGTTATGCATATTTGAGTGCAACATTTTGTGGCAAATGCTAAAGGAATTATTGGGCCCAAGGGCGTAGAAGGAAGGAAAGTTTTATGAAAGGCTTATCAAACGCCAATCAGTTGTATATCAATTAATTAAATGCAATATGAAGCCAAAGTTGATTTGTGAGCGAAGTGGCAAGGCAATTGAATTGCCTGCAACAAGCTTGTAGTTCAATTATTTAGACAGCTGCTGGGAGGGCCCAATGCAGCACCACATGCATAAACAATGTGCCACAAGCCCAAAAGGCGACAAACAACAGCAGCAGCAACAGCAACGACAATCGACTATTCCCCACGTGCGGCCATGTGCCGGCAATTGAAACTCAATTTAGTCAACTGGCAAAACAGAGCAAGCAGAGGCAAGCAGCATGCAACACATCTTCACACACATTTCTATATATAGAACATATATATAGATAGAGATAGAGACACACAGCTACAATGCAGTTTACAATTTTCACGCCAATTGCCATAAAAGCCGTAAGTGAAATACATACTTAAGTGCAGCTCCAAGCAAGTGACTTCAACTCAGATTTTGACTCTGTCTCTAGGCTATGACTATGTCGCTGACTCTGTATTTTTGCCTTTGTTTCGAAGATTCGACTCCTGTTCCATAGTCCTTGCATTCGCCTCACGTTTAGCCAATGTGTCGCCAGAGCGTTACAACGACATTCAACCAGCCGCGACGTTGTCGTTGATTTTCGTTTTTTTTTTTTGTTTTAGCTTTTATAGGCCCCAGTTGGAAATGGAGGCGGAGCAAGAGGCTTACGTATATATTCGTAAACTCGTATACCGCCTGTTTGAGCAATTAAATGTGGGCCCAACTTTAAAGCAAATAGCCCAAAACAACAACAATTAATGTTAATTTATTTTCGAACTCATTTGGCTGTAATTGCTGGGCATCGTCAAAAACACGAATTACGCGAACAATTTAAGGTTGCTGCGAGACGCAATCAAAGAGTTGTTTGCCTTTATTTAGGTGTATTATTATTATCATAAAACGTTCAGTGCTCAAAACACGTATGTATGTATGCTCTCATACGCAATCGATCTAACCTGTTATCAGTATACCGATATGCTATTGATATTTTGCCATTATATGTATGTGTTGGAATATCGTATATAATGCAAAGAAAAAGATAAAATAATATCTAAAAATTCAACATTTTTAGAATTAAAAATGTATATATATGTACATACATTTATAACTATATATAATATATATTATATTATTTAAGTGAGGTGAAATGTTGCTGACTTAAAATCTATCAAATACATTTACTATTTGTGGTAAGAAATTATATTCGATTAATAAAATTAATGAATTTTTAAAGTTTCTCTGATTTTTTTCTTTGATGCTTAGTTGTCTTCACTTGCATTTTGTTTGGCAATAATTTTTAGGAGCTGCAGTTGATTTAATTAAATGCAATAATCATAGTTTACCGCATTGAAGTAAGCGCAACATTTTCTAGATATTTATAGCTAAACAAATAAAAAAAAAGTGATTTATTACTGCGTACATTTTGTTTGCTTAGGAGTTATCACAAAACTGAAAACTTTTTAGTTTTTTTATTTGCAACTCTTGGGGCAACCCGCTCTGGCAATTTGGCAATTTTCATGGCATTTTCGGGCTACTCATTTACAATAAATTCGGACAGGCTACGCAGTAAAAGGCTTAACACGACCGAAAGAGAACCTATATAGGAGTGTCCTCGCCTCTTGCTGCCTTCTGCCTGCCTAGCATCATTTCAGCTGCTTTATGAGCTACAATTGTGTGGCCTGCTTTGACCTCTCCGCTCATCCCGCGCACAATTCCCACTCGCTTTTTGGTTGGCTGTCAGGCAACTGCTGCCAACTGTAAATAACTTTGCTTATTTGAACATTTATTGGTGACGTAAACGGCTTGTAGCATTGTTGCCAGCCATTCCGGCCAGGATGTTGAATGGGAGCGAGACAGAAAAGAAGTGGAGAGTGTACAGTGAAGAAGAGACGAATGAAGGATATTGTCTGTGCTCAGGCTTATTGCCGATTTTTACTCCTTGTTAATTTCCTGTGAAATAAAAGAGCCGAACTCGATGTGGACGGCGACGGTGACGGCGAGACCGAGTTCAGAGTTCAAGTTGACGAGTTAACGAGTACTCATATGGGCACTCATACGGGTATTCGTGTATGTGTCAGGTTAATGCCACTGCCGAGGCTGAGAATTGGTCTTCTAAAGCTCGTAAAATTCTCTGCTTCTCTGTCTGCCTCAGCTTCAGCTTCAGCCTCAGCATGCTGCATGCAACATAAAATATGATGAAGGGCACTTAAGCAGCCCGCCACGTCTCGTGTGTTGACAGCTATCAAATGTGTACACAACATGCATAAATGAATGACACACTCACACACACACACATAGAATAAGGTGTGTGCGTGTGTGGAGTGAAGAGGTGTTTGTGACACGCCTTTGTTTCCATAAATATTAAAAGAGGCAACAAACCTTTTGAGAGGACGCCGCCTTCAAATCAGTTTACAATTTATGAGCAACTGAAATAAAAACCCAACAAAACTTTGTCGCATTTGTTTACATTGCATGCCTGCCATTTGCCACTTTCCAGTTGCTAGTTGCCACCGCCCACCTGCAATATGGTGCAACACTTCTGTAGCATAATATAATTTATAGAATTTATGCAACTGCCGTTGCCGTCCGGCTTTTTCGGCAAATGCCTGCAAATAATTTAAGACAAGTTTGTTGCGACAGTTTCAACACTGCAACTGGGTCATGCAACGTTCATAGGGGGCAGGGCGTGGCAAGGTGTGAACTACTTATACGGATGACTATAAAACAGGCTGTTTACGTCGAACACTTAAATTACCGGAAAGTACTTTAAAGTTTTAAAGTTTGCTAATTTTGAAAATTTTGTATTTGACTTTTTGTATAGTATACAAAAATGAATGGTATATAATATAACCAAATGAATATACCAAAAACACTAAAATAAACTGATAGTTTTATTTGGTATATTGATATATTATTATATAAAAAATACACCATTCATCCAAAAAATTATATAAGTCTCATTTGCAGCTGTTTTTTGCCAATTTAAAATTATTCCTTAAATAACTTCTACAACCTTTAGGAGTTTTAAATACTGTAGTTATTATTGCATTTGCAACGTGCATTAACAATTGGTTTCTAGACTTTATTTGTTAAGAATCGAAAACATTGTATAAAGACTAGAAATTTAAAATAATTCAAAGGTATTTACTAATCGATTTCAAAATAAATTTCTTCATAAAATATTTCTTTAAAAACAAAATAATAATAATTTATCAGTAATAAATATGATTGAATAAGGAGTCAATTTATAATTGGCGAATACTCAGAAAATATGTAAGAGATGATGACTTCAATATTCAATATAGTATCATATACACTCAAAATGATTAAATGGCAAGAAGCCTTTTAATTAATCACGTGTAGCAAATCATATTAATGATTGCATTCGTAACTTGAGTCTGTCGCCAGCGTTGAGATTGAGATTGATAAATGCTGTGGCAAATGGAATATAAACTGTGAAGAATGTGCGACAGTTCTGGTTTGTAGTCTGACAAATTGAAAAGAACCACAGAGAACAATGCATTTACACTCGTGTCCTTCTCGACTGCTGCATACATATCTATCCCTCTTTCTCGTTCTCTTGCTCACTTTTTCTCTTTACGATACGTAAGCAATTGAAATCGTATTGCAACTGTCATTAATCAAGCTGCAACTTTGCCGCAAACCCGCACATGAAGTCGAATCGAGTTCGAGTCGAGTACGAGTAATTTGACCAATACGTAAGAGTTGGCCAATTGAACGAATGTGGCAACGCACGTTGCATAGAAATATGATCTATGAACGCTAAGCTGTCAGACATTAGAGGCTTCCCTACTCCAGGCAGCAGCAAGAGCGAAAGCAATAGCAATCGCATTAAAGGTAACGCTTACAGACAGCTGCAATATGGCCAAGTCCCAAGTTTCGTGGGCTTAAAGGCATTGGCAAAGTTATGTGCACAATTTGTGCGCATTTTCAGTAAATAAAAATGTCAAATTAATTTCAAGTGCTTAAGTGCACACACACACACTCACACTGAGAAGAGAGCAAGAGGAGTCTGCAGAGAAAATGAGAATTTACTGAGCATTCATTTAATCCAGCCTTTTAAGCCTGCTCGACTGGCTGGGACTGGAACTTGGATTGGGACTTGAATTGAGATTGGGAACGAGAACGAGAACGGGGCGAAACTAACTGGCAACATGTGGCATGCTCGAGTGACCACCAAAAATATGCTACACAATTGTTAACAGGCGCCTGTGTATGTGTGTGTGTGTATGAGTCTTCGCTCTGTGTGTGTGCGACGACAAAAACGATTTCATTCATGAAAATTTTTACACAAAATTACATTTGCCAGCTTTAGCTCTATCTCTTTCTTTGGGGGTAACTAACTGCCACAGCGAAGAAGCCACTGTGCGCCAGCCATTTTCCCTAAATTACTCAGGAAATACCCTTCCCCCCCCTCCACACGCTCCTATTCACCGTTATTAGAGTATGTGAGTATGAGTGTGTGTATGTGTGTGTGTATAATTTGCGTTGCCTTTCATAAATAATGAAATGCTCTTTGGGTAGTATCTATGCCTCGACTGCGACTTTTGTTTTTCACATGTGGCAAACTTTATGACCAACGCATGGGCGCACACACACACACACACACACTCATATATAAAGCGACACAGATATAAACACCCGAGTCGGGCTCCAACGGAAGCCAACTTACTTTCCACACATGCCCACATCCGTTTGCACAAGTGGAATACAAATTTAATCTGTCGGTTTTCTGGGATTTCCTCATTTGTACCAGATTATAATCTCTACAGATCCCCACCACCGCCACCAAACCACCCCTCTCTCTTTCTTCTTCTCTCTCGCTTTAGTTTCCCTTCAGGTTTGCTATCAATAGGCGTACGTTTTGGTTTCGTTCACTTCAGACTCCAAAATGCCTAGGCACAAACGTTAATGAGTTGCTAAGTGTCTGCTTTGTGGTTGAGGGGGGATTCGGTGAGGGGCTGGCAACTGCAGTTGAACCTGCAAAAGGCATAGCAATTTGACTTAATGACCAGTCGAAATCAGTTCACAACAATCCCATGCAAGCTCTGATTACCACATTTGCTCAAAGGGTTATTCGCAGCTGTTCAAATCGAAGATTGAAAGACATTTTCATTAGTCGCCAAAGCCAAAATATCAATTTCGCTGGTCAACGTTAAGTGCGATTTATGTGCGGACCTCACAAAACTAAAATATTGAATGTATGTCTTCAATTTCCTGTTACGTCAATAAATTAAACAATCTATTAGTTAGCACTGCAATATTTGAGGGCCAGCCCTGAGAGCATTACGCCGTCCTCAAGTTGTCGGCAAAGTTCTTAGTGCTCTGCTGCCAAAAGCAATTTGCAACATTGTTCGCATTCCGCCCGCCAGTTCGCCGGCAAGTTTCTCAGTGTGTATGTGCACAATCCACTTACGAGTGGAGCTTGGTGCTTGGAGCTTTGCACAACGATTTATAGACCTGCCCGTTGACTTCTAACATATGCATAATTTTTCAAGAGACTCGCATAGAAATCATATCATAAAATAAAATCACAAGTGCTTTTAATTTGTCCCAGTAAGTGCGCAGCCCACGTCGGGGGAATACACAGACAGAGACAGAGACTCCCACACATACACACATATAATACTCGTTACTTAGCGCACATTTAATTTTATTACCAATACTTAGGCACTGCTGGGACACACACACATACACACTCAAACATACACAGATAAGTAGGTGGGTGGCATTTCCGCTTTGGGTTCTGAGACTTTGGCACAAGTTTTTTGGTGCGCAATAAAACTATGCCGAAATTTATATGGCTGCCATGCTTCAGTGGCTCCGCCAACTCTTTTGCACAGACTCATGAATAAATGGGCGTGGCACAAATGAAAGTATTGTACTTTGCGCCAAGTGTTTAATGATAATGAGCCCACAGCACCTCCTGCTAATGCTTATCATTGTCGTTAACAAAAATTATGACTCTTGCCACATTTGATAAATGCACAAATTAATCCCAATTCATATTTATATATTAGTTTAACATTACAAATGTACTCCCAATAATTCTTAGATTTTTAAAAGTGTTTTCGATACTTAATAAAATTACAAAAACAAAATTGCTAATGAGTATAAATTGTACTTTTATTATTTCTGATTTGTATTTTATATATGTACCCATATTTAATGGTATAACTAATCAGTGACTAAATATACCTAATTATGGTTATTTACTACATTTGAAAATGTAAAAATTAAAAATGTTTCCTTTTAATAACTTTTCAAATATATGCGAAGTAAGACAATTTAAATACATATTTTTATATTTCTCTGAACTCAAAAAGACGAATCGATCTTAAGACATTTACTATTTTTAACTAACCGAAATTTCTAACAAATTTTTATTTTTTTTAGTTTCTTTGAGTATTTTTTACTTAACATTAACATTTTAAAATGAATTTATTTATTACACTTGATATGCATACGATTCAATCTATACAAATATATTGTTTATCATATATAACATAATTGTTGGCGCAGATTTTCTGTGCGTTGAACGTGCTTTAAGCAACATTGGCAATATTAAATTTTTGCGGTTGAAACGCAGCGCAAAATAATCGTTGGCATCGGTGATGGAAATTGAATTTGCGAGTGTTGAGCCAAAAACGCAAAAACCGCGAGTAAAATCTATGCACGCACACAATTCAAATACATGTGTATGTATATGTAGAAATATCGAAATATATATATATGTGGGGTGTATAGTGCATAGGCTATCTCATTCGCACACACACTGGAAAACACTTCAAAAGCAAACGTGTGTAAGCCACAACACATTTGAAATGCGTAAAGCGTTTTGCGCCAAAGGCGCAACTGTTGAAAGGACAGACGTGGAAATTATGCGGGGTAGTGTGGTGGCAGGAAAGTGAAGGGAAGGGGAGAAGAGGGCTTGTCTATAGACCAAGGCGACGCCTAGCTAGTTGTCAGGCCATGGCTGGTTTTTAAGCCTTATAAATTAGCGGTTAGATTGAGCGTCATAAATCGTGCGATTAATTTTAAAGTGCACGTGCGTCCGCATGTTTATATAGGACAAAGATTTACGCTTTAAAACCTCTCGAAATTGAAAACAAAAACCGAACGAGAAGCAAAAAAAAGCTTTGCCGGCTCTAAGGCAAAGCCGTGACGAGGGACCAAATATGAAAGCGGTTGCCGCAGGTAGATGAGATGGGAAAGTAAGTACATCGCATGCCGTTAAAGCAAACGCAAAGTACGATGATTACAGAGATAGTTGCAAAAAAATAATGAGAGGAAAGAGTGAAAGATGGAAAAGGCAGAGCAAAAACAATTTCCAAAAGAATACAGAGATAATCAGTGGTGTAGCAAAAGAAGAACTTAAAGCTCAGCCTCAAAAGAAACAGCTTCGTAAAATTAATTAACTCTATGTTAGCAAATGGCTTCAGTATTAAGTAGGGATTGAAAAAATCGTAATAAAAGCGCTTGGATGTTTGAAAAAATACTGCATGTAATTAAAGCATTCATTTCCATTGCACAGTAATAAGTTAAATTAATCTGCGACTTGTCTAAAAGAAGTTGACAAGCTTTGAAATAAAAGCTAAACTTAACAATCTGCACGACTATGAGATACACATTTTTAATAATACCAAATACCAAAAATATACCAAATAAACATACCGGAAAATGAGTTAAATAAAATGATATAATTTACGTTTTAGCGGGTATAAAAACATACTTATAAACTACTATAAAAATAAAGACAATACATTCACATTTGTTCGCTTCTGACTCGAAATCTTAACACAGTGGAAAAAAGTCAGTATTAAAGTTGTAGGATTTACTTGACAGCAAGTTTGTACATTAGGAATAGAGGAATAAAATTCGTTGATGCAAAAGCAGGCCATAAAAAGTGTTGCATTCTCTTAGAGTGTCTCAATGATTTGCCTAAACGATGCCGTCTAAATTTATGTATATAATTAAAATAAACGCATAAAAAATGCGCTCATGAATGCGTTGCATATAAAAAAAAGAAAAAAAAACACAGATGAGAGGAAGAGGCAACAAAAGTCTCTGCTGTATGTTTAGCGCTTCGCCTAACATCATGCCGCATAAATTTCGCTAGTCCCTGGCAAACTACTCCTGGGTCTATCCCCAGTCCTATATAGTCTCATTTGCCATGTGCCTGCGCCCGCTGCGTGCGTGGACGTGCTGGGGGCAATAGTGGCATAGGGGCGAAAGCACAATCTGTTTGTTTATGCTCCAGAGCTGCATTTTTATGTGCTGCCAGTTCGCCGACAACAGCAGGCCACTCCATCAGTCGACAGTCCATGCCACAGTATTCACTACACTGCTCGAAAAAGATCAGGGGAATACGTTAAAGAACTAATATATGTTAGATATATATTACATCACAATTCAAGAAGATTTTCTTATATTTATAAGTTAAAATGAATTTAAATATCTTAAAATATATTGACAATTTATTATTTCTATAGTTTTAAATTTGAAGTAAGTAAATAACTAAGTACAAACAGATTAAAGCCAATAAAACAATTCAACAGGTGCTTGAAGCATTCTTAAATGCATTGAAGCTTCTTTTGCTGATTTAAAGATACGCACAAATTGTGCTATTTAGTTAATCATTGAATCTTAATGGCATTTAGGGCATTGAATTTGTCAATTTTGATTCACAACTGAGAGTACAGTGTGTGGCCATGTGAAGAAGGGGCTGCTGTAGCTTTAGCGTTGCCTTTTTTAATAAAATTAGCTCCGGCATTGGGTGCTTGTTTATGCAGCCAACAGTCAAGCGACCCCGAAGAGCAACCGGGCGGCTTCGCATGATGCACACACTTTTGGTTGCCTGCGTGGGCGAGTGTGTGAGTGTATAGCTATCTCTGCATATATATATGTATATATATATATATATGTGTGTATGTGTGTGTGTACTTGGCTGCTTATTATGCATGAATTTCAAATGAAGTCGCGAACGTGACACAAACTCATGACCGCCCCCAAAAGCGCCCTCTTCAACGCTAGGCTCTGTGACTTTCACAGTTTCCCCTCTTTTTACCGCTCGCCGCTTGTCTCGAGTTGTTGCTGTTATTCAACGTACGCGACCTTTTTGCTGCCACGGCTAACACAAAATTTACACATTCGCATTACGATATGCATTTAATATGAAAGAGGATTGCGTATAAGACGCAGTCTCAACTCATCTTCAATTTTTGCCAAGAATAAAACCAAATTGAAAAACACATAAAACTCTTTGCACTAAATGGTTACCCGAAATGAGAATCGAGTATTCAAATGGAAATGGAAATGAAAATGGGCATAGAAGTTGGCATATTATGCGTACATGTCGAGAATTCTTTTTGTGTACTTCAACTAATAATGAAATTTGTACAGTTGGGTGTTGATTGTTTATGGCTCTTAAGTGGCCTCTACTTATGACCAAGGTCAGCATAATGAGACCTGACCTGACAATATGCGATGGGATCTTGTAGTCATATTATGCAATTCCGTTGGCAATACTCGACTCATTTACTAACTCGATCTGGTTCAGAACTGGGTTAAAAAAACAAAATTGATTCGTAAAGAATACCTTATTTGATTAATATGTTACAAAATTAATCCAAAATAATTAAAAACTAAGCTTAATTTATTGAAACTCTTGAAATATATACAATTTGGTCTATAATATAAGCTTGAAGCTATGTGAAAATAAATCGCTCTTATTTATATTTTCGTTCATCGTACAAATTGTTACCACCAAAATATGCCTACGAAAGTAGCGAATTCATATTTAATTAAACTTGCATAATAATTTTCAACCATAACCGTTGTTGAAATATACATAAAACTTTGCTGGCATTATGAATGCTTGAAAGCGGCAAAAAAGTGTTTAAGCAGAATGCAAACTTTAGTTAAGAATTTCAAATGCAGAAATCAGTTCAATGTAGGTTGCAAACTTCCAAAGTTATAACTAGCTATTAATTTTTCTTATTCTATATTCCCCAAGATATTCACACACCTAAGTATGAAATGCAATTTATTAAACTAACTACTTTGGCATGCTAAAATAATGTAGAAGAAAGAGAAAAGCACACGTAAAAATAATCTAACACTCTCTCCAAGCGGGAAGCACTTAGAGCTCAAGCAGCAAAACGAGGGAAGCAGCTCAAGAGGACGGCAGTACAACGGGAAAAGGGGGGTGTAGGAGACGTAGGGTAGCGGGGGGGAGCACTCAAGTGGCGGCACACACTTCAAGGAGATATTTTCAACACGCTCTTCGACAGCAGCAACAAAACAGCAACAAGGACAATGGGCGCTAGGCATTTGCAACTTAATTGCAATGTGTGTAGGTGTAAGAGTGTATCGCTATGTACGTATGTGTGTGTATGTAGATGTGCAGAGGTGTTGTTATGAGGCGTGGCATGGCCTTTGCATAATGCATAGACTAAACATACACACAAGCTCGTAATAATCATTTTGTCAGCTGCCTGCTTCGCGCTAATTGCAATTAAACAATAATGCTGAGGGTCCTGGCGCGAAAGAGACGGCGATAGCACTGTGCACGCGAGATAGAGTGATGGAGAAATTTTCGTGAAAAATTCGTTTAGAAAAGTGAAAATGATGCGTAATTACGAGGACTAAGCAGCGCATGTCGTGCTTTTGACAGCAAAAGGCGTTTAA
The DNA here is from genome assembly GCF_009650485.2 of Drosophila albomicans. Lineage (NCBI taxonomy): Eukaryota > Metazoa > Arthropoda > Insecta > Diptera > Drosophilidae > Drosophila > Drosophila albomicans. Next base: position 8,504,385 of record NC_047628.2, on the reverse strand, counting down.
TTAAATGTTAATAGCAACAGTAACGACAACAACAACAATAAAGGCTAGCAGACAATTAACAGCATCTTATTGTCATTGTTGTTGTTTGAGTCGCGTTTGTTGTGCTTCTATTTGCATATCATTAAGCCGAGAAATACACGCAATACAAACTGTCCTCTCTTTATCCCAGCCTCTGTCACTCTGTCTTTTCTCCTCTTACTTTCTCAGCGAGTGCATTATCAACACTTGTGTGTGACATGGGCGGGGCGGATCAAAGAGAGGCGTGGCGGACGGTTCTTTAATTGCCAACTGAAATTATCTTCAAATGACACCAAAAGCAAATACTAATTTTCTGCGATAAACACTTTTCCTAGAAAGAAAACTGAAAAATAATTTTAATTGTCCTTTAAAAGCCATTTCGCTTTTAGGAACTTACTTTCAAAAGAAAAAGTGTTTAATATATAGAACCAGTATTTCATGAAAATAAATAAATAAATTGAAACTAAAAGTCATCTCAAAAACACACGCAACGAATGAAAGTACATTGATATACTTCTTTTTAAATGTTCCTTATACATCAAAATGTTCTGTCTTCTTGGTATCTCCACAATTCTATGGGTTTTTTTTATTATGAATAATGTTAATATTTCTATTAATAGGTCCCTAAAAATGAGTTTAAAATGCAGCAAATCGAAAACTAACTAATAAAACATGAAAAATCGTGACTCTTTCAAAAACTGCAAAGCACTATTCAAAAATATCTTGATAAATGGGCTTCATGTATAATCTTAAAATATCTTGTAATGAGAGTTAGTTGTTTTTTGGAATTGTAAAAGTTGTTTTCTTTTTCCTGATAGAGACTTGAATCTAACCTGATTTAGTTAATCCACAGACCTTTTTAAATTTCATATGATATAAGCACACAAACACCAAGATCACTCAACTGTTTAGTTATGAGTTATCAAGTGAATTGCAACAAGAGCTATTATGCGCCATTAAGAACTCGGTACCGCACTTCAGTTTGACAACCACTAGCATTCAAGTAACCACTAAAAAGCAGTGGACAGTGTTTTATAACAGACCGTAAAACGGCTATGTCAAATATTTGAGGTGAGCAAAAAAAAAAAAATAACGAGGAGGAAACGTTGAGAATTTACGAGTTGAGGTGAGCTGAGGTGAGAAAAAAGATAGGATAGTACTATATAGCATGGGATAGGATAGGATGGAATAGGATTACCTGGCACACGTCGGAAATTGACAACTCAATTGCGAAAACTATTTGCACGCAATTAGGCGAAATGACGGGCAGCAGCAGCAACAGCAGAGCAGCGTGTCCCACAAGCTACTTAGCTCACGGCAAAGTTGTCAAGTAAAATAGAACCATAAAATGGAGGTATAACAAAAGGACTAAGGACAACCACGAGCGGCGGACTCGAGAGTAAATATTGACCAGGAGCCAGGCCAGGACAGGCCAGGACATGCTAGGCTAGAAGAGAGCCTGTGACTGAGGGGAGGACGAGAGGCGTGTGGGGGCTTTGGGTGAATATGTTGGTCGAGCAGCTCATTCATAAATGCATTAGGGAGCTGTCAGGCTGTGCAATCGAATTCATGTTGGCATTAACTGTAAATTATGCAAGCCAGGACACAGGCCATGAATTTGACATGGCTCTGAGCCAACCACTTGGAACTGACCAACAGTCACCAACGACCGTCAACCACCGACCACCGACGAACCAAACTTGTCAAGGTGACTGTAAACGGATTCCTGTTTATTATATGAGCCATTAATATGCAGGCGTAGTATGTGAAGGACTCTCGATTTGGAGTCGAACAGCACTTAGTAAGTGACACTAATAATATTGTATATATGTGCATATACATATACTCTATATTCTTAACTTATTTGAATTGCGTAGTCTTGAGTGAGCTGACCTAGTTACGTTCCGTGTGCTCTGATCAATTTGCCCTTGAGCGAATGTTGTGCAAACTTCTCTAGCTGCAGTTGTCCTTGCATTTCCAGTTGACATTTGGTCGCAGACACACAAACACACACTTTCACGCCCTCACACAGGCCCTGTTCATGTGTGTATGTGTGTCTCATGGGTCACCCTTTTGCATGATTTAAAACTATTTAACTTCTTTTACTATTTCTTTTTGGCATTGCCCCGCTGCCTTCTACTGCCCTTCAGTTCTTTTGTTTTGCAACACTTTTTGACATTTGGCACTGTGATTTCCATTTTTGCACCTTTTATGCTGAGTGTTTTTACGAGTACGAAATGCTCTCAGCTTCTGCGTTCTTTTCTCTTCTTCTCCTTAAAAATTTATGAGTTTTTTAACCTTGCTGCAAATGGCACGAAAATTGCTGACAAACCCAAACGCTCCACCGGTTTTGTCCCTGTGCATATGTTACTGCACGAGTGTGTCTGTGTGTATATTGTGCCAGTAAATTGTTAATTACTAGTGTGATGTGCATTGCATTTCAGTGGGCAGCAGCTGCTTTCAAGTGCTGCAACACTGTGCAGCAATGTTGCGACCATGTGGCGTATGCGCAATGTCTTTTTGCTCACGTTGAAATATATTAATCGACACTCGATTCGCAAACTTTATGAAGATTTTTCACTACTCAAATTCCTTCAGCTGAAGCAGATTTTATTTTATATGTTGAAAAAAAAAATTATTTTGCTTTATAAAAGTATATTTTCACACACAAATAAAAACAAATAATAATTGGCAATTGTCGGTGTGCAAAATGCAATCAAAAGCAGAATATGATTTATTTTCAAAGTGTAACGCATACCGTGATAGATGGAAAGCAATTCATTTATGTTGGCCTCACACATTGCGCATTCGCCCCGTATGATGGAAATGACACAGGCAATTAACTCGACTGCCAAAATGCGGCAACGTGGCGGCGAACCAAAAGATTTTTAATAGCTTTCTAATGAGCTGCCAATTACTGCGGCTCACTTACAAGTTGCATTTTTGGGGCAAATGTGCCGCAAATATAAATCAAAATTTGTCGAATTTTTTTTGTTGGTTTGTGCTAAGTTTGAAGCCACAACTAATTGGGTTCACACACGTTCTGGCTGTCATTGCAGAAAGCTGTCAGGGACCACACGAGAAGCGCTTACTGAATCACCTGCTCTCCACATACAACACACTGGAGCGACCCGTTGCGAACGAATCGGAGCCACTGGAGGTTAAATTTGGACTGACACTGCAGCAAATCATCGATGTGGTAAGTTCTGACATTGAAGAGGGAAAAGAAAAAAGACAATCGAAATTGGTGGAGCATCTGCTCCACAAATATAATCAACTAAAACAAAATTATAATCACAAATTAATGAGAAAGTTTTGCGGAGTTTGTCGCTCCCATCGCGGCAATTTCTCCCCATAGAAATATATGTACTATATATATTCTGTAGAATAGGTCAAAAAGATTCAGTTTTATGACCGCAAATTTGTGGTTAGCCTTGGTAAGTGACATGTACCCGTGGTTAAATTTCTATAGCAGCATCAACTGTTTACATTTTCCAGGGTTTCACATTTCAAATATTTGATTCTATTTTTTTTAGTAATCGCATTCACATATCAAAAGCAAGAACCACAAAGCATTTATAAATGTATTTGAAATTTTTGTTTACTTTTTTTTACATTATAAAACGCAATTTCTGACTATATAAAAAAGTAGATGTCATCAATGAATTTTTCTGGTTATTTATATTTAAATTGAAAAATAGAAAATTCATATTTAATTTACACTACAAGACTGCTAGTGACAAATATTTTAATGAAAAACCAATGTCAAAAATCGTACTAAAAGAAAGTTGGTATTAAAAATTGGATAATACTAGGAAAACTACACTTAAGCGTTAAAGCAGTTTTTAAAATTGTTATCGAAATAGTTGGAACACTCTAAGGATACTCGAATTATAAATGAAATATTAAACCGTTGCAAAAGATCAAAATCGATATAACAGATTAAATTTACGAGTTCTTGCGTTTCTTATAGGACGAAAAGAATCAGATTCTGACCACAAATGCGTGGTTAAATTTGGTAAGTGACATGTACCAGCTGTCAAAATGTCTAGCACCTGTTTGTCTGTCATTTTTATTAACTGATAGGGCTTATCATTTACCATTACTTGCTTTCCTTTTTTGAACAATTTAACAATTTGCTTTTATTTATGTGTTGAACTTTTGCCTCAACTCAAGAGCGACTAACAACTAACTTTAGATTCCAATAACCACAAGCATTTCTTTCATTTCTTATTTTACTGGGAGCTCCTTTATCCAATATGTGTTGTCTCGATATGTGTGTGAAAAATAATATTTACATAAAAATTACAATTTATTTTTGCTGTGAAACACCAATTTTTTGTTACTATAAAATCTCTGCAAACGGAAATCACTTTATTAATAAACAAAATTGAATTAAATAAGCAAATACAATTTTAAAAACTGAGAATAATCCCATATAAGTTAAAAGCCAGCGTTAACATGACGTTAGTGCGTTATCCCTATCTATCAGAATCCCAAAAGTTTTATGATTTATACATTTCCATTTGACCTGAACCAGAACAAGGGCTTCTAGCTCGTTGTAACTGTCTGACGTATGGGCAAGGGATGCGTTATTGCTAAATTGGCATAAATTGCCCGGCATAAGCATAAACAAATAAATCAACAGAGCTGAAATAGCACTCTGCCAGACTAGCAAATACCCAGCTATTAAACAAATATAAATAATTTTATAAAGCACTTCTGCTTTTAAGCGCTTCTATCACCTCAAGTTTAATGGCATCTTCTGTGCACAGGGTATAACCGAAGCACATAAATAAAATTAATGTAGAGCAACAAATTGAACGCTTTGTTTGTAGCGCACCTGAAGCTGGGGGCATTGATCAAAAAACCCTTTTCAATATAATTAATAGCGCTTTTGCCACGCCAGATTTATGACAGCAAAAACAATGTGAAATGTTGCCAAAACTGAAATCTAACTAATTGTTGTAAAATGAAGCATAAAACCAAAAAATAGCAAAACAAAAAACTTTTAAACACACATTTTAAACAAGCACAAAAAGCGATTTTTTTTATAATAAACAAATTTTTAGCAGCGTGTCTAGGCGTTTTGTCGTTGTCTGTGTGTGATTTATAGCAGTTTACATATATAAATACATAACAATTACATATATTATATATAGTATGTATGTATGTATATATGTATTTTATAATTTTCATAAATGTTTTGCGTACGCATTTTTTACCACACGTTTTGTGACACATATTAAATTTACACATTAAAAATCTAATTAATTTAAATGACAGCTCGATAAAAACAAGAAACGGAATGCGCTTAAATTGTTGTGAATATGTGACAAAAACACGCTAAACATAATTGTCACAAACAAAAAACATCGTGAAATTTTATAATATTAGTTTCAATTATTTTTCAAGCAAATATTTAAAGTCAATCAATTTATATCAGCACATGGAAAGATTGTCGCATAAATTTGTATCGTATCGTATCGCATAGTAAAGTCCTGAAAGTCCAGTGAACAATAACAAACAACTGGTGTTAAGCGCATTAGACACAAATTAAAGCAAACATTAATATGCATTTAATTAAAACTAATTAACATAAATATTATTCTTAACTCGATGTTCATTTTATTTACCTCGTGAGTTTCTCTAGACGACTTTTCATTTTCATGTTTAACCGCAACCCCTTCTTTTGAAGTGTGTGTGAGTCAACGAGTGTGTGTGTGAGAGAGTGTGTGTTTGATGTGTGATTACCTCAACTAATTACACGAGTATCTATTACAGATTATGTTTAAATAACTTTAATTAGTGCTGGGTACATGTCATAAAACGTTTTCAACAGCTGAACTAAATGCCAATAAACATGAAAGCAAAATCAATAAGAACAGCTCTCTTCGGCAAGCCGAATATTTAATGTCCTTGCAGATAAGTCGAAAAATGAACATCTGCAGGGATTTCATAAATCCGAAACTAAAAAAAAAAAAACAAAACAAAAACAAACAAAAAGCAATAACAACATTAGTGGCATGCATGTTGTTTAAATAAATAGGCATACAATTTTAAATAAACAAAAATAAAAACCATAGCTGTTCTAATTGTATACCTAAATATATTAATAATTTATACACATTTCTAAACATCAATAAATCAATAACAAAACTACAAAACCCGACCGAACACACTGGCTTTAATGTATGTCGAATCGCATTGGTGTACGAGTAATGTTAATTAAAGCATTCTAATTGATTATTTATGACTTCGTGCATTTCAAGAATATTTTCATTTAGATAATCAACAATTTGATTTATGCAACGTTTCGCAATTGATAGATAGACTGACAAAACCACAGAGTTTGTTGATTTGCGAACCACATAAATTATGCAACCCATCGACTGCAGCTTTATGAATTTTAGCCATGACATTTACAACTTTCCCCGGCCACGTTGTCAATTACGCTAATTAGTTTACTAATAATTAATAGCTGGCACACATGCTCCTCTGATAAATAGTTGCCATTGCCATACATCAAAAACGAACAGCCATAATTTTCACTGTCGACTTACACCTTCGCAATTACTAAGAAAATGGCAAAGAGAGAATCCTATCTATACATAACAAATAAGAAAGCTGTGAGACTGTGAGATACCCGCAAAAATACTGACATAAAGTGAAGGTAATATGATATTTGGTATATCGATAAAGTATTACCAGATTGTCAGCCAAAATCATAACTCTATCTCTTATAGTCTCTGAGAGTTTTGTATAGACAGACGGACACGGCTATATCGTCTCGGCTGTTCAGAAATATATATATATCTACTTATGACCTCCTTCTGTTATACAATGTTATAACACCCATAGGGTATAAAGAGTTCTTGAGTACAGAATAAATACTTAACCAGACATTGAAAAGTGATTTATTACAAAATTAATTTCTGCAATATTAAGTTTTGTCCACCACTGTTCAGCTTTAAACCAGCTTTATATTTCTCAGTATTCGCCTTTATTGCTACTAATTTGACTAGTTCAACGCACATGTTAAACTTTACCTGTGCAAAAAACTAGAGCCAACAAGCATTACAAGTGTCCATGGTGTGGTAACATGCTCACCAGTTACCAAGGTTTTTTGGTTTGAAATTCATTTTTGTTTTTTGCACATGTTGATGGTGATGACAATGATGCTGATGCTGATGCTGATGGTGATGGTCCTTTTAGCATTGATGGCCCCGGCATGTCAGTCAGAGTTTGCTGGGAATGCAACCAGACACCAGGCAGATGCAAAATGCCATTCACAAAATTAGCAGGCATTCGGGAGGCGGTACGTGACATTAAAATGCACACTGTGGCAGCATCAAAAGTTAAGAAATAAAGTCATTAGCATTTTTCGGCTAACACCACAAAGTTAGTCTGTCGTGTCGCACATCGTAGTAATGACATCTCCAGGTTGCAACCACCCAAAAACAAGGCAAACATCTCATCGACACAACCACACAAAAGCCCAGCCAAATGACTGGCCATAGAAATGTGTCGAAAGGAAATGTCTAAAGGGTTCAGTGTGAATGCTAACAATGCAATTGAAAGACCCCTGAAGTGCAACAGCTACTCGAAAAGGTGCTTGAAGTGCTAATAACAGCTCGTTAGGCTTAAGCTTAGAGCCAAAATAGTTCAAGGGAATGGAATGAATCGACAGCCAGTTTAATATGCGTTTTATTCACTTGAATTGGAATTGATTTCAATCTTAACAGATTTACTACATGTACGTTCACCTAATATTAAGCACATGTATGTTTTAAATAGCTGCAATATTCAATTAATGAATGAATAAATTCTATAGTCATTACATTAAGCTGTACACTTAATTTCAAATTTATAGCTGAACATTTTGTCGTCGAACCAAATTGCTTGTACTTATCACACACTTATTTGTCTCGGCATTAACAAAAGGGCGAGGACACAGATCGAGGTTGGTGGTGGCAAACAACAGGAGGACACATATGGCGGAGCTAACAAACTTTGTCCTTGAACACAGTCGAGACATATGCATGAGAGAGTAAACCCCATTTAGAGCAAGTTGCCTGGAACATTTATCATAAAAGTCGCCGTCTATATGTTTCGACTGTGATCTTGGTGGGAGGTGGGGGAAGGGGGGCAAAATCAAGGATAACACTGGGACAAAAGGACAACAACGGCAATTGTTGGCTCATTAGAAACTCATTTAAAAACAATTTGGCACGTTAATGCAAAATAAATCTATAAGCTTATGCAGGCAATGGCAATGGCAATGGCAACGTGCTCGATGATTCTCTGGCTCCGAAACAACTTTCACTATGCTTTCACATACTATATTATTAGGTATATACATACTTGTATAATACAGTATATACTAACAAGTATATACGTAAGCTTATAAATATTATGCGATTAAACGACGTGGCTGCAAAATGAGAGCATTTAATGCAAATGTCATTTGTTGCAAATGATGCCTTCAACTTTTTCAAGTGTCTCGCTAAAAATGTGAGCCGAAGTCTGAATACACTTGCTGGCATTATGATAAAAATGTGAGTGTATTGAATGAATGTATCGCGCATTCTTAATATTCAGTAAACCAATTGTGCTGAAGATCGTATAATAAAATGACGCATTAGCTTATCAAATGATAATGCCCACATTCAAAAAGTGTATGTGCCACAGCAAAAAGAATCAGGCAAAAATGTCATTAGTATGCGTTGGTGTTGACGTTGTCGACATTTCCAAAAACGTAGCAAGACGTGCCCCAGCTTCAGTCCCAACTCCGAAACTGTATGTTCTGCTCTCTCTCTCTCTCTCTTTTTTGCTGTGTGTCTCTCACTTGAAAAGGGGAATGCAGAGTACGCCAGGCGGAAGTGCGCTTAGCAAACAGCCTGTCATAAACATGAAATTTGCACAAAACCGCCATTTTTATAAGGTGTCAACAGCAAATATCACATATCACATGCACATATATAGACGTTATGGCATTTGATGTTGAAAGGAAGTTGCCACATATTGGCTTACCCAAAACGTTAAGTGGCTCAAAACTGAGTAGGGAATACCTCCTACCCCTCTCTGCACTCTTCCCAACACCGTCTGCTTCTCGTTTCCTCTTGTGCATATCATTACGGTGCGGGGGCGAAAAGCGTTACCCAGTTACCCCTCATGTATCTTTTAATGGCTCAAGTCGTTACTGCAGCTGCTGTCAGACACTAACTGGGCCAAGTTGTTTTGGGCTCGACAACGATTTTCTCGCATCAGCATCAGCCTCAGTCTCAGCTTCTGGGTCTGTGTCTGTTTTTGTTTTCGTGCCTGTTTTTGTTTACACTGGCAAGTTATTAATGACAAAGTCACCTCAACATTTTGGCTTTCATATGCAGATGTGAGGCAAGTCGATGGAATCTGTAAATCTGGCATGAGGTAACTTCATCTGCATTACAAACGACAATTGCCGGAACCACCTTGAACCAGAAGAAAGAAGCACACACATTAAATATCTATCACACAGATGACTCTATGACTGACAGACTGTCTGACTGTCTGTCCGTCTCTTTGTCTGCCTCTTAGTCCATCTATCTGTGTGACTGACAATAGGCCAGCATGAAATATCTTTAATTAAAATTTGTATAAAGATAAATGGGTTTTGATACCTAGTTCAAAAGTTTTTATTGCACAGACATGCCCACATCGGATAAAATGCTAAGCAAATTGGCACATTGAACATACTATCAAAAAGGACACTGTCTCTGCAGCTAAGCATGTCCTTTCATACACACAGATGTATGTGTGTATGCCTACCAGCAGATTAAAATTTCCTATTGGATTTTCTCTTTCATGACAAGGACATGCAGCTGGACCAAAGACAACTTTCTTGGCCAGCTTTGTGTGTGCGCTTACAAAAGTTTTGATAGCATTTCCGTTTCGCTCTTTGCGCCATTTGATTAGGACTTTGTGTCTGCGACAAGCTAATTACAATTTGTATATATAATATATACAAAGAAAAGCATAATATTAATATCGACATTTAAAATATCACCTCGTCTAATCTTAACAATGTAAAAGCCAAGCTCCATACATTAAAGCTAAATCGAAGTTGAAGGCTTTAAAAACGCCATAAATACAAACTTTATAAATATAACAAAAAAAGTACACTCAAAAAAATCTCTTGTAAACTCATAAAACAAATATATATAAAAACTTTCTATTATCATGCTCTGCTCTTTTTTACTTTTCACTTTAATTACCTTAAATATTTCTTTATTGCTTTGTTTCCATTTTTTATTTGTTTTTGTTTTAATTATTTTTAATTATTTTGTTTTTGTGATTATGTAAAACAAATTTTATAAAATGCGTTTGTAGGACGAGAAAAATCAACTACTTATAACGAATCTTTGGCTTTCGTTGGTAAGTTTCAACTTAAACTGAAAAGTCATCTAAACATAAAACCTTAAATATAGCTATATATACATATATATATTAAATAATTCATATGTGCTTTAAAATATCATATCATAAATAGTTTAAGAAACCATTTATTAGCTATGCCAGCGGCTTACCATCATCAATTAAGCCTCTCCTAGTTCGTAGTTAGTTTTGCCGCCTCGTATAGCTAAATAAATGTGTTTTGCCTGCTCGTAATTTATGCACACACACTTGGGCCATATCTATACTAAGAGTTGTTCGAAGTGCCATTCAATGTCTTCTACAACTATCCCAATCATAAGGAAAATTCCTTTGATAATTCAAAATTGATTGTGAAATGCATTCATTCGAGAGATTCAAACAATCCTCCCGAATTTCTATATACACGTGTATAGTATCCACAGCTATTGTAAAGTATTCCATACTCACTCTCTCTCTCTTTCTCCCCCTTTCTCTCATTCTAAAATTCTCTCTCTCTCTCTCCCTCAACTTCTCTCTGTTTTCTCTGAATTAAGAGACAACTCATTAGTTTGATTGCGTGGCTTATGACGTGTGTGATAAATTATTTAAACATCACACTTAAAATATGATTGAGTTAAATCCAAATATCTATTTAAATCAATGCGCTTTATTAAATTCTCTACATTATACACATATTATCCAACAACAAATAAAACAATAACAACTACAACAAATACATTTTTAACTATTTATCTAGCTAAAGCATAATGCAGTTTGATTTCCTTTCAACAAATCTCTTCTATTATTAGTTTTATATACTTAAATTTTTCCGTAGCAAACGCTTTTCCAATAGTTTTCTTTATTCGATTTGAGTTTTAGCTTTCAACTGGGGAATACTTAGTACGATATTCATTTCGTTTACCGACCTTTTTTCGCATTTATTAAGAGCAACTAAAAGTCAACACATAAACAATGCCAGACAACAAAAACCAAAACCAAAACTCTAAACAGCAGCAACAAACAAACAACAGTTGAACAATGCAACAATCAAACACCAATTCTGCATGATTTAAACAATAATTTAAATTGCATCGTGCGATAAGCCCAGAAAATTCCATTATATCACTCTCTCTCTCTATATACTATCTCGCATGATTTATGTGTTTTATGATATGATTTTTTCTGTGTTAGTTGAGTATACATAAATATGCATTTTTGTATTTGCGCATTTAAGAGTATCATAAATATTGATGAAGATTTCATGTTCTTACTGTTGATTGATTGCAAAACGAAACTGTTCTGCACACTATAATTTCGATTAGCTAATTGCACAGCGACAAGTTTTATCAACAAATAAAAATACCTTCATATTATTTGACTTTGTATAATATTAAAAAAGAAGTAAGAAAGGTCGAGTGTGCTTGACTGAGAGATACCTGCTACCCACTTTGAATAGCAGGAAAACCGTGCGGTATTTTTCTTAAAATATACCAAACTGATGTATTAGGCTGTCATTAGTATATTGATATAGGACTACATTTCAAATATACCATAAAATATAAAATATAATACCCTTAAAGACTTTATATAAATAATAAGTCAGAAAAACGGAAATATATGCATGCTAAACAACAAATTTTGTATGCCTTCACTTAGGGTATTCAGAAAAAATTGTGCTATAAGCCGTTGTAAATATGCACATTATTGAACGGATGTGTTGAAAGGGAGAAGGATATTTTACATGATTTTTTCATGGAATTACGATACTTATATTTGGCATTGGGCTTGTTCAGCACTCGTCAAGTCCCCGTCAATTTGCGAAATTAATTAAATTATTTATTTAACACATCGATTCGATCGGACTCACTCTGGCTCTGGTCCTATCACCCTTCTCTCTCTTATCGCCAGGGTTAACCCATAATACGCCTGTAGTGATGATTGTATAGAAACCCATCGCATATGTTGCACGCTCGCCGAATGTTGCCTGCGGCATTCACGTACATATGTATGTATGTACATAATTTGTAATTTTCGATTTGGCAATTGCAAAACCCCAAAATGTGATTCGAACAACATTTTGTGTTGTTTTAAGCATCCGATTGCCAATTTGATTGAAGGCTTGATGCGTCATTTATAAACTGACAGCCTGAAATGTACTCAAAATGTTTGTCAATTCACGACTCGAGCAGCAATTGTAATTTAAATATCGCAACTGAAGGACAGACGAGTATAATGGATACTATAATTACACTGCCTGCCAAATGTGTTCGCACACATTTTCGATAAGGAGTTGAAAGGCGTTCGCTTTGATCAGCAAATCTGACATCTGCTGCCTCTTGAACTACTAATTTAGTATTTACACACAGAAACTATAAGGAATGTACATTTAACAGAAATAGTTTGAAGTAAATACCCTTTTAATGATATTTATAAGATTGATAAAGATAAAGTTTTTAAATTCATAATTAGCTTATAAAATGGATAGTAGAAATACTTAAGTAAAAAAATTTCAAAAAATATGTTTCTTAAAAAAACTTAAGCAAATGAACAATAATAAAACAACATATACAATAAATAAAAATGCCTTTGTTGAAGATATACAAAGTATACAAGATTATTATATAAATAATTTTTAATATTTAATATATCAACAGTTTGGAAAAGGCAAGTAGAATTATACAAAATATATTTCATAGAAAATAAATGAACAAAACTCAAAAATCTATAGGAATTTAGCAAGATTTGCATTTAGTAAATACGCTACAAACAAATATTAATATATTTGACGCTTTGAAAAAGCATATCAATATGTTTACTTTTAAAATGAAACGTGGAGAACTCTCAGTAGAAAACACAGAATTATAGAAAATATATTTCTTGACAAAATTTAAAGAAAACTTAAATGCTAAAATGAATAAATGAACAACACTCATTAACGCTATGGAAATTTAACAACACATAAATCTCAACAATAAAAGAGAAGTCAGAAGTCTTAATTCAGATGAAAATAATTTCCAAGAATATTTTCAGTTTAAAATCAGTTAGTGCAAACACACAATGGCCTGCAATAAAATCCCAGCTAGAATTGGGAACGTAAAACTACTCGGAAAAACTAATTGCCGCATTGCGAATGACATGAAACGCTCGGTCTGGTCCATGGTCCGGCCACAAAAATGCATGGAAGAAAGGGACCAGAACCTGGTCGGTCATACATACATATTTCGACGTTCTGTGTTGTGTGTGTTCTGTGTGTACCGTCATCTGTTTTTACAGCTGTCATAAAACCACACCACAATAACAGCCCTAAAGTAGAAAGTTTTTAAAGCAAAGCCAGTGATATGTATAATTTAATGCAATGCCATGGCATGTAATTAAATTTTTTGTGATTTAAAAAGGGATCTGTTGCATAAAGGCAGCGAGAGACAATTGCTTGCTCTAAAAATGCCACAAATGTGTGTAAATTATAAAGCAACAACCGACGAGCAGCAACAGAAGGAGCAAAAGCAGCAACAACAAATGTAATAACTAAGAAGAGCAACTATAGGAAAAGTAGAGGAAAACTAGTGGAAAACTTTGCCGCTTTTATGACAAGAACCACTTGTAGGCCACGCCGCAAAACGCAAAGCGCGAGTTGCAAGTTGTGTGTGGCAGCAACAACAACAATAACGAGAACAACAAGCAGACCGACAACCGCAAAATGACACAAAGCACTGCCACTGAGCCTGGGAACTAGTCCTCACTATGACTGTGTGCAGCAGTCCTGGGGCACAGATAGAGAGACACAAGTCAGGATGGGACAGGACAGGATCAGGCAGTCGCGGTCTCGCACTCGCACTCGCCCTCGGTTCACAATGGCAAAACGGCAAACGAAATGTTGATAAAACTTGTCATGTGCTTGGTGTCTCTATGTGTGTGTGTGTGTGTGTGTACGAGTGTGCGGGGCCAAATGCAAGAACTTAACTTCAATTTATTGTTAACTAGTTGTGTAATGCGAATGTTTGTTAGATTTAAGCGCAACAGCGTGCCATTCAACTTAACAGAGACTTAACATAGTGTTAACATAGTTTCATTGCATGTTTGTGCATGTGCTCAGCATAATATTATATCGTAAATGTCGCATGCATAGTCGAACTTAGTTTCTCCCATTTCTTTTTCCAACAAAAACACTTTCTTGTCATATCACGTCGCTTTATGATTTCTTTTATATAGTCATATTCTGTTGTACTAGAATGTAAACTGTTAACATTTTATGTGGATACTAAAACATGTTTGATGTGTGATATAGGAATGGAACGACTACAATCTGCGCTGGAATGAAACAGAATATGGCGGCGTCAAGGATCTCCGCATCACGCCCAACAAACTGTGGAAGCCCGATGTGCTCATGTACAATAGGTAAGTGCCCCAAGTATCCAACTCAGCCCAGCCCAGGAGGTTCTGGCTGAACTACATCTGACTAACCAAATAACGAATAAGCGATAAACCGACCGAAAATCGATAATTTGATGTGACAAATATAATGTTGATAGTGCGCTACGTAGCCAGAATTTAAAGCAGTCATATAACATTACCTCTGCTATATAGGTATAAAGTCCCTAATAAACCACATATTCTATATATATAATATATCGATAATCGATGGTAAGTTTTCAGTTGTACATCAGCATTATATATATTAATACATTTATAATTATCAAGCCAGAATATACTAGTTGAGTCATGTAACCTATCTTATAAAATATTTCCGTTCTAGCGTTAAAATTTTCAGTTTCGAGCTATGTACTATTATAATATATTATATCGATTACGTAGTTGGTTAGTGCACTTTAGTTTATTAAACGAAACGCCTCTTGCGTTTCTTAGCTAGTTTTATTTGTAATGTATAGTCCATTGATTGCTCAGCTCAAGTTTTATTTTGTTTTGTTTTAAATTGTTTTTTAATGGAGTACAGGAGCTTAAAAAATCGGAATTTAAAATGAATCAAAAAAATTTGTATAATATCTCCATTACTCCAGAATAAAAATGCAGTTAAAATATTATTTGTAACTTTAGCTGAATATGTTTCAAGTTTCGTTATCATTTCCCATTCGATTTGCAAAAGCAAATACCCAAAACGAGTTAAGCTACTGTATCAACTTTTTACATATATATGACATATTATAAGCGTATCATAATCCACTCGCTATTGTTTGTGTGTCTACTATATTATAAAAAAGAAGCAAAGCTGAAACTTAAACATAACGACTATGTTTTTGTTTTAGTTAGTTCTTTGTATTTGTATTTCAATGTTACCCAAATTTTTGATTTGCTTTCAATGTTTATGTTGAACAAACGACTAAAAAATTAACCCAAATAGAAAAACAAAAATCTTCAACCTAAATATGTCTAAAAACCAAAAAAAAAAAAAAAAAAAAAATACATACATATGTTGTTTACTTCAAATAAGAGTAGTTTACACGCAGTGGTGTTCTAGTGGGACTGTACATTGTCAGCTTGCCGTTGATGTGGGCCTCACATTGTAATTGGATTCGTAATGCTAACCGAACGTACATATAAACCGTAATATCTAATATAAACTAATAACAGCTTAACAGCCAAGCAGCTAAACACAGCTCAATTAAAAAGCCTAAATAATATCTCAGTCTAAACTCCATGAACTTAAACACTTTGTTTAACCAGAATATTATGCAAGTAGTTTGTTCGAAACAATTTGAAAAAAAAAAACAAACTAAAATAGCAATACGAAAAGTTAAGAATCATTTTACTATAAATATATATCGATAGATTCATCATACCTGAACAGATCGTACAACCTATATAAAACTATAAACAACTAGTACTTACATATAGTATATCTAACTCATGTGGTCTGTATAGTCAATGCATATGTAGAATATTGTTTGCTCTTTTTGTACTTACTATTTCCGAACAAAAGACAATAACCAACATAAGAGATTGTTCAACAATATGCTGGTGTAATATTTCTGGTTAGACGTTCAGTACTTGAATTTATTTAGCCATCAATCAAATTTACAACAACAATGTAATTCTCCTATTTGTTGTAGCTTGCAAAAAAAAAATTGAAAAAAAAAATATGAAGGCAAAATAGATTTTCAAGTATTGTGCATGAGAAATCAAATCCCTCGTACTAAACAACAATTAAATAAAACTCATATATAAATAATACCAATGAAAAATTCAAAACCAAAAAACAAAAAAAAAGTTAAACCTAATACCCAAACGTGCCGCAACAAAGCGAAAACAAAATCTCGACTTTGTTGGCACCTCTAAAAACTAATATCCCAAAACATTTTGTTAATTGCTAACCCACATCCCACACATCACATATACATACACACACATACACCACAAAATTAATTAAATGTATTAACTAAATTTTTAAAAATATTTTTAAAATTTTTTTTTATACATATTTATGTAAGCGATATGTGAATTATATTTTTCATCATATTAGTTAGACTAAACACAACTCAAAAGCTCTAAATGTCAACTCTATGAACTCATTCGTTATTTACTACAAGAAGTAAAGTATAGCACAAGTCATGTATATCAATTGCGTAAATAGAAATCAAGTTTTTCAGAATTGAAAATAAGCTTTTAAAAAAATTATTGTACAAAAGTTTAAACTCTCGTTCTCGGTTAACCGGGAATTTAATGTGCTTTCCAAAAAAAAATTAATAAATACATTTTGAAATGTATCTATTGAATTATTTTCGTAATCTATTAAGTTTTCATTGTCCGATATTGAATTAGTTATTAACTCAATAGTTTGGTCTCTAGGTTAATGTTCTAAAGCTATTTATATCCCCAAACGATGTAAGCAAAGTCTAAATCGAATACCATATTTTTCTCAATCTTGACATTTTCTCAATTTCCTCAAGTTCGGTTCGACATATTTTCAGAGGATAACATCTACAAACTGAATAATTGAGTTGCAAAACGTGCTCAATTATCATCAAGTGCTTAGCCTTTTTGCAGCTAAACTCTTAGCTTTTTTGCTGCCGCAGTTTGCTGATGCGGTTGCTCCATCTGGTACTTGTATTTCTCTTATTTCAACTTCTTCTTTTATTTTGGACAGCTCATCAATGAATTTTGTGCTAAATGCTTATATTCGAATCACGCTCCGAATGCAGACAAACTTTTGCCTAATTCACGTATCAATCACTCAACAATAAGTACAAATTTTTGGCCCGAAACTTTATTTCCATTTGCTTTCTTCACTTACTCCATGTTCCAACATACAAACGAACTCCTCGATTCGTACTAACATACTATGTGTATACCTCACTATATGCTATCTGTCTATTCGTATATCTATGTGTGAAAGTCTTTCTGTGTATGTGTCTGAGTGTCTAGTTAATATATGAGTATAACAAAAAAAAAAAACAATAACTACGCCGCTTCAGCGCTAATAACGCTGCTCATACATCATACGCCCCATAAGACAAGCAAACCATTTTCACCTTATGAAAAAAAAAAAAAAAAAAAATAGAAAATAGAACGAATGCTCGAATCTCGAATATCCCTTAGACAATTTAGAAGTCAACTATTAATATATCTGAAAAATCTAATAATTAAAAAAATATATATGCAACCATTAATTTATATTGTGAAAATCTATGCCATTAAACGCCAGACCTGTATAGTCTTTAGAGTCATTTTTCTATGCACTGAGAATAATAATAATAACAATGATTGCTTGATAATTGGCAAAAAGCAATTGAAATCCACATAATTACAATTTCATATCATACTCATTCCCATTTACAGGCGGTAAGCTTATAAATGTTATTCAGTGTTAGCAAACAAGTTATTGAATGTGTATGTGAGCGAGTTAATGTATGCGTGCGAGCGAGTGTGTGCGTGTGTGTGCGTTGGAGTGTTTACCATTTACCCAAGTAATCAATTGTTATCAATGTCGATTGTGTGTGCTATTTTCCGTTTTATTTAGCTATGTTTCACTGTGTCTATAAATATAAATATTTTCATGCCTTCCATGTTAGTCGATGTCCAGTTATAACAATTCTGTTGTAATTTCAATACCATAGCAATACTCATTTTAATGTGTAAGTCTTTACATTAAGTCTCGATTGACAACAAAAGCATACCAAATCATTTGTCATCCCATTAAGTGTACTGTAAGTTAGTTTAAGTTTTTTTTTAAGCTCAGCTTAGTTGCATGTCAGCTCAGCTTATTTATTTAGACTTACATTTACTGATAGTTGCAAATCAAACACAAACACTCGCACACACAATGGAGTGTAAACCTAATGAAGTATCTCAAGTGTGCACAATTTCCCATCAAAGGGCCAGAACAAGTTTAGCCGCACAATTGTGGGTTTTGCACACAAAGTTCTCATTTATCACTTTGATGTTGTCTTCTGTTAAATCAACAGGCATTTTCTATTCAAAATTAAATACGATAAATAATAGAGGACTCTTTGAATTTGAACTGTATTCAAGCAGATAGGTAAAACGTATTTCGACTTCTGTTGTGCAAACATAAAATCACTTCTCACATAAGAAATCAATATATTGCAGATATCAGATATGCTGCAGAATAAGAGTTGAGAGTTTCAATTATAAACACAACTACAACTACGTTGTGCTCTTTTATTGCTCTCGTAAGCAAAAAGTTGAGAATATTCTCAGCTTATGTACAAAGTATATTTTAAAAGCCTTTCACAATTTCTTGTATTAACTTCACTGATGGCAGTAAAAAAGCATAGCATACTTTTAAGCTGCGTGCTAAAATCTTTTACTATTCAGTGGCAAAAAGCAAGTGCCATAACAAAATGAACTGAAACATTTTAAGCCATAACTTAAATGTCAAAATTTCTTGCTGGTGCAATAAAAAAAATAAAGAAGAAATTATCCAACTGGCGACTAAAAACTACTTAAATGCCACAAATCCCCTGGCTGCGACTCGAACACACTCTAAGCATTTCTGGGAGGCACCTAAAAAGCGCGTTAAGCTCAACATAAAACTGGCTGGCTGGGACACAAATGAAGACAAATATGGCAGGTGCACACATTTTAGCTAAAATGCACCTGGCAGAGAGTCAAGTAGTCTTTTTTTCATTTGCTTTAGCTTTTTCTGCTTCAACTAATTGCAAGTTATGCTGATGTTGAAACTGCAGTGGAGCTTACTGAGTCACATTTTTGCGACTGATTGACGGCAGATTTACGAGCTGTGACTAAAAGAGCACATTTGGCCCTCGATTAGGGTTGGGATTAAGAACAAAAGGCTTGAAAGCCATGAACATTCGAGGCGTAGGCTCAGGTTTAATTTGCCTGGCACGCAGCATCCGGTGTTGATTACGGAATGGCAATGAAAGCGGACTACACAGGTTCCGGCTGAGAGAAGAGGTACTGAGAGGAATAAAATTCATATTGATTAGCTATGTAGTCATTTGGATTGAGTCTGGGGAAATCACTGTATGGGTGGGAAGAAACTGAAACTAGATGGACTTTTGGGGCCGCAGTCAGTGGCCCATGAGCAATGGGCGTGGCATGTACACGCACACTGCGTGTGTCTTCCTACACCGAAAACCTTTTGGCTGTCAACTTTATTTACTAATGAACTTGCGCATTGCGTAGCCAGGGTCGATGTAGTCGAGGCAATAATCAATGCCACGACTGTTCCAGCCAATAATTTCACACCAATTTCGCCAAATGCTTTCATCGACTCATTAAGACTTAATCGTGGTAAATTTACAATGCCTCAGTTCTGCCTCGATTCTGATGGACATCGTTAGGCAATGCACGTCTTGCGTTTCAGATTTGAGGGAGATTGCGTTGTGTGGAACAACAGCTGAGCGACTGACTTTCATTTCGTTTAATTTATTAATTCTTCTCTGCTTTTCTTTTCTTTTCTTTTCTTTTCGTCTTGGCCATGGTCACAGCCACCGTCACAGCCTGAGTTGGCCAACATTTGTGGACCCTGCTAGCCTAATTTGTATGCGTCGTCAGTGCTGCTAATGTGTGGCCATCATTTAGATCAATAGCAAGACGACAAGGCTTATAGATACAAATACAGTTACATTCACAGCTTCTATATTATATATATACACACACACACGCATACAGTGCTCCCAATTGAGCATGTATTCGCTTTGACTTTGGCCTTGTGCCCAGCTATGCGAAACCCATCAACGCCTTCTGCAATCAATCTGCCCGGCTTCAATTTTCGTAATTTGTTTATGCTGATTTCAATGTGCGCCATACTAAGTCTCCACCCAAAAGATGTTTAATTGAGATACTTTTTACGGGCCGCCTAGATTAAAAGCGACTAATGTCAATATCAACAAGGCAGCAAAAGCTGACGACGCTTCACAAATCTTGAATGCTCTTCCAATTACAATATATCAATGAGGTTTGTCAATGAAACTATTTTCAGAAAGAATCTACAAAAGTTTCTTGAGTTCCAGTTGTATTCACGCGATTTAATGCCAAAGAAATTTCATGCCAAAAATAACATTTGTAGGATGTGCAAGGGTATAAATAAATAACATAAATTTGGAAAGTGAAAAGCTTTTACATTAATTGCAATGTTATCTGGTATCTGGCGTAAACAGATTACAAAGCATGTGCAAGTTTATAAGTAAGTCGAAAAGCCGCCTTCGAAGGACCAAGAGGCATACCCAAATGAGATTGACAGCGGTTGTGGCTTAGCCAAGCGAACCGTCGACCAAATTCGGGCGCATTTGCTCGTGTACTTGGTGAAGTCTGAAACAGACCAACATCAATTTTAATAATGCCTGGCAATGATTTTATTTATTTGTTTGAGCCAAGCCAAGCCAAACCAAGTCCTGGTCTTGTTTTAGTACAAGAGCAGCCAAGGCCGTGGCAAACGCTGCCAAATCTTGTGCTTTCAAATATTAAAATGTACGTCCGAATTTAAATGTGAAATGAGATTGGTCAGCCAGTGAAAGTACTACTTATAAAAGACGAGTGCGATGAAGGCATTGAATAACTGATAACTGTGTAGTTACGCAGACAATCAGCTTATTAGTTCAGCCAGTTATTCCATTATTTACGAAATAATAAAAGTTTCATTTGAAATGAAGAGAAATCAAAATGGACAATTAACAGGAACAGGAATGAGATTAATTAATATTTATATGATATTAAAATTTCTATTTTCTTTAGAGATTTATTTACAATTTTTTAAACATATTAACTTTGTGGCTATCCACAAGCACACAGATATTTGGGATATGCTCTGAGCTATTAATCCAATTAGTGGAAATTGTATTGTTGTTGTTGGCACATTGGCACGTCTCTTACTGCTGCCGACCACAATCTCTCAAGCCTTAACGCGCAACAGCAGCTTCTGTGGCACCTGTGGCACATGGGTCTTGTCCGTGCTTAGGCCATCATTACAACCGGCCGCTAATCAGGGCACAAATTCCACTTAAATGCCACAACAATAGCATGTAAGCTACGGTTACTGCCACATGGCGCATGCCACTTACTTACCTCTTACACCCACACAGCAACCAAACTGCACACAGGTGGTATGACGGCCAATTAAATGCACACTTTGACCACAAAATCACAAACGCCATGATTTAAAGTGCGTATCTGCATCTCTCTCTTTAGTGTCTCACTCTCTCTCTTTAGTCTCTATCACACGCAATCACACATTTTGTTGAACACAAAATGATGGCAAACAGCTCGTAACTCAAAATATCTATGCAAATTGCGTATAAAATGTTTGTGCAACAGTTTTTTGAGTACGCCTCTCAACCAAAAATAAAAGTAATTGCATTTTATTTCAATGCAAGAGAAAGCAATTCCGCAAATATACATTTCAATGCCACTCTCACTCGCTGCTCTGAGTCCTTAGTGCTCACTTTTTGTACAGATTACGTACATATATATGGTATACTATATATGATTTGGGCCACTTGCGACTGGCTTTCAGCATACAAATTTGTCTGAGACTCATTTGCATATGCACAGAGAGATTTACCATGTAGTTAGATGCAGATATTGTATCTAACAGATGTCATTTACGCAGCCCAAAAAGTGCTGACAACAAAATTGTCATTTGTTTCATCAAATGATGCGGCTAACTATGGTTAATATTCTGCACAATTGCCAGTGGAATAAATGAATACCATTCTGCAGATGCAAATATTGTCTCGAAGTGAATTTATTTGAAACATAGAACTAATTGGACAGTTAGAATTATCACCAAACTTCTGTGGATATGAATTTCGCACTAGTTTAATTTATTATATCTGCAACTCAAAGATAATTTTTGCACTTCAGAACAGCAATTACAATATTATGGAATGGCGTAAGATTTAATAACTAATACTTAAATAGATTAATATAAATTAAATGAAAATAAATAAACAATTTTAATTTCTTTACATTTTTATTTTTATTATTCTGTTCGTTTCATGTAAGAGACCTCATTAAGAGCCAATAAAAGTAGACTGTATCGAATATCGTAATATAAGTAGAATTAGGTATTTAAATGTTATATCTGATATGTTATACTTAGTATAAGAGCAAAAACACAACAACACTGATTTGACCACATCCACCTAGTATAGATATCCCTAGAGCTGTTCCTTTAATTGAACACACAAAACAAATCACAACTCTCCTGGCCCCCAGCTCTATCCAAAAGCAAAAATATATATTTTTTATAACTAGCCAAAATGAAAATGAAATCAAAGCGCAAATCACATGAAACAAAACAACAATTATAAATAATAACTACAACAAAAAAGAACCTATCACAAATAAAATCAAAAACTATATAACAAAAAATAAGAAAATGAATATGACAATGAAAATAGAATAATATATAAACAATTGTACAATAATTTAGCGCGGATGAGGGATTCGATGGCACGTATCACACCAACATTGTGGTCAAACATAACGGCAGTTGTCTGTACGTGCCCCCTGGTATCTTCAAGAGCACATGCAAGATAGACATCACGTGGTTCCCATTTGATGACCAACATTGCGAAATGAAATTCGGTAGTTGGACTTACGATGGAAATCAGGTAAAGTGTTTAGTACACATTACAGTACAAGTACAGTACAAGTAACAGTACACGCCACAAATCAAAAAAAGAGCTAACACCGTACACCGGAACAGTAATGACTGGCTACACCGTTCACAGAGGTCACAATCACGCTTTCACACTCATAAACAAGAAAAAACACAACCAACTAATACACGCATACGTGCACATGCACAACACCAATAGGCAGGAAGAAAATAAAGGGAGGTGACTTTTGCAGAATATTCTAGGATGCGACAGTATGAAATAGGTGTAAAACAACTTGAGGTTCGACGAATATTTAGTTATTCAAAGAGTCGTAAAACTCTTACTACTTTCCTTTATGCTTTTCCAAACTATCGCTATCTCTCTTGCTCTCTCTCTCTCTCACTCTTTGTAATCTCACTCTCTGTCTATCTCTCTACTTCCATCTATATCTATCCAAATCTGTATTCCAGTTTTTTTTATATCCCTCACGTCGAACAATTCTTTGCGTTTTTGCGAATTACAAAACCAAAAGTATCAAAAGTGTTTAATAAAAAAACAAAACACTAAAAAAACTATTAACGGTTTAGTGTTGGGTAAAATTTTCAAAACTAATTTTGAATATTTTATGACAACACCTAGGTGTTTACAGTTATATTTGAGTGAATACATAGAAGTTGCCCTTTGTGTATTGCCAGTGCAATTGTATTTTCAACTACTCCTTGAAGTAGTTCTCAGCACTGGAAATCACACAATTTGAGCATTATATAGAAATGGAATCATGTGTGAGACCCTTGAAATTTACGAAATGAAATTTCAGTTTCAACTATTTTGCATGTTAGCAGACCAAAAACCACGCCCAAAACAATGAATCAAAGCTATGAAATATGTTTGGACGTACGTAAAGACTCTTAATGGAAGTGAAACAAAAAGAGGTTTTCAATACCAACCAATACCATTTAATATTATATTCACGTTTCTTTGCACTCAAAACGCAATTTCAAACTAAGTAAACTTAAGATAAAAAAATCTATTATTATAAATAAAGCTCTCTACTTTGCTCGCTCTGTCTCGTACACCTTGAACACATGCTCTCTTTGTACATAAATGTTGTTTCAACGTGGCTTTAAGTGAAGTCTCAAATTTAATATAAAATAAAACTAAAAATGTTAAATTTCTTTTTCTCCAAAAACAATAAAAACTCAAACTCAAAACAATGACCAACCATTGAAAAAAATAAAAACAAACAAAAAAATTCGTTTCTCTCAAAACAAATTTTTTTTGAAAATACCAAAAAAAAAAAAAAAAAAAAAAAAAAAAAACAAAAAAAATTACAATAAAAATCGTTGAAAAAATCAGTTGGATTTGGTTTTGAATTCCGAAGATGGAGGGGATCTTTCCGATTTCATAACAAATGGCGAGTGGTACTTGCTTGGTTAGTAAAAATCATCATAAACCTAATGCTTATATCACTGTGTTTCGTTGTCATGTGTAAATGTCTTCAATCTTCTAAATACATGCATATTTATTATATAAATATATCATTATTTTGCTTATTGTTTTGTATATATCAATTACATTGTAGTACAATTTTAGGCAAAAATGCTTCATAGAACCATTTTATTTGCTGGCGTTCTCTTTTTGATTTCATTTGAACTTTTGATTCGTAGTGTAAATAGCAAATAAATGTATATATTACTATAAGTATTTATTGTATACGAATCCCAATAAGATTTGTGTACAATTGTGTGTATAAATGTATCAGTGTCATGCAACACAATTATTTCGAGTATTACTAATCGTCAATTTTATCGTCCAGCCATGCCCGGAAAGAAGAATACCATAGTCTACCAGTGCTGCCCAGAACCATA
The DNA here is from genome assembly GCF_009650485.2 of Drosophila albomicans. Taxonomy (NCBI): domain Eukaryota; kingdom Metazoa; phylum Arthropoda; class Insecta; order Diptera; family Drosophilidae; genus Drosophila; species Drosophila albomicans. The sequence continues at coordinate 8,479,067 of NC_047628.2, read as the reverse complement.
TGTCGATATCACCTTTACTATACAAATTCGCCGACGTACTTTATATTATTTTTTCAATTTAATTGTGCCATGCGTGCTAATCTCATCGATGGCCCTCCTGGGCTTCACATTGCCACCCGACTCGGGCGAAAAATTAACGCTGGGTAAGTATTGCTTAGTACAGTAGAAATCAAGAAACAACTTCAACTCTCCGACACTGATTGACCCCCTTTATGACCAGTTATTATGATATTTATATTATACTTTATCTTATAAGCTTTTTTCAGCGTGTGGTAAATGTGACAATAAAAAAGTGTTTTGGTTAGGGTTTTCGTAAGGTTTTTGTTCAGGTAAAGCAGCGGTAGCGAAATGAGGCTTAGCTGGATTATTAATATATATACATATATATTTAAAAAAAAAAAACTTAATTACATCCAAAAATCAAAGTATACGCTGCTCCTAAAATTAGTTAGTCTAAAAAGTGCATGTTTTATTATTCAGTATAAATAAAACAACGTAAACGTAAAAATAATAAACAAGAGTGTTGCCCTCTTAAACTTTGCTTCTCAAATCGTATATTCTATTCCATTTAGTTGATGCAAAGGGCAAAACTCTCAACATGCTAACTAAAAGCTTTAGAGCAACAACAAAACTTTTAAATCCCTTAAAAAAACCAAAACAAAAAAAAAAGTATTTAAAACTAAAATGCGTAAAATAAAAACCAAATGAAATTTATTTAATAATATTTGTTACTTTTTGTCTTTAATATTTTCAGTCGATTTTGCTTTGGCGTTTCTTTTTAAATTCTTTTTATATAAGTATTTATTGTATCTCTTGTTCCAGGCGTAACTATACTACTCTCATTAACAGTATTTCTAAACCTTGTTGCCGAGTCTATGCCGACAACGTCGGATGCTGTTCCTCTTATAGGTACACACACACGCTATTTATTTAACAAAATTACAAAAAAAAAGTTAACCTAACCTCAAAAAAAAAAAACAAAAAAATTAAAAATGAAAAAGAGGCAGTACGAAAAAAAAACGAAATTAACAAATGTGCTGTGTTTAATGCTGTTTTTAGTTGTCATTAGTTTTTCTACAGTAGTGCAATGAAAGCTAACCAACAAAACAAAATACAAAACTAACAAGATATTCGAAACCACAAAATACCAATTATTTAGATCTTAAACCCCAGACACACACACATACACACACACACAGACAGACGTAAACACACATACAGACATACACAAATGCACACGCATACAAGTACACTGCGTCCATCGTATGGAGAATGAAAATATGCCACATACTTATCTTAATTCTATACGTATGTTTGCTAATAGATATGTATATTCTAACTTCTGGACTTTAACTGTGTGCCACAAAATCAATACATATTTCAGTTTCAGCCAGCTACTACTCTACTTCTCTTCCTGCCGGAACTTTTGGATAGACCTTTGCAATGATAGCTCCATATTATTATACCAAACACAAGCAATACCCGAAGAAACACCTCCGAAAAAATATCTCTTTCACAAACTATCTAACTACCTATTTCTCTCTATGTCTCTATCTGTCTCTGTCTCTGTCTCTGTTACTGTCACTGTCACTGTCTAATAAATGTAACGTACCGAAAAACCAGCCGGAGCAATTTTTCTTTCAACTTCTTAATTACTGATCATTTAGTTAGCTGACTACTTTAAAATATATAGAATATTTTTTACTCCTTCTAATACTGCTACTTCTGCTACTTTTTTGATCATTAACTACCCAATTCAGCTGTTCCAAGTAGTCGCGCATCAAGAGCTCTGACAATAATTGGTATTTGACCACACGAAACACACACTCACACTCACGAATCACTACTCACGAGTCACGAATCACGAAGTCACAAACCTCAATCAGACGTTCCACACAAATTCATAATCGATATTCGAATCGCAAATGAAAAGTTTTCGTTATCATTTCCATATTCATTTCCATACTTGCTGTTTGAAAAGCGTATGTTAAGCTGTCCCCTACTCCAATCCCATTTAAAAAGCTTAGTTTATCAGTTGTTGTTTCTGTCGATTCGTTTGTTTTCTCTACGTGTTTGCCACTAGATGATATTTGTTTTCATATACTTATATCATTTATTTTATTCTTCTGTTCTTAGCCTGACTAATTAATTTCTTTAACAAAAAAAAAAAACCTTAAAAAAAAAAAACAAAAACATATTAAAATAAACTAAAGCCAAAACGAACATTATGTAAATAAGCTTCTCTATCGATAGAGTAGTATATCATAATCATGTTAGGAGAGGTCGCATTAATTGCCTGAACAATAGTATCATCTACTAATTAAAAGCATAGCAGCATTTAAATCGCATTTAAACGTAGAGCAAATACAATTAAAGACATCTAATCTTTATATCTATATACTTGTTAAATGTATTCTTTAAACAAAAATAGCTAAATTGTATATAGCCAAAAACTATAAACAAATCCAACGAACAACCTTTTTTCGCTACCAATTCTCAAACGCTACAACAAATTGGGCTAAAACTAAGCCAACTAGTCAGAAAACACATGAAGAAACCAAAACAAATATAACATCAAATTTCAATATGATTTTTCGAGCATTTACAGCAATGGTCATGAAAATATGCGCACTTAAAGAAAAAATTCTTAAAGACTAACCAAATCAATACAGACACATGAAATCGAATGCTTTTCTTTCCTTTACTATAATTATAATATTTATATCAGTTTTATACAAAACTATTTACTACTTTACAAAAGTTTTAACACATTAAAACTACAGTCAGTGTGCATATTTTCAACACCAGCAATATGAATACCAAAAATGATATTTGAAAACAGAACATTTCACTCGCATTGTGCCTGTTGGCGAAGTCCATTAACTCTAACATAGATAATTTGATAAATGTGGCCAGTTAGACACTGTCAATTGCAATATGTAAAAAATAGTTATATTTTTATGATTTTGTATGCATAAAAGAACCACGAATAACAATTACTAAAACAACAACATTGATATACAACATACTATATATATACTCGTATATTCACATCAATGTCAGTATATGGTAAAGGTTTGTATTCAAGGCAAAAATATAATAAAAACAAATGCAATCAAAATGAAAACGAAAACGAAAATGAAACGCAGCCAAATGTCATTTTGATACTTGGTAAGGTAGAGAGGAAAAATCGAATGATAGGCAACCATTAACAATAACCAAAACAAATAAAAAAACATACAATCATACAGACATGTATATAGTATGTTCATGTTTATATAGCATTTAGGCTAAGAATTATTCATAAATATAATACAGAAGCTAAATGCTTTGTAGATTTGGTAGGTATAACATATATTAAAGTTGAATTACTTATAAGCTATGGACAAATTTGAAAAATAATAAAACAAAAAACAACGAAACACTGTAAATAAATTACACTTGAACTGACGTAAGTACACACAGCAGACTCAGACACACGCATACTGCACACGCACAACAAACTTAACAAGAAAAACCAAGAACATGAACCACAAAGTCTAAGAACTCTCAACGAAACAACACACGACAATGAAAAACCGAAAAGCGCATGCCACAAACAAACCAAACTGGCCAAAAGGCCAAAAGTTCTCAGTCTTAGCCATGCCACTATCACTCTCTTTCGCTCTCTCTCTCTCTCTCTCTCTCTTTCTCTAACTCTATCTCTTTCTCTGTTAATCTCACCCTGTCAATATAACTTTCCAAATCGGTAACTATCTCGTTTGGCAAAGAACTCTCTCAAACCTGCACCCAGTCACATAAGAAACCCAAACCGAACACTCACAACTCACAAATCACACCCAAATCAATCTTAAATAAATATATTTTCTTGCTCAAAATATATATACACAAAAAATAGTCAAAGAAATCTCTAAAATTCTCATATTTACGCACCTGTAAAATCCCAAATTTTAAATGAAAGAATCCCACCGAGCATAAGCAAAACCCCCCACAACTTCCCGCTAAACGAAACTCAACTAAACTAAGCGAAACGCTAAAACCAAAAAAAAAAACAAAAAACCAAATAAGATTATCAAAGCGCAACATTTGAACTTGCATTTATGCAGATCCATTTGACCTGATGGTAGACTTGCAACTCCACATAATATCGTATCGCTCATCATGCGTTCATATTATGTCATATTATATCCGACCCAACTTCCGATCTCTTCCAACAACGACCCACCGATGAGCGTTGAAATCATTTGCATGCACTGTGCATCAAATTCCTTACCAAATGTCCACTGGCCCCACATTTAACCCGGGTGGCACGTAGCAAATTAAATGGGCCGCATGGCAGAGTGGCAAATTGACGACACGTAGCGCTAAACTCGTTGCCTCGAAAGAAAAAATTATAAGAATAATACAAAAAAGAAGGGAAAAGTGCAGAAAAGTAGAGACAGCACGCAGACTTCAGTTCAATTTACAAAATATTCTCATCTAATGCCAGAAACTTGCCACTTGCCACTTGCCATCGCCACTCGCCACTTTCGGTGGCCTTCTTCACAGTGCAAACTAATGGGTAAAAGTTGGAAGATTGTGCACCTTACTTACCACCATTAAGCTTTTAAAAAGTTGAGCCAACTAAAAAAAATACGAAATGAAAACATTCATTTGTTGGAATGTTGTGAAAATTTGGGCCAAAATGTTTAGTGCTTGGTCAGAGTTCGTTAGTTAATGACTCCCGTAATGTCAAGGGTTAAGAAGTTCAAACTTCTAAAGTAACTGTAATTATAGATCTAAATTTTCAGTGTCGCTCTAAAGATGTAAGCTGATAGCACGGGACTAATTAAAAGTTCAGCTTAACTGTGACATCAACAAAATAAAACTGACCATTATTAGAAGAATGAAATAATATTATAATGAAATGTAAATCTTTATTTAACATAAAAAGGATAAAAACAGTAAAATCTAGTATAAAGTTTAGCTAAAAAACGTTTTCCAAGATTTTCACAACATTCAACTGACATATGTGTGTTCAACTTTGAGAAAGCTAATTGGCGTTATTATATATATTATACATTGTATACTAAATGTATCCCCAAACAAGTACCCTCACTTTACAAACGCTTAAGTTGAGACCCCTTGCCCAACTTTCCCCATTTCGCAAATGCCCGGTTTTTGAGTTTCATGTTCGTGACTTCAAAGCATACAAAAATCATATTACTCATCACTTTTCAAGCACACATCATTCGAGATCCGAGATTGAAATCAAACGTAATCATCATTAAAAGTATATACTAAATATATACTAAAAATTGAAAACAATAGAAAAGAAAATACCAAAGCCACACCAACAACACAAAAACACCCCCATCATGGCGGCGTCTTAAAAGAGAAAAAAGCAAAACAAAACAAATCAAACGAACTCAGAACAACTCGAACACAACTAACTAAACAACAACCACAACAATAACCACACACAGAACTTGTGAAATGCCCTTGATATGTCTTTTTTAAAGTTTCGTTTTTTTATGTCACAAGAAACAACACCAACATACGTTTTATAATTTCGTTTTCTTGTCATTATTTATATTGTATTTTATCAAACGAAATTCTTTTGTTTCAGGAGTTACAATTCTTCTATCGCTCACAGTGTTTCTCAACCTTGTAGCTGAGACATTGCCCCAAGTATCTGATGCAATCCCCTTGTTAGGTAGCGATTGCATTTAAAAAACATACAAATGCAAATATATATTCAAATTTGTCAAAAAAAAAAAACAAAAAACAAAACAAAAATCAAAACGTTAATTAACAAATTACTTAATATGATTTATATATACGTACATACATACTATATATATATATCTATATATATTCATAAATATTATTGTTATTGTTGTTATATATATATATCAATTATGATTACTCACACACATTGCTAAATTGTTCGCATATATAATCCTTAATTAAAACCAAAAACCAAACAACAAATCTTACAACATAAATAAAGTATTAGTCTAACTAAAACAAAGTCAACAAATACAAAATGCTAAGTGCCAAAAGTTGTTAAATGTTATTTGTGTACTTCGTAATATGTTTACTAATTACAACAAGTTTTAAATTAATTACTAAACCAACTCAACTAACGCTCTCTCTCTCTATCTCTCGCTCTATCTATATCTCTATCTTGTTCGAAAATTGAACTTCAAATAATATTTATATATATAATGACGCCGTTTCTTAGTTGATCATATTATTATGTTGCTATCTCTGTTTTACAAACACTCTATCAACGTCACATCTCTCTCTCTCTCTCTCTCTCTTTTCGTTCGCTTTTTAAAAAGTCAATATCTTCGGTAGACATACCAAAGCTCAGTGCTACGGCACTGCATCCACACCCATCACAATATACCAAATCAAGCAACGCAAAACCCGTACAAGAAATCTTTTAAATGCTATCGTTATCTACTTACAACACTTCTGATCTATAACTCTTAAAAACTCAAAACTTTCTCTACAACTTCTTCACTTGTCATTGGTACGTGGCTGACTTATACAACTATTATAGGCATATATATTCTATATACTATGTAGAAACTACCCAGCACTAATCTAAGAGCCACGTCAATGATACAATCAATTCACTTCAATACAATTACTCCAATATTTCCGCAAAATTTTGTGCTGCTTTTATCGGTGCAATAGATTTCAAAAATTTAATAATATTCTACTCAATTATACTTTACCTCTGAATATGAATTTGAAGAAACCCAATTTCTTTCAACTTTTCAATTCGTTTTTTCAACATTTTCCAATTATGCAATTCGGAACTGTATTCCGATCAATTCGTTTGATAAGAAACCTCTCCGAATTTGAATTTTGAAACTATTAAAAAAAGTCATATGATATTCCTCAACCGATTACCAAGTTTCTTCTAATTATATGTAGAATTTCATAAAAATACATTTATTTTAAAATGTATACACTTTAAGCAAAATGTTAACATTAAAAAAATATATTTCTTTAATTGCTCTATTGCATTTGACAAAAAAGCACACAACCTGAAAACTTCGATTTGTAATTATTCAAAAACATATTGAACTTCTATTATAAACTTATATTCTATATACATATTATATATATTTAATGCAGTACAAACTAATTGTACTTATTTTCACTTCGCAATTATGTAACTCTTTCAAAACAAAATGAAAATGTAATTACAAAAGATACTTATGAGACAGATTTCAATACAAGTGAGTTTGGGAAAATACTTGTGAAATAACATTTGAATTAAATGCCGATAAGAGATATATATATATATCATCGCCGCTCACGTCGCCGATCGATGAAGATGAAAGAAAGAAAGAAGTTTTATTCTTATGGTATTATTTAACTATTTTTGCTAATAGCTTTGATTTGTACTTGATTTATTTTGTTTCTCTCACTCTCATTCACCCATGCCTCACATTGTTTAGAAACGTTAACTGCATACGCATAGAATCACCCAAAAAATATAAAAATATATCATATATATATGCATATATATATACACCCAAAGTTCCACCTTGCCACAAAAAAAGTATCTTAAAGTTCGTACACACAAGTTAAAAAAAAATAATCAATTTTAAAAAATTCATGACCACCTCCAAAAATTCCACGCCACCAAACCACCACACGCTATATATTTCCAAATTAGCACCTATCCTTTAATACTTGATAATTATTTGTTATAATACTATCACGCAGTCATTAAGCTACTTATAAATACTATTTACACTTTTTGACCCATTTCTCGGAATGATATTTTTTGCTCAAGAACCTTTTTGATCGATATTCGAATAAACTTCTAAACCGCAGAATAAATAAAAAAAACTAAAACGTTTCATATGAAAATATAAAAATATCATTTCGTATAGTTTGATTTATTATTTTCATTTGTATTTTTTTTTTTAAATGTGCAAAAATGGGTCAGAAATTTGTATCTCTGCATTCGCTTGCCATTCATTTTGGATTGATACTCGTTGAACCCATCAATCAAATTGCACTGTCATTACAAAATGTTATATAATACCAATAAACCGCATAAATAAAAACGTTTAAATTCTATCTATGTAAATACGTAATATATACTTGAGCACAAGCACCCTCAAGTAAAGCACAGCGCGCAAAAAAAAACCAAACAAAAATTGAACAAAAAAAGGTTCAGCCAAAAAATATCATTTAGCAAAAGACCAACAATATCTAGCTGGACACGAGTTGTAAATATCGTAATAAATCGCTATAGAAAGTACTTTTCTACTACAGCCCGTGTCAGCAGACTATCTAACTATCTTTCTGTCCTTATTTTACTCTACATGGTATCTTCAATTCTATTGCTTCTCTCCAACTAACTACACATATTTTTGGCAGATAACCTAACGTTTATCCTAACAACAAAAGAATGGTCCTTTTTTTCATATCAATTGCTTTTGTTTTTTGACTGAATCAACAAATTTTTCGAACCAAATATTTGCAGGTGTTACAATTCTACTGTCGCAAACAGTTTTCTCTTTATTGGTCGGTAATGTCATAACAAAGACGAGCGAAGCCGTACCGCTGCTAGGTACTAGTACAATCACGTTCTTAAATAATTATAATTTTTATAATTTTCCAATTAAAAAACAACAACAACAAATCCAGAATTTCCTAGCGCTATAAAAACCAATAACTTTTTCTCTTTTAGCTGCTAAAAAAACGAATGTAGCAAACGAAAAGTTTCCAAATAAAAAATCAGCTGATTAAAATCGATATTTTATGAAATATATATCTTGTACAAAATTAAATAATTAGTGCGACTGCAGGCTTCTCTGCAGTGCGTTTAAAGTAGGTAAATCTGAACAAATCGAACAATATCGAGAGCATGAAGTACAACTCCAAAGGATAACATAACAAATGCAAATACTTTCCTATGGCTGCCGTAGATATACCCAAAAAAAAACTCCCCAACAATCGTAACAAATGCTTCTTTAGAGTTTGGCTGAACCTCTTTTTTAATCTTAAGGTAGAATGCTGAGCAGAACAAGAAAACTTCAGCATCTACAGAGAAAGCAATGACTAACAAAAAATTAAGTGAATCTCTTCGGATTGTCGAAGGTAAAATCCTCTTGCAGACAAAATTTGTAAATATAATTGAATAATTAAGAGATAGATGATTCGTATTTTAAGGATCTCGCTAATTTCACGTACAAATAATATTGTCCGACAATAAAATAATACATTTTATTATTTTCATAATGAAATAAATCAACATTTTTGACAACTTTAATGTTTAAGTAATATGAGTAAAAAATTAATTGAAGTAAAATACTCTGCAAAGGAAAATCTTAAACTCTCGTAGTATCTTCAACACTAACACTAGATAACCAATCCATAAATATGCTACGGAGGGTGCTTGGCTTAACTTAACAACCCTCTCTAAACAATCGTTTAAATAAGTACAAATTCGTACGCAATATGCAAGCTAAGAATGCGTTAAAATTGTATACAAACATTTTGTATATATCGAACAGAGACACGTTTTGAAATACCTCATATCCAAGTATCAAAAGCTGACTAAATAATGAAAAATTGTTCTAAATCGCAAGCCGTAAAACGCCTTAAATCAATAATTGCAATTTATACATAAAAAAAATCATTAAATATTCACTAAATATACCGCAACAAAAACTAAACATTTAATTTACATAAACAAAAATAATAATAAACTACAAATTTGTTCATTTGAGCAAATGAATTCATTAACTCAGAACATTTTCTAGTTGTTCAACTTGTACAGAAAATACAGAAAAAACAATAACAATCAAAAAATGGCTTCAATTTTTTTAATGCATGAATATTATGTTTTTTTTATTCATAATATTTTACGAGATTAGAAGACAGTCAAGTAGTTTGTTGAAAATAGTCAAGAAAACCTTTCGGTGACTAAATAATTGCCCGATGCACGTAAATATAGCATACTTTTTGGCGCAAATAACGAACATGCGATTTGTATAATAATTCAACTTAATAACATAATTTATTTCGATATCTTTAACAAATTTAAACATTGCTTGCACTGAAATCATTTCAACACACTTCAGGCAATAGCACATTTATTCCAGTCAAAACTATTTGGACAGTCGCCAGTTAATAATCAATAAAAAAAAAACGAGTTTTGAAACAGCAAATGAATACCGACTATATGACTGACTTTTAATGCTCCTCATTTTCTTTGTTATTTAACTTAGTTGATGCACACATAATGCATGAATTAATCGTAAAATAGAGGAGAGTCTAAACTGCATGTTAAAGCATGATGTAAACGTGAAATCAAAGCAAAAAAAAAATGTAATGCATGTCTCCATACCCCGTAATTTGAGTAGTAGCTAAATCGTGTAGTCCTGCATCCGATAAATCACAGCATTTGTATGCCACAAAAATTGACACAGTAAACTTGATCCACTCTAATTCTCAAACTCTACTACTTATTATGAAAAGAAAAGAAAAAAAAAATACTAACTAACGTAATGTAAATGCTGTTTTATTGTAAATTATTATTTCGAAATCTTTTGTTCTTAGTGTTGCGCAAAAAGTTGAGACCCATTGAACAGTCCACTAATCCAATAAAACTTTCTATTTTGCTTGTTATCGATCCATACACAAAAACACGACACGAAATTTAGGTACATATTTCAACTGCATCATGTTCATGGTTGCATCGTCTGTGGTGCTAACGGTTGTGGTGCTCAACTATCATCATCGCACAGCGGATATTCACGAGATGCCACCGTGGGTAAGTAATCGATTGAAAGTACCCAACACAACACAACAACATATTGATATCGCATCTGTTTTGTCAGATCAAATCCGTTTTCCTACAATGGCTGCCCTGGATACTGCGCATGGGTCGGCCTGGTCGCAAGATCACGCGCAAATCAATATTATTAAGCAATCGCATGAAAGAGCTGGAATTGAAGGAACGTTCTTCCAAATCCTTACTAGCCAATGTGCTCGATATCGATGATGATTTTCGTCATACAATATCAGGCTCACAGACCGCCATCGGTTCGTCGGCGTAAGTTCCTACTTTTTCCAATGATGCTCCACATTATATTAAATGCTCAATTTGATATCTACAGTAGCTTTGGTCGACCCACAACGGTGGAGGAGCATCACACTGCAATAGGCTGCAATCACAAAGATTTACACTTAATTCTTAAAGAATTGCAATTTATAACGGCGCGCATGCGCAAAGCTGACGACGAAGCGGAATTGATAAGCGATTGGAAATTCGCTGCAATGGTTGTGGATAGGTAAATTTAATTTAAATGTTTAATCAGATAAGGAAAGTCATTGATACATTGCTTAAAGGTTATACTTTTAGAAAGTAGACCTCTTAGTTATAAGAAGATAAAATGACAAAAACGGTCGGTGCTTTCAATTCAAATCTTAATTTCTATGGTTGATAATTAAAAATATTTTTAATGTTGTTGTTAGTTTTTGTATAACGGGTTTTTCAGTACTTTTTATGAATATTTATTTTTGTATATTTTATTGAATCTTAATTTCTTTGGTTAATAATCTGTTGTATTTGGAATGTTGTAAAAAGTTTTTGTATTTCGGTTTATATCAGATTTGTTTTTGGTATATTTTACCAAATCTTAATTTTATTGGTTGACAATCTGGTAAATTTCGTATTTTATAGAATTCCGGTATACTTCAGAATATGTTTGGTATATTATTTTTGTATATTTAATCGAAAATCCTTTCTCGACTTGCTTTTAACACATAGTCGAGTACATTCGGCTTTTGCTTTCCGTTTTAAGTGAAAATTAAGCAATTTTAAGCATTTATTTACAATAGAAGCAATTATTTATCAAATCTGCCTAATAAACCATTCACATAAAGCAAAACCCATATCTAGTCAATAACTAATACAGTGCCTGCAAATAGGTAGGAGGCAGGGAGCTTCATGAAATTCCCAAAATCAAACAATTAAGGCAACAATCAAATTGGCACACAACATCCGGTTGTTTGCGAAGCGTGGAACACCCGCACGCATACCAAAGCAAAAACATACACACAATAGGTGCACAACACGTGGCACTTATAAGCAAACATGGTGGCCATTTTGTGTGTGTTTGCGTATTAGTATTAAAGAACTGTAATTCATGCCGTGCTATTTTCTTCTATTTTACAGATTTTGTTTAATTGTTTTTACGCTCTTTACGATTATTGCAACGGTAACTGTGCTGCTCTCAGCTCCGCACATAATCGTGCAATAAGGCCGCTCAATTTAGACACTTAAGCTACACATATATATGTACACACAAATAGTCACACACCTACATCGTACTATATATATATACAGTTATTGTATATGAGGAGAAGTTAAGTTAAGTTCTTTTTCAAAAAAAAAACAAAAAAAAAACTAGCGAAGCTGCTTCGATACAAAGCAAAAGATAAAAAAAAACAAACAAATTGTTAATTACATTTTTAAGTCAAAGCAAATAAACAAAAAAGGAAATTGAAAGGAAAAACTGAAACATGAAACAAATTTCGCATATGAAATATAGAATACAAGAAGATGCAAAATGACACTATGATAAATATTTTATGAACAAAATAAAACAAAGCAAAAATTACTGCCGTACAACAAAACCGAAGAAATAAAGAAAATGCAAATTGCGTAATGTTTAGTAAGTTAAAGAATATAAATTACCAAATAAAGAGCAAAACACAAAAACGCAAGGAAAACACTAAAACCACAACAACAACAAAAAAAAAACATTTGCATACAAATAGCAAAGAAGGAAAACTACAAACACACAGTCACACACATATGGAAACACATCTATATAAAAATGGAAACGATTCAAAAGGACAAAAAGGATATTGCAATTATGCACACACACATACATATACTACGTGTGTGTGCGTCGAAGTTATAAGTTAATTATGCTGAGTTGTTATAATTTATGTAAGAAACACATACGCTAAGAGGAGAATACAATATATGTATGTATATAAGAGAGATTGTTCCTATGAGACATTAGATATGTATTTAAAACTCACACAATGACACACCTATATATACACAACCCCACACACACACACACACACACACACACACACGCACACTCAAGCACTTAATTGACAAATGCAAAGAACAAGAAATATCAAGAACAAGAAACAAAAGCAAAACCAAAACAAGGGACAGCAACCATTTTATTCGTAGGAGAATGTAAGAAATTCAGCAACGGACTTTACTTAAGCAACCTTTTTTGATTATTAATTAATTACTGATTATTTATGAATTACATCGTAGAATATTAATTCACAACTTGTGTTTACATCACGTGGACCAAAAGTAACACATTTTGCTTCTGATAAACTAAATAAGTTTCTTCTATTGATTTTTCAAAGCTATCCAGAAATAGTTTAGAATTTTACAATAGTTTCTACTGAAATCAGATCTCTTAAATTTTGTATATTTTTTGAATACAAATTCCATATTAAATTTTTGGTTGAGCGTGCGTAACAGTTGTGTGCATAGAATAGCACATTGGTGGGCATAAATGGTAACAAACTGACACATAATAATGAATATGATTATATATATATAGATCTATATATATACATAAATATATATATATATTAATATAGTAACATATAATTAATTTTTAAAAGGCGCATACAAACAAAATGAAATACAAAAACAAAAGAAAAACTTTGAGAATATGTTCATTGAACAAGCTGTTTTTAGAAAATTTATTGTTGAAATATTGTAGCAAATTGAGAGAATACTAAAACCGAATACCAACAAAAAAGACAACCAAACGTTATAGTCACCAAATAAACAACAAAAACAATTTAGTCAAATGAAAAACTAGCAATATGAAAGGCAGAAAATAAGTAAGGAAAATACAAGAAATAAAACAAAACAAACAGGTGTATATATATTTTATGACACATATATCACCAGCATATACTCGTATACATACAATATATAAATACATATATTTTTAATAAAACGGAAACAGGCAACAACTAAACACACTTAGCAAAAGCAGCAAATGAAAACCCAATATAAAACCCAACCCAACCAATCAACTAACCAACCTAATAACCAAACAGACTAACACACAGACAAACAAACAACAATGACAACACAATTTTGTTGGAAATTTCGTAAAATTCTTTTACTATATAATTTCATTTTGTATTGAAATTTCTGTTAAAGTTCCTCTTCCGAGTATGAGCTTTCACGCTTTCAATTTTATTAATATCTCTCTGAAGCGAAACAGTGATATTTACGGTCGAAAACGAACAAAAATGAAACGAAATGAAAACCAAAATAAAAGCTCCCAGATTGTAAAACTTTTCAAAAACCCACCTATGAAACCTTTTAATGTACATGTTTTCTACACAAAGCCAAACAAAACGAAACAAAAAGCAAATGAAAATGAAACAAATAAAATAAAAAACCTACCTCCTCGTTGAAACGATTACATAATGAATATTTCACGATGTACTCGTAAACACTGCCGTATAACTCGCACGTACTCGCTCTATCCAACGATCTATACTCTTGTACTTATAAGTTAGTCCTCTCTATGGTATATTTCACTCTCTCACTTTCAATCCCACTTCCCACTCTGGCAATCTATTTAACTGTCTATATCCCTGTCTCTGTATTTCGTTGTCTCTGTAAATTTCTAACAGAATTGTGCTCACATCTCATTTGATGGTAATTACCAGACAAAATGTTACTTAAAAGCTATTCTTAATTACAAAGATTCACATCGTAAACTGCACTTACAGCAATCCAATATACTACGATAGTCCCAGCAATATCCATATGAGTGCTAAATCAATCCTCACGTTTGTGGGAAAAAAAACAACTAAAGATCTGAAAGTTATACGACTACAGCTACAGGGCACTCATTTTGTATATGTATTACGTATTATTTGCATTTGATATAATGTAATATTTACTTACGCCCAATATGCGTAATCCTACCGATAACTGTGTCTGTCCCCCTAAGGTTGTTTATAGAGAACTACTATTTAAAAACAAGCAAAAAAAAAGTGTTTTGTGTTTCCTTTCATTGATTTGCAATTCGCGCAATTAGCAAATGGAATTCAATTGGAATCAGATGCGTTAGGCCTATTAAATAATTTTAATTGTATTAATATTATTATTTTTTTTTATATTATAATCTAATTTAGTGCTAATCTTCAAGCAACTAGACGCATAATTAGATCTACTATGTACTAGTACTTATATATGTATGTGTATGAATGTCTTTTTGATAAAAAGAAGCTATTTTAAATGAAGCAAAACCATTTTCTACACTCTTTAAAAGAATGAAGTCTACATGTATGTATTATAATACTATAGCATTAAATAGGCAATTATAAAAAATGATGAAAAATGAGAAAACCCCCAAAAAACAACTATAAAATAAGCGTCCTACATTAGGAGAGGGCAACTAAAAAAACGAATTTAATATTACAGCAAAAAGTAATAAACGTTTAATAAACGGAAGAAGAAGAAGGAAAATTGAAAATAAACGTAAAGATGAAGATGGAAAAAGGGTAGAGAAAATTGACATTTCATCATTTGGAAAAGAAAAATGAAAAATACTTTTGCAAAACTAAAATAAATTAACTAATTCTTCAGATCAGAGTTTAAACTAAATGCTAATGCTAATTAATAAAGGTTGGCACACAAGTACACAAAAAACTCTACACACACACACCCACACAAACATGACATACACACACAGATTCGTCTTATTCAATAAAGAGCAACTCAACAATTCAAACAGCGACTTCCGTTTTATTTATTAATTTTGAATAATTTTTGTTGTTTTTGCATGCTCATGCAGATAAACAAGAACTAAAATCTCAATAGATGCTAAACAAGAATGATCGGTTCACATTTTAAAAGATATATATTTAATATTAGCATTTAAATAAAAACCAAAACAAAGTAGGGTAAAAACTGCAAATGTTAAGCACTAAAACTCACCAACCAAAAATACAAAATCCAAAAAAACCGTTAAAATAAATCCCAACGCCTATCCCAGACAAACCAAAAAAAAAGCAAAAAAAACTAAAAGAACTACCAATTCAATTTAAATATCTATTTGCATAATTAATAAACCGTTACCGCAAATTGTGTAAACTTCAAATTGACAAAATGAAACCCAATTTATGCATGTAAAAAAAAAAAGACAAAAAGAAAAAAAAAAACAAAATTAGCAAAAAAGTCTGTTGTCGATAAGAATTATTGACAGACAAATAAGTTTCGTCACATTGACGATAATAATTAATTGTAAGCTGAAATGGAATTAAATGATTTAAATAATAAATTAACTTTAAAACCGAGAGAAATGATTGCAAAAAAAAACAGAACACAAAAACTGAATAAAATTTATTTTGAAAAGAGAATAAAATGGTTTGAATTTCAACTTAAACGCAAAACTCTGTCTTGAAATAACAGTATTTTGCGGCGCGAAATGAAAAGAAATGAGAAAAGGAGTTTTCCTCATAAATATATTTTAGTATTTTTATACCAAATATTTATTCTGCCCTGGTTTTCGATTACTATTAAAATGGCTGTGCCATCGATGTTCTCCATCTCTAATAACAGCTGTTGAGTTATTTTCAAATGCAACAACAATTGAGTAGCCGAATTTTATAACAAAATTCAATCAAAACAATGAACATTGATTTACGTAAATTGTGTCGCATTTGCTTCGTGGACAACGCAGATGTTGACATCACGGACCACAAGGTAGTCACAGCAGGACAGACAAGCGATGCTGACATCGAAGAGGAGCACACAATATGCGAAATAATGCAGGCCATGTTTGTAAGTTAATAAAAGCTTACCCATAATTTCCATAAAGCGATGATAGTGAAACACAATCTTTGGTAGCATGACATGACCCTAGACTTAACGTCAGAGCTTCCGATGATATGCAATGCCTGCCTGGAGGAATGTCTGGTGCACTACGCCTACTTCAGCAAACTGGCGATTGCTAATCGACAGCTGCGTCAACTCTACAACGAGGCACAGCTTGAGTTAAGCGAGCAGCGGGAGCAGCTACTTGAAGAGGAGGAGGAGGAGGCGGAGCTAGAGTATCAAGAGGAGGAGCAAACACTGGAGGAAGAACTCTCCACGCCACAAATCCTGGATGAGCCGCCGCGTCCCTCGCAACGTTTGGCCAACGAAGATTCGCTCATCGTATCCGAATTTCTGCCCGCAACTGAACTTGATGAGCAGGAACAAGCCGAAATCGATCAAAGTCAATGTCAGAGTCGAATGCGTTTTCCCAGCTTCGAACTGCGGACGTTAGACTACGCGGCCGTCGAGCTAAAACACGACAATCTCGACGAATACAACGAAACGAATCGCTGGCTGAACAGCGAACCCAGCGGGAGCAGCCAGGCAATCTACAAGTGCAAATACTGTCCTTTGGCCTACGCCTCGCAGCAGTTCCTCAAAACGCATGTGCGACGCTCGCATGTCTGCAAATATTGCACAACAGCGTTTGCCAAAGTCAAGGATCTCAATGCCCACATCCGGGACAAGCATGCGAACAGTCATCAGTGTGTTGTGTGCTTGAACAGCTTCAGCACTAGCAGCAATCTGCGTGCTCATCTCAAGCGTATGCATGGTGTTCAATTGCCTGCTCAGGTGGCGCTCTTGGACTATCGACCAGCTCCTCAACGACAAATCCCGTTAAATAATGATGAATAAAGATTTTCCAAATTCAATTAATTCGATTTTATTGGCCAGAAGTGCTGGGATTGTTGTGTCACCGGCTTGCCTTGATCCTTGTGTTTGCCTTCGATGTACATGGGCGTAAACTCTCTGTAGGCAATGCATACGCGACGCTTCTGGACATCTTCCCTGAGCACAGCGTGCTCAAATTGATATCTCGCAGGTCCATAAAGTACAATCAGTGAAAGGCTGCAAGTCAGACGGCAACAATATAATTAAGAAGTTTTACAGAACAACATTTAAACTTACTTGGGCATGGGAATGCGCAACACCTTGCCTTTGTATTCTGCCAGTTGATCCGCTGTCAGTAGAGGCTCCAGCAACTGCCCTCGTATTCTTCCAGTACATTTAGATTGTATTTGCCCGCCTGCTGTTCCTCATAAAGATTCAAAGTAAGCACCGCATCTCCCAGACAGTTGACTGTGACCACACGTTCACCCCAAATCCAGCAATCGTCCACATGCGGATCAATGCTAGCGCCTTTGCTTGGCTCGTATTCCAGCGAACACTGCTCAATGGATTGGAAATTCTCTAGCAGTGGATGCGACTTGAATCGTTCCTGCACATAGCGTGTGCTGGCAGGGAAACCCTCAAAGGCGCCCAGTTGCAGTCGGCGCTTCTTAAAGTTTGTCTTGGGTCCAAAGTTTTGCTTGCGTCGTCCACTTTGTGAAATTGCCCAAGGCAATGCATCCAAGTCCCGCATCAGTTGTGCACCTTCTTCGCTAGAAAGAAACATCTCTTGCACGAATACACCAGGCAGTGGCAGACCCCTTGTCTGGTCGTGCTCTGGATGCGAAGCTTGGACAGCTTCAATGTCCCAACCGGAGTAAAGAAGTTTGCATTGCACGCAGTAGGAAAATGCCTCCAGTTGCTGGAATTGTTGTTGCCACGTGGGCTTGGCGATCGCAAAGTCCTTCTCACAAGTCAGACAGGTACGCACGCCTTTGCAGCCACAGGGACGCAGTGTATTCATAATTGGACTATTATTAAATAATTAACAAAACACACTAATTCTACTTGGCCAAAATACGCGCACTCAGCTGAGCTGTTTAGGAATTTCCGAACAAGTTGGCAGCAACACGAACAAGTTCGTGTTAAAATTATTGGAATCATCGTTGTATAGTTATCAGATTTGCGCAAAATGCAGTTCATGTCTCAAGAAAATTTGCTCCGCCATAAATTACCAAAACTATTTCACAACGAAGAATTCGAGGAAGTAGATTAATTTTTTGGTTGATAATTCGGATCGTATATTCTCGAAAACTATCGATAGGCCAGTTTTAAGTGTGCCCTTATTGGTATAAATTTGCAGGAATGTATATTTTTGGTATATTGTGAAATGTAATTGAGAGCTCATCTCAGTTTTGGCGCAAATTGCACTTTATGCGTCTTGCAAAATTTAGTTTGCTTTGCAATTTTTTGTTGATAAGTAAAAGGCGTGAACTTTAAAAAATAAAATGAACGATTCCTGTAAGTTGAAAGCTTTTGCGATTAGTTTAGCTTGAATAATGTGACTTTTCTGCCTTTCCAGTTGGTGATTTCAATGCCACACAAACGGCAACAGCCGGCGCCACAAAAGAGGCATCCGGAGAGGTTTGTTTAATATGTTTAATTACCAATTCAAGTGTTACTACTATATATTTGTCTACAGGGCATCATTTCGCTTTTGATCAAGCAAATTCTCGACTCACCCGAGGGCAATTTCAAGATGTTCGACGTGAACTACGCTCTCGTCTGTGCTGTTGGAATTGTTCGCAACATTGAGACTTCGTCCACAAAGATTACATACTCTCTGGAAGATCACAGTGGCCGTATCGATGCTCATTATTGGCTGGAGGAGGGGGATGCCATCAATGCGCCCGATGTAATGATCAACAACTATGTGAAAATCTATGGCTCAGTGCGCTCGCAGGCAGGCCAAAGAGTGTTGATGGTCTTTAAGCTGCTCAACGTCTTGGACCCCAATGAGATTTGCACCCATGTGCTGGAGGCGCTGCATTCCCGTTACAAGGCCGAGGAGTACCATGCCAAGGGCGACTCTATCGCCAGCAGCGGCAACAACGCCAATATGTCGGCATCTGGCTTTAGTTCCAGCCAGGGAAATGCCATTGTTGCTGGCCTGGATAGTAAGCAGCTGGCTGTCTTCCAGGCGATCAAGAGCAAGGTGTCCGATGAGGGAATTCATCGCAGTGAACTTAATTCGAAGTTCTCCCACATCAGCGCATCCGAAATGAAGTAAGTGAAATATGTTCAATAATGCGAGCAGTTGCTAATCTTTGTTTATTTCTTTCTACTTTTAGCAACATTTTGGACTTTATGATATCGGAGGGACACATTTACTCAAGCATCGATGCAGATCATTTCTTGTGTACCTTGTAATGCTACTAGCTAGTATATACTTTACTCTAATTATATATAAGATCATTAAAAAAAATGTTCCACTCTAATTCATTGAAAACATGCTGTTATATGAGGTTGTAGAGATGGTTCAAGATGAAATGGATTTAATTATTGAAAACAACTCAATTTGTAATTGAAACATCGGCTTAAATTAAGTTGGTATATAAGCACTATAAGAGCCTGACTTCTTAGGATCTGATAATAAAGTTGATAATAACAATTCAATAGAACACACATCAGTAACAATTCTTGCGGGTGTTTGTATACTTTCTTAAGATTTATTTCCCATGCAGAACATTCTCAAGTTTAATTGAAAGCTGTAAAGTAAAAATAAATAATAAAAAACACGTTGAAGCTTCATTATTATCATTGGAATATTTTCCATCTTATTTTCTTGAGATTTTATTTCTTGTGTACAAAAATTCACAGTGGGTAAATTCTTAATGCTTTTTTCATTCATATTTCCATTTGTTGTATTTCATATTTTCAAAATAGCAATACTTAGAGTAAATGAAGGAAATTAAACCTGTTTTCAATCAAACAAATGCTGCTTGGTGTTGATCAATACTAATCGTTCTTATTAAATAAATGTATGTATGTGTGTGTGTGTATATTCTCTAAATGTGCAAAAATCCAGCGCTTAGATGGACGCTTCCAATATGGAAAATAGTCAAAGCCTGGCGGGATGTGTAAGTTTTTTCTGGTGATGCAATGGGGCGATTAATCATTCGAATCCAGATCCGAACATAAATTAATTGTGCAAATCAGTCTTAAAATGCCAGATAACTGGGCAGATGCAGATGGCAACCTATTTAAATCTTGAGGCAACCACGATGGCTGCTGCTGCGAGCGTAAACCTCCTCGAAGGAACGAATCAGTTCATCCATGCCACGCAGCAGACCTTCTTCCCGATTGCCGGGCGTCCAAGGGCTACGATGATTGACGCTCAACTGCGGCGGCAATTGGCGCGACTTGGCAAAGTCA
The DNA here is from genome assembly GCF_009650485.2 of Drosophila albomicans. Taxonomy (NCBI): domain Eukaryota; kingdom Metazoa; phylum Arthropoda; class Insecta; order Diptera; family Drosophilidae; genus Drosophila; species Drosophila albomicans. Next base: position 8,457,883 of record NC_047628.2, on the reverse strand, counting down.
ATCAGCCAAGCGCCAACACGATGATCGTCATAGACAATGAAGATGCTGGAGCCAACGATCTCGTGGCGATTGAAGAAGGCAGACTGCTCGATGACCAAACGCATGTGCTTGAGCCGCTTGATCAGCTCCTTTTGCACGGACCTGCGTGCCACAAGGAACTGTTCAATGGTTTGCGAGATCTGTTCACCGGTGCGACACGTCTTCAAATCTTTGACAGGAGCACGACCACGCAGACGCAACGCCTCAATGCGAAAGCCCTTTGAGTGAGACGATGACAACGATTCACGGAAGAGCATGTAACGCAGCTTTGTGATGGCCTGCGCCTCGTGCTCTGCCTGCGTTGGGGCACTGGCATCCACGGCGATCATCTTTTGATAGAGATCGGGGCGCATGGTTTTGTTGCTGACCTCAGACTCCAGAAATGTGCGACTGCCGAGCTTAATGTCCATCACACAGGGATCTTTGAAGCCAGCCAACAGATCCTGCAGCTCGATGTAATGCTGTGACTGCATCTCACGCAACCCAAATAAGCGGGCACTATTTGTGAGGTCTTTGGCTCCTGCGAGATCCATTGATAGGCAAGCACCTCACTATCCTCCACGCCAACGATCCGTTTCCGCACAATGCCTGTCGATGTGGGCACAATGCTGCAATTGAAAGAAGAAAACAGATATTAGCAACGATTTCATAAGGCTGAGATGAGAATTAAGTGGATGCTTACCTTTCGGGATGACCGGAGAGCTGCATCCAGCCGTGTGGCTTCGATTGTGTCTGTTGTTGCAAAAGCAAGGGCGTGGCTGGGGCGCTCAGTTCCAAAGCATTCTGCAATTAAAAAGATAAAAGATTAGTGAACTGTGAATCGATGGGGAGTGCAAAGATTTGACTGCCTTCAGAATTGCAAAACTAAATGAATCGAAATTCTGCTTCTGTATTCTGTATTATTAATAGCGGGTCGAAAAAGTGTACAATGTAATAAGAGATCTCATTAATTATGAAAATAGTGTCGAGTGCTGGACTAAATAATATATAATTTGCATGCAGTCGGGAATCCCTAGAACCCCTTATTAGACTAAATCTAGTTAATATTCAATTTAATCACAGTTTTAAGCAGAGTCTTTGCAATCAAGTTGAACTTGAGCTTCATTGGTTATTATTATTATTATAGTCACATGCTGCCAATTATTCCACAATTAATGAAATTCAATTTCAAAGCCATAGCTCAAGTTCATTTGCCTATACGAATGACTACATAAAATTCCATATACTACTCGTATACATATGTATTTACATACATATACATCGTATATCGCAAGGGTGCAAACACCGAACTGATAAAGGCATTTTCACACTTGCGGCGATATCACGCCCCAGCGACAGAGCCTAGAGACAAGACCTCCCAAGAGGCGGATCTGATCAAACTGGTTTCACAGAGCGGCAGGCAAACAAAGAGAATTAAGAGAAAGAGAGTGAGAGAGAGAGAAAGAGAAACAGACAAATTTCTTATTTTCTATATAGCGTGCGATGAAGCGTTGAATTATTAAAGTTATTGCCGTCTGCTCAAGATTATAAATAATCAAACAAAAATTTTAATATGCAATTTACCCGCACTTCACCGCCGCCCCCTTTGCTGCGCCACGCCCCACGCCACGATTGTAATGTGAAATTAATGCAAGCAACATTGGCAATCGCTCGCTTATTGTCTGAGGTTACAAGCAGGAAGCGTTTAAGCCAAGTTAATACTGCTTGATCATCGTAAAGATCATAAATATCACATCAATTGAAATGATGATCGAAGGGAAAGGCAGAAGACTAAACATTAAAGACTGAGAACTGAAGAGTTATGAAAGACTCAGCTCAGATATAAAGTACTTACAATGGCCAAGAACTTGAGCAGTGACATGCGCTGTTGATTCGTTGGCGTTGACGATGGCTCCTGCATTTGAGCCAGATCGGCTCTGTGTAGACTCAAATAGTCGGCCAAGTTATCGCAGTTATCGTAGGGTATGGTTAGGCGCTGTGAATTAGAGCAGAGTTGGGAAGAGTTTGACGTCAGTGCACGGCTACAAAATTTAACACGCAAATTAACAACTAGGCACTAAAGACTGTCAGCAACTGAAAACTGCTCAACTGCAATATACCCTGTACTCCTCTATACTTTATGTACTAAAAATGCTGTGTCTGAGTTGTTTGTTGAGTAAACTGCTCAATAAACACTCTCGTCTAGGGTGTGAAATGGAAATTCGACTACATTTTAATTAGTAGCAAAAACAAAACACAAAAAAAAAGTGTGAAACTTTGTGAGTCAGCAGCGGCAATAAAGCGAAGCTCGTTAATTATACAATCAGAATGCAACAGCAAAGTGCAAAAAATCTATTTTGTTTACGCGCTGCCTTCAAATCGCATTTGGCGTATAAAACGGCTCATTGTTTTATGGGCCCAAACCAGTGACAATCCCACCTCTCGAATAGCAATAGCAATTCCGATTCCAATTCCGATTCCAATTCCGATTCCAATTTCAATTCCAAATCCTCAGCCCATACTCATCATACCCCCAATCGACGTGTGTGGTTCTTCAACGTGCCCCTAGTATGCAAAGTTGTTTGTATTTATTATCTTGTTGTTGTCGTCGTTGTTACCGTTGTTGTTGTTGGTGTTGTTGTTGTTATTGAAGCTTAAATTGAGTTATATGTTTATAAGCTGCTTGGCTATGACAAATGGCGAATCTAAAACTCGGAAATTAAACTCGAAACTCGAAACTCGAGTCTTGAACTGGGAATGGGAAATCTTTTTTAATTAATCGATTCAAAACTAACTGTGCCGCTCTCTGCTGTGCTGTAATTGTTAATGAAGAGATCACAATTTTATAGTCACGTAGGCTGCTGGGCTTTGGCCTCTAGTCTTATCTCACATCACTTATCGGTTATCTTTCTGCGCGCTATGCCTTGTTTTTATCTCTTATCGCAACATGCGATAGCGCTGCGTCTTTTCTCGGATCAACTTTGGCACAAGTTTGTTTTTGTTTGTTTGTTGTGTTTTTAATTTATTTCGCTCCGTCCTGCTTGGCTTTGCTTTGCTTTGCTTGGCTTTACGTAAGTTCAAATGACATTTGCATATGTGGCACAAATTCATCACGCTTCGCCCCTTCTGCGACCCACTGTAATCACAGTGTGACCAAAACACAGCTGTCATATTTCATTTCGCTTTTATGACTGTCGAGTGGGTAAATGTTTGAGTACTAAATGAATGCGGCATTAAGATATGAGAATATTCGTACTCTATAAAGATAACGCCTATCGTTGCGTTTCGGCTTTAGATAGTAATGGTTAGGCCAAGGTTTCTATGTGCACAGTGGTTCACCATAAGCCACAATCCGATAAATAAAGCTCATTAGTGCTTAAGGCAAGTAAATATTTTCAAATTAAAAAAAAAACTCATTAAGTAAATCGACACATAAACGTGTTTCTAATTCTAAACGAACTAATTTGATAGCCTTAATAAAACATAAACGTTTAATCAACTAATTAAGCAATTAAATGCTAATCAATCTGACTGACCATTGTGTGTCAATCAAAAAACTGATTTTTAAGGCGAAGTTGTTCGATTAGCAAAACAGCATGCGAGTGCTAAAAACTCTATTTCTATTTCTATTTTTCTATTTTTAGTACAGCACCAAAAGTCGTGTCGTCAGCACTGACCTTAACAAATCGGCATGCACAGCACAGACATATAGACACACTATAGAGTAGTTAGAAAAGGCAGTTAGAAGTTGACAACGTTTAATTATAGAACAGACGTCACATAGATCATATCGATTCCGTTTTTCATTGACTCTAACCCCAATGAGATTATATAAAATGCAATTACAGAAATATATGTATAACGCATTAATGGGAGACTACGCCGAAGTTTGTGCATTTTAGCACGTAGACTGTAATGGTTATTGGGGTCTTAGTACGTATTTTAAGGCCACAATTAGCACAAGGCCTTAAACGAAGTGCTAAACACAACAAAGGCAAATGTCGAAAGCTTTTTCTGTGTAGAACCGCCATTGATAATTACACTTGCAACAATATTATTTCATTTTTACTTGACTTTTTATGTAATTATTTCATTACTTATTTTTCCATTCTGTTTGTTTTTGTGGTTTGGAAACCTCATTGTGCCTTTTGACAGCTCATCAGAGAAAAGAGAACAAAAACAAGCAGAAAATGTATTAATTTTGAATGACAGACAGGCCGCAACAATTAACATACTTGATGTGACATTTCTCAGACGCATTTGATAACAATGTAATATCGTAAATAGAAATTACAGCATACTATATTGTGTTATTTATCATCCGCATCACTGAGCAAGCGCAACTTGCGCGCGTTTCTCACGCGTTTTAAGTCGCGCCGTTTATTTTTAGCTTTGCGCGCTGTTTAACTAACTTAACAGTTTAGTAGTGTTTATTTATGACTACTTAAAAATTCTGTATTGCCCCCGGGGCTGAACGTGTTAACTCAAAGAAACCAAAAAAAAAAAAGAGCAAATAATAAAAAAAAAAGATCAACAGCACTAACAAAAGAATAAAGATACGAAAAAATGTTTCTTTTTTGCTGCAAATTTATGCGCGTGACGTCAAAGCGTTTGAGCTGTTAATTAAACAAAATCAACTTGCCGAATTTGTCAAATTGAAACTTTCAGCCAGCTAGTTTTTTGTTTTGTTTTATCTTTACCTTTATAATACCACAGATCGCCCTCATGAGGATGTAGGGAGGCATAGAGGTATGGGGTGGATCGGTGGCATCGAACGCACTTGACTTGATCCCAGTTAAAACTAGTTTCTGGCAACTGCGGCCCTGTAGGTGTAGGTGACTCAGTCACCGCTTTATTCTAGATGTGTGTTCATCTGTATTTTTTGTAGAACACAACCCTGACATTGGAAAACAGGATCGAAGGTGGTTGCCAGCCCTCGTTTAGGCCCGAATGGGATGACAGAGTGTCTGTTGTCTGCACAGAGACGGGCGGTAAACAAAAAAAAAAAAAGTCACAAGTCGCTTTATTTGCATTGACGTCAATGCATTGGGGCATCTGAGGGGAAAGAGGGGGAAACGTGGTGCAGAGGGATATATAGATATATATTTGTATACATATATATATACCAAAACAAAAACCAGTTATGGGTTATAAAACATAACGCCAAGTTAACGCATCGTAGTTACGATATCTGAAGCGAGGCGAAAAAAAAGACGAAGGCAGGGTCAACGCGATTCGTTCGGGGCTTCGGGTTCAAGCTTGAGGCAATCCTATTCTAATAAATCCGAGATGGCGATACCATAAATCTATCATTGGAAGCCGTTATGAACAGTGTTATTTATTGTGAGACCAAGCGCGACACATGGGAATCCAATTTGTTGATTACTAATAGCGACCAATTAAAGTCAAATATTCGAAATCTGTATGATTAATTTCTTTTCCTTATAGCTTAAAATTGTGACTCGCAAACGAATAGCGTGAATCATTATAACATTTCCGTCAAAAGAAACTGCGTCAAGTCGGACTTGCACTATGACGCGTTGTGGTTTAGTAAATATAATTAAAAAGAAGGGAATTTTTTTGTTTAACCAGAATGGATGCAGGGTATTTAGCAGTGCCATGAACTTTACTCCACTTTTTAGCATACAGACAGCCTTCGCAACACACAAAAGCTAAGCGCACTTATCAAGTGCCTTGATCCATGTCGAACACGAAAAAAAAACCAAAAAACAAAAAAATAATACGAAATTCAAAATAAAGCTGAAATCTAAATGAAATAAATGCTATGGCTATGGCTATGGCTATGGCTGGGACTGATAAAGCCGCGAGTCTAGCAGCTGATGACAGCGTGGGCTGCTGCACTTGACAGTTAAACATTTTTAAGTGATCGTACACTGAGAGAAACCGGCAAAAGAGCTGTCAAAAAAGTTCAGAAAATTTGCATGGAATTATAATATGCCGAAGACTACAATTCATAAATTAAACAAAATAAATAATGATCTTCTTTGATTGCCGTTAATAGCTGCTGAGCCTTTTGGGCAAATGAACTTGGTCTTTAAGGCCACACAGTCGAAAAGGTTAATAAACTGGCAGCTGTCATAAGTGCTTAAAAGGACTTTATAGACAGCAATCTTTATTATGCAAAAACATGGCAGTCAAATTGATGATGCAAAATGATGATGATCAAAGCCTTTCAATTGTTTTCAATAAAATGAATTGATTTGTTGTCAGCCTGAATGGGCACGCTCTATGCGGCTCACTCGCTCTATCGCTGTCTCCCTCTACATATATGTACCATACTTTGTGCAGTATCTCGCTCAAGGGAGGCTGTTGCCAGCTTCAACTGCTTTTGTCTTAATTAGCGCCAGGCATCAACGCGTATGCAAATTGACGTTACGTGGGTTACTGGAATTCCAGAGGCAGCGGCTTTGTTTACTCGCCACATAGCTTGGGCCATTCAGAATATTCCAACAGTTGTTTCAACAAACAATAATAATGCGAGCGTACTTAATGATAAAAATAATGCAGATAAAAGCCAGCGAACTGCGGAGTTACTAGGGAGGAGGTGACGAAGGCAAGCTTGGGTCACTTTCTCTACTATGTTTTGCTTTCTACACGGATGTGGCTGCTACTCTCTATATCTCTCTTACTCTCAGTCTGTCTCTGTCATTGACGTCACAGTCGTCGCTTTGTGTTTGACTCCCTTGCAATAGCTTTCTTTTCGGCCACAGTTGAACTTACCTCATTGTTAATATTGTTGCTGTTGCTGTCTTTAGGCTGTTCCACATTGCCAGACTTATTGTTGTTGTTGATGTTGATGTTGTTGTGGTTGTTGCTAGTGGGGGAAGCTGTCCCATTGGGAGCTGTGTCCAATGCAATCAGTTTCCACAGCTGCTTCAGGCCAATGTTATCGATGCATGAGAAACGCAATTTCTCATGAGACCAGGCCATTGTGTTGCGACTTCTTGTTGTTGCTGCTTTTGTTGCTTTTGCTGTTTGCTGTTTATCTACAATTGTCGCTGTTGTTGTTGCTGTCGTTACTGGACGCTGCAGCACTGTTGAAGTCATAGTCATTTAGCTTTTAGTTCTAGTTATCGCACTTGGTTAACAGCGAGTTCGTTTGGCGATCGACGCGGAGAGGCTGTTTTAGTAACTCGTATATATATGATACTTTATTTGTGTTGCCTGTTGTTGCTTTATGCTCAACAAATTTGCATTTTCTTTTAATGTAGTATTTCCTAGTCCCGTTGCGCTTTCTTTACACTAAGCGCATTCTTCTTATTGCTTTTGCTTTAACTTTCTTGCACTGCTCACAACTACACATTTGCTTTACAGTTGTTTCGACTGCAATTATATTTGTTTCTTCTTCTTTTTTGGTTTTGGCACAATAAACGCGAAGCATACACGTTAATATTCTGTATTAGTTTTGGAGACGTTTAAGCGTTGCTTTTCGCGTGCTGCTCTGTGTGACGACTAACTGGTTTGGCCACATGCCTGTCAGTTTTGTGCTGGAGCGAAACAACGAAGCACACGACGAGCAACACAAAGCGAGCCGAACGATTCGGGTTGAGCAGACGAACGAAATGTTTACGCGATCGTTCCGAGAGCGCCACGAAATGGAGTATTCAGCTCACTTAGAGGGGGGAGGTGTGAATGAGAGAGAACAAAAGTGTGTGGGTGAGAGAGCGCAGTTCGCAGACACAGAGCGAGGATAGCATTGATCAATATGAAGAGAATGAGAGGCATCAAAGTTACTATAAATGCATAGAAATAAAAAAATATCGACTCCTAACATGTGTTGAGAGCGAAGAATAGAGAGGAGGAGTCGAAAGCTAAAAGAGGAGCTGGACAGTTTTCCCCAAAAGGAATGGGGATTATCTCAAACGATCTATTATTGAGAGCCTCTCCTAACACGTTTATATACTTAAGAAAGGCGGGGCAACGAGAGAAACCAGAAATGTTACCCCATAAAAATATTTATCAAATATATATGTAGAATTATTTATAAATACATTGTCAAAATTATGGCTAATTATCTAGAATCTGACTGAAACTATTGGGTCATCCACAAGAAAATCCAATGATTCAATCAACTCTTGAAGCTTAGAAAATATGCACATAAATTATATATCACAGTATGGTAGTCAAGTTATTATCAATGAATAGTATTATCACTTCTGTTTTCAGCTTAGTATTCTGTTTAAAAAAGCTTTCCGTCGATTGATTCAAACTGATCCTCCAATAGCATCTGATTATTTAATGCTGTGATCTACATACATATCTAGTTCTAAGTTCTTTTGTCTCTGATCTCTTATAAATCTATAATTTATAAAGTTTATTTGCATCGCGTTATTCAATCATTGAATGGAAGTTATGCGTTCAGTTCATAAGTTTTTTTAATTTGTATTTTATTTGCTTGAGGATCACATCATTTTCCAAAATGCATTTACCTGGAATATTTTTATTGCGTAACTCGCAACTGCGTCGCAATTAGATAAGTTGGGGTTGTTGTTAGAATAGAAGATAGACCGTCATCCCGACGATCACTTGGCGCCATCTAAGGTCAGACTCAGACAATGAACTGTCTGCGGAGTTGTTTATCGAAATTGTTGAACTCGGGACATACCCGGGGTATGGCTTGGGATGGCATGGTCTGATCTGCATTGCAAAAATACGAAATATATCTGCGCAGCTTTTTGGTAGGGAATGGGGATTATGCAAACATCGATAAGATCTGCGCCAGTTTCTTGAGCTCTATGTGCTGCTCAGTTTCCCTCTCTCTCTCTCGCTGTCTGTCATTGTCTTCTGCTTGCCTCCTTGCTGCCAAAGGCGTCCCACCTCCCTGCCACCCGCACCAGGCCAACGCGGTTCATGGCCATCGCAAGGGAGAGTGCAAAATACGAATATTTATGGGACGGGGCCGCGACGTGCGTCAGTCGCAGCCGCAGCCGCAGTTGAGTCTTCGAGCCAATGTTGAGTGACATACAAACCCCCAAGTTGAGTGTCTACTTTGACTTCTTTTGCCTTTTGCCATTTGCCAGTCGAGTCGCTGTTGCATGTTATATGTTCGAATTGCTCCACATGGCAACCACATACGTCAAACACCTCCCATTGTTATGCGAGGCGAAGCCAATGGCAATGCAAATTTTTGCAAGTCTACGGCCCACACTCAAGAACCCTCTCCGAATGCATTGAACTTTTGCCAGCACAGCACAGCGCAGAACAACACAGCGCTGCAACGTGGCAACGATGGAATGAGTAACAACAGAAACAGCAGATAATAACAGATCTTACATTTGCACGTGACCGGAGCTAAGTGTAAATGTATGTATATGTATTGTATTGGGCAATTGGGAATACGTTCATTCAAATAATAGAAGCTGTGCAATTCTAATAAACAATCTGAATGCACAACATCAACATGTATGGAAATTCTATACAAGTCCAGCGGAAGCTGTCCCAATTTTCTACTACTGACAACTAATAGGCAAAATAACTCCAAAACAAGCTGCGCAGTTAATGCAATGAATTTACAATACACCCAAGAAATAATATTCACTTTTTACTTCATTTCACCAACTGCACTTACTATAAATAACTTCAAGTCTCAAAAATGTCTATCTATTTTGAAATGTTAAAAGCCCATGATAGATTTTGATTACGGAACTTTCTAAAAGAATTCCAAGTTCAAAGACCCAAATACTAAATGTCATAATTTGTTGCTAGCTAAAGTTAACGGAACTAAATTGACTAGAAATATAAGTTACTTTTAATGTCAGAGAGCGATGAATACTGGAATGCTTTCTCTACTTAGTAGTACCGATTTAAATATACGTATTTTGCCAGCTGTTCTTAGAATTGCCCGTTTTAAATGAACAATAAGCTGAGATGTTATTCAAGTTGTGACTAAAAACATCATCATATTATTTTTTACCGCTATGGGTAATTGAACTTGATAGCATTAAAGACTCTGCCGCTCTATGTTCTTGAAGTAGTACAAAAAGAATTCGGAATTAGTTCCGATATATAACAATAGAATGTGAGTTTCTGTTGAAAAATGAATTTAAAGTGATATGTGCAGCTATTCATCGTCAAGCTTGAATCAAATTCATTCATAATACTCGCCTCGCGTACGTCGAGCATTACATTGGAACGTTAAGTGCATTGTTGGGGGCTGCATTCCAATTTAGCCACATCTATCGATGTCTCAGATCTCTTGATTGAATAGCATTTACAGTACAACGAGCTGTAACGCTCTCTTTGTTGCCCTCCCTCCCTCTCTCTCTCTCTGTCTATCTCTTTCTCTTTAGAATAAGCATCACACTTTGTGGAAGTCCACGATGAGAAAAGCCCAAGCCCAAGCCTCAAACGGCTGACGTCAAACGTAATTTTTACTGGGAGAAACAAAACGAATGGGAGGGAATTCGTTGGAACAAACAAACGGAACATCAACGATTACTGACATTTCTTTGTCATGATCATCATCAGCAGCAACAGCAGCAGCCACTGGAAGAGAATCGCGGCCAGAACAGAGAACGGAGAGCGGATGGTGGATGGTGGAAATGGAGGCAGAGCTTCGAGTGACGCGTGGAGTGGAGTCGAGTGGCTTTCTGCGCTTCTCAATGGCCATCGTCAGACAATGGCAAAGACAAAGAGACTGAGATTCCAGCAATCCAGCTCAATCTCAAGCTGAAGCTCCCAGATTTATGCTACCGTCAACACCAATCTCGTTTGACGTTTGCTTTTATATACCCTGCAAAAAAAGAATACCTTAAAAATTTCATTGTGTATAACAATTTTAAATACTATATAAAGAGAATTCAAGGAAAATTATAAGCAACAAATATTTTGATTAATTCAAATTATAACACAGGGAAATACTCCAGTAATTTCAAGATAATTAATTAGGGCGTTTACAATTAAGTGACGTCAAAACAGACAACAACATTGCGTATACTTAATATAAGTATTGTTGCTTGTTTTGACGCCTCTTAAATTAACAATACTAAGTTCATTGATATATTCCGGTAATTAATAATAATTATTTTAACCATTTTGTTATATATGCTCTCAGTAAAGTTGCATATATTAATATTTATGTTGTATTCTAATAATGTCTAGGTTGATTTAATTGTTCTTAATTGAAATGTACATATTTTTTTTATTTTTCTAAAATTCTATAAAAGGCTCTTAAACGATGCAAACATATTAAAGTGTATTAAGTTTTCGATCAGTTAAATACTAAGCGTTTCTTGCTTGATTTTTATAATTTTAATATTACTTTTTTTGTTGTATTTTTGCGCTTTCGATTGACGCATTTGCGTGTCACTTGACTTTTTTAATCTCGCGACTTTATCGTAGCTCACGGGCCTGCAATCGCAATCGAAATCGGACTCCGACTCCGACTCGCAGTTGGACTCAGACAATAACAACAACAACAACAACAACAAGTACAACAACAACAGCAAATTCAGCGCGCATCGCAATTATCTTCTGGACTAAGACGGAGTGGGTAGAGGGAGGGATTGGAGGCAGTAAGATGGTCGTTCGTCATAACTGTAACTTAATAGTTCGCTCAGGTAGCGACGCTTCGTTGACTCTGTCGCGCGTTCGGTCTTCCGCTCTGATAAAAAACATATTTAGTTGGCTTAGCAGAACTATTTGTTCATGTTTTGAATGTGTTGTTAATACGCACAACAGAACAAAATGTTTGATATAATTTCGAACATGGCGCTCGTTATTAATTTATAATTCAATGACTTTACTGACGTCATAGTATTAAGCTCCAACAATACCAATAACAATAAGTTTGCCTCATTAACATGTTTGCTTTGTTCTGCGAGCTTCAAGCTCTCCCACTAGAGTGTGGGTGTCTTGTGTCTATGTATGCGTGAGTGCGTATAGACGATCGTTAACTCGATATACAAATATGTTTGGATAGAGAATATTTGAGTACACGTTTTTGATTTTAATTTTTTTCTTTTTTCGTTTTTTTTTTTTGGTTGGTGAGCAGCCGGCGCCATACCGTTAGTCTGATCTTCGGGAAGCAAACATGTATTGAAATAAAATTCGAGCATATTTTCTGCGAGATGATACCAAATATTTTCGACATTTCGATTATTCCCATATTTGTACATTAACGAATACATTTTTATTATGGCGATCGACTGTGACGAGTAATAATTTGTTTAATAAATAATAACAACTCATGCTGAGTGGCAGAATCAGTTTCCTATGCACTTTTCATCAACTATATATGTATATAATAATAATATATATATATAATTGGGATTCAATTAATTTATTTCCATTCTTATTTTAATTCTTAGTATTTCATTAATCCTAATATAAATGCCACAAATTATCTATTTTATTTCCGAATACGTAAATAGCATTTATTTTTTTTAAATAAACTCATCACATTTTTATATAATTTACTGCTTGCACTTATCTAAAACTTAACATAATCGTTGCATTTCATTAGAATATTTACCCAAGAAATTCAAAGCATTAGACCAGATCGCTTAGAGCACTAATTAATGCGTCAATTGGCCGGCTATATAAGGCTTTTGTATAATTCCATAAGCAAATGTTGAGATGCCTTAAATGAATATATGTGTCACCTGACTGCGAAACGGAAAACGGGATTGACGTTTGGTCGAGACATACGCATTTCCAACCGCAACTACGTAAATCCAAAAGATTCTCCAAAAAAATATTTGGCGCTTTAGGATTGGAGAGGTTTCGCTGCGTCATCATAACTAAATTCCCCGTTAAAAGATTGTTGACAATTTTCGAGGAAACTGTCGTATATGGGCTGATGATTAACGTCATTGATAACAATATGGCCATTAAAATGTGAGAGCAGCGATTGCTTATGACCACTTGAATGTATTCCACTTAATAATACGCGGTACTCAACCATGCAGATAATATTTAATAAATTAAGCAGCGTGCTTAGGATTCAACTCTTTGTAGTATTTCTACAGAGTATTTTAACAAATAATCTGACCAACTGCGTCAGAGACTTGTAAAAATTCAATGAATGGAATATTGTGGCGAAAATTCCAAAACATTGCCATTAAGACCATAAATATATAATATATATATTGAAGTCTATCTGTACGTCCTACCCCTGGTAACAAGCACTACTGATAGGGAAAGTACTATGAATACACTTGTTTTTTTCCTGCTTTGAGGCTATCAACCTGCTAATTTGAATTGCTACCCTCAGTACAATCCAAATGATATTCATATAATTGTTTGATTGTCAAATGTTAAAAATAGCTTGGTAACATGTGAATGTGAATGGCGCGAGCCGCATTGATAAGAACTGTTCAAGAAAAAAATTATACAAAAAAAAAGTCACGCTATAGACGTACCTAGAGAGATATATATGCATATGTACACTGAGTGCCGATGTGCTAATCTAAGGTCACGCCCAAATAAAATGCTCAAATTTAATGCCAGAGCAGAAAAGTTAAATAAAAACAACACGGCGAAATGTGCAAAAAATAATCGTAAAAATACACACAAAAAACGAAAGAAAAAAGATAATATAAATACATTTTTAAAACAACAAAATCGTATTATTTACGTTTATACTATATGAGTAAACATTTCAAACGTTGATCTAAATCAAACGAGCTAAGAACCTACGATACCAAACAAGAGAACACGATGGGAAAACAACATTTGCGATTGCACCAATCACTCACAATTTGTAAATAATCTCAATCTGGTCTAGTTCTTGCTTTTAGAATCATTTGGCAACAATTAAATCACGAGATTAAAAAGTACTTTTTATTTGTTTACATGAGAACCGAGAAGAGAAGGCTGCCAATCTTATTTGCGCTTTATTGTTTATCTCATGAAAATAGCTGAATCAAGCGCGAAGAAATTTAATCGTTCATTTGTCATCCTACAAAATATTTTTATTTATTTCGAGCAAGTGGCCGCAAGGCTGAAATTTTTCCAGTATTTACCTATTACAAGTATTTTCGATAAACAAAGAATTTTAATGTTATTGCGTGAATTCAAAGCAGACCTTGAGAAAATTGTTATTAACATTTAATGAAAACAATTAAAAGCACACCTCTGTGCAATAATCAAAATATGAAAGGATTTCTGATTACTTAAAAAAATATATGCGCAATTTCAAATTTTCCTTGAAATTTCGCACATTGCCATTTAATTGAGCATAAAAAAAAGAAATTCCAAAACAACTCACATAAGAAAAACTTAAATATCGAAGTTAAAGAAAACAATTTATTTAGAATATAATAATGATATATGTATTTTGCTCATACTAATTTCAGTATAACTCTTTTTAAGATAGTGTCGTCAATCATTAATTGTTAATCAGTATATTTTTCTAAGGAATTATCGCAAACCTGAATTGATCTATCGCATGTTCGAAAGCAGCGCGTGGCATCTGTAAAACTGTCCAGTTCAGCAAATATAATATTCATCAGACGATTTATTGAACTCAAATCGGAAATCACAAAAAAGATTTACGACCTTCAGCAACAAGCGAATGACACGATTGGGTTAAATGTAAATACAATAGAGCACGTTCTTCCAGAACCTGGATAATGCTGACTCAGTGGGTATTATGTTCGGTGGTGGGTTCAGGTTCAAATGGCGTTGCCCAGAGTCGAGTCGACTTAAGTCGAATGATAGATGGACGATACGTTTTTAAATCAACAACAACAGAAGTTCGCAAAATCGAATCATGTTCAATTTGCGTCAATTACACGAAAAGATTAGCCTCGCCCCAGTTTCGTATTATGATGATACGTCTATATAAATCAACGTCTGATAATACAAACAAAAATACGCTGCGGGGGGGGCGATGAGCAGACACAAAAAAAAGAGAAAGATGGAGAGATCAAACGAGAGAGATGCGGAGAGACAGCGCAATCTGAAACTGAGTCGTCGGCTTATCAAAAGTTTAATTTTACAAGGCGCAGTTCCAAAAATAGCTCACGCGACACGTCAGTCGGTCAGCTTGCAGTCCGATGCAGGTTTTTACCGTTCAAGTGACGCAATATGGTATTATGTTTACCGTTAATGCTTATACTCATACTTATTTTAGGGTCTCCCTTGAAGTTATATTTTTGGGGCACTCAATAGGATTACAATGCGCATACAATTGCAATGCAGTTGGAGTTTCCAGTGCAAACCAGCTCAGATCGATTGTCGATTGTCGGCTGTCGAACGGGGCTTATCGACACACGACATCGGAACGAACACATAATTTTGTAATGTATATAGTATACGTATATATATCATATATTTGTTTGTAGGTATACAGACAAGCGTTGTCGGGCACGTGGCTGCTAAATGAATGAAATGTTCACGGAATACTTATTAAAATATCATTAGAGATACAAACCGTGTACATATTTGGGCAACCTTGCGCCGTGTGCCAAGCCATAATATACTCAAAAGAAATGAAAAAACAAAAAATATAATTAATTAAAGCCATGCGAACGTCAATTCGGCGAAAATTTATGGCATTCAGTTTTTCATAGAAGCCAAATATTTGACCAAGTCGAAAGCAGAGTCTTCTGTAAATATTATCCATTCAAATATTTGCTTACACGAGCCAGCGACTTTTTATGTTGCGCTTAAAAGTATGCAGCAGTTCTTTTAAAATCAAATTGAAGAATAAATAATGTGAAGCATGATCTAATTTTCAATTATCATTCATTAATCTAAGTCGATGAGTTCATTTTTGTATAAAAATATCATTTATAGATAAATTATTAGCATTAAAGATTTTTTACATCAAACATACAATTTATTATATTTTTTGAATATATTGAATTTTTGAATAACGTTTCACATTTGATTGTTTAATAATTCATTACATCTGTATATGCAAAATAAGTGAAACCAATAAAATATTTCTTCCGCATTTTCTTTTCCACTTCCGGATTTCTTTCAATTTTATATACGCCCTCATATTCATGCATGACTCCACTTCCTCATTCTGTCTTACTCAGTCTTGATAGCACTGTCTTTGTCTACATTTGCTTTCTTTCTTTTACAGCATTGACTACAATAACTCAGAGTTTGGTTTATAGTGATTTCTACTATATGTAAATATATCTCAGTGATTGACAAGAGATAGCAGCTTCGATGATCAACGGTTGTGACGATACGAACTGAATCAAAATATTGCATAAGAACTGACTGACAGAGCTATCACAACATAGTCAAAATGTTAAGATGTATTCAATATACATTCTACACAATAGCAATAGAAATAAATTAAACATAAATATTTACAGCTTTGATATCAACGGCACTGACGATACAGACCTGAATCAAAATATTGCATAAGAACTACATGACAGAGCTATCATATATAGTCATAAATGTTAAGATTGGAGGTTACATATTCTGATAACCTATATTAAATAGACATAAACATAAATCCACACCATTTTTGTATAAAACACTGAAACCTCTACAATTTTTATCTGATTTTAAAAATAATAGTTATTATTGTATGTGCCAAAAATCGTATGTTCTACAATTTTTATCTGGGCTGACAAAAACAAATAATAATTATTATTGTATAGTCTCTGAGATCGTAGGTGTTCATAGACGGACATGGAAACAAAGTCATATCTTTAGAATATATATACTTTATGGGGTCAAAGATGCCTCCCTCTGCCTGTTACATACAATTCCTGTAGGCCCAAAAGTTACGATAACCTTCTTCCTTATGGGTAGCGGGTGTATTAAGCATAAATATTTCAAATATTTTTTTTCGTTTAATGTTGCTATTGTCGTATTTTCACAAAAAAAATACTTTTTAAGTTGTCATATAAATGCAGAATTGATATTTATACTCGTTTCTGTGCAAAGATTATGTAAATATGTATCCATAATTAGAAAGTGCATAATTGTTGTGCTAGAAATAGTATTTAAATAAAAGTATTACCTATGTAGTTAAATATTGATAGAGTCGTCTATTATGGCTTTGTTCGAGGAATGGGTGTGTGTGCATTGTGCAGCAACCGTGAACTCATTAGTTAAATAAAAACAATGTAGACTTTCAATGTAATATCAGCAACAATGGCAACAATTAAGAATAGGAAATGTGACTGTAAACAATTATATCATAATAGATATTTACCATGCTTATCGTTGGCTAGCCCGGACTTCCCACCTTCTCATAAACAAATGGCTAATTGTTATTTCTTCTGTTTTCTGTTTGCTATATTTCAGGTGTGAAGTTAACAATAGATGCACTCTTCTGATTGCGTGTGGAGGCAATATGCAATCAAACGTCGAGCAAGTACTTTCGAATTATTACAGATAATTTTAACACCTAAAAGGCGTATCGACGTATACTTAATATTGATTGGCGCGTGGATAATTGATTTTTTGGGGGCCTGGCAATATCGCAGCGACTTTTGCATATAAAGCATTCCCAATTGGCTCTTATAGAATAGAATACTTCAAGAATCGAAAGGCGTTTAATCGTGTAACTCAAGTGTTATTAAAAGCGTAATAAATATTAAAGAATATATTTAATTTATAAATTAATGGTTATTTCATTCGCGGCGAATATCAAAGCGTTAACAACTGTTATGATATTATGCCATCTAGCTTTGAATATTTCTTTTCTGTGTTTTTTTAAGTAATTACTCACTTCTGTTGCAAATATTTGCTATTATAACAAATTTTATTTTATTATATTTAAGCAGTTATTTAAAAGTGAAATAGTATAAAATGATATTAGTATCATTAATATTTCGTAAGTTTTCGCTTATATATTATTCATGCAGAAATAAAAACTAACTATAATTGAAAAAAACTAATTAAATAATATATTTTTGTTTTGATTGATTTGAAATATTCAGAATATAATTTTTGATTACGTCTTTGATGTTGCCAAAAATAACCACTTATAATTTTTAACACAGTTTTTTTATTTTATGAAATTGTGAATCACTGTAGACAATGTGTAATATAATATTTTTAATTGTTAACCAAAATAATCACACACATCATTATTTTTCATCACGTCGTTTATTAATAAACCCAACAGCTATTTCCAATGTCAAAAGAAGAGCTAGAGCAACCCATTTATCTAATCAACTTTGAGGAGTATCTGAGACCCAAGCAACCTCACAAGTCAACGGCGCTACAATGTTTTGATAAGCCTATAAAACCCGAAAGCCAGTTTTTCAAGATTTACAAACGTCTCAAGTTCGTGCGATGGTTGCGAGAGAGTCGCTCAAAATTGTCGAAAAAACTAGAGCAAGTTCCGTTGCCAAGGTTCCTGAATTTTCTGCGAGAGCGTAACGATGATGGACTATGCAAACCCAAGACTGGCTTCGAGATATATTGCGAAATGTCCAGCATACATGGATTTCATTTATTTGTGGGCGCGAAGACGTGGCAGCGAGTGCTCTGGTGGATCTTCATCTGCATTGCCGTGGTCCTCTCGCTGCTCGTGTTGATCATGTCGTATGGCAGGAGTGCAGAGACGCCAACAATACGCTACATAGAAAGCATAATGCAACCAAGTGGTGAACGTTCAATTCCCTTTCCAGCTCTCACTATTTGTGACTCGAATCGTATCTCTAAGCGAAGTCTCTTTAGCAAGGCTAGGGAGTGGGATGTGACAAGCAAATTGTTGCAGAAATTACCGTGGTTACCTAAACGCAATTTAGGTCAAGTTAACGAGTCAATGATCAATACTTTGAGCTGGTTAAACTTTACTTGGTCGGAGGTTTTGGAGCAACTGTCGCCACAACTCTGTGAAACTCAACTATTGACTTGCTTGTGGCAGGGTGAGACGCAAAGCTGCAAAGATCTGTTTGCCACTACGTGGAGCTACAGTGAAGGACGTTGTTGCAGCTTTATGGGACAGCCAAAGTGCTCGCTTACGTCGTGCCAATCAGCGAAAGGATTAACTATACGTCTGGCCACAAAACTCGAAGATTACGGCAGCTCTTCGGCTGTCACAGCTGGTTTCCATTTCTTTATACACGAGGCCGGCACCACAGTTGATGCAACACACAACGCGTCTTTTTACCAAAAGCAACAGAGTCTCATTTGATGCTTAAACCTTATGAAACGCATGCATCTTCTTATATAGCCAGTCTGCCAATCGAACAGCGACGTTGTTATTTGCCCAATGAACGAAAGATGTTTCAATTCTCCATCTACAGTCAGGACAATTGTGTAGCCGAATGTAGAAGTGCGAGAATCTTTGAGAAGTGTGGTTGTGTTCCTCCCTATATGCCCAGCAGGTGGTATTGGTCCCAATGTCCAGTCGGGCAGTACAAGTGCGTCCAGGATCAAGGTAAGAACTAAGCCTTTCATATATATTTCATACACAAACTCAAAATCGTAGATCAGAATTTATTTTACAAATGCTCAGAGTTAACTAATTGAGTAAAACGACTCATTTAGGAAATATTTTCAAATGAGAAATATGTATGAGAATTTTTTAAATCCGGTGCCTATGGAAGAGTAGGGTATTTTAACATCGTACCTTTAGCAAATGAGTGGAAGAGGCTTAAAGAGTCATGTTTTACCCCATAAAGGACATATTGTAAATTCTGGTATATTTTGTATTATATAGTATATTTTTAATGTTTTATCGATATACCAAATATATCCATTGATATATTTTAATATTTTTCAGTATATTAATTTAGTATACTGCACTGTTTCCTTTTTATTGAAAATGGGTAGCGATAGTGGACCAAAGTTGATTTAAAACAAAAATACATGGATTCAGTGCATGAGTTGTAAAGAAAACAAAATTTAGTGTTAAATAAGTAAAAGAGAGTAATGTGAACAAAAGTGATAGTTGGAAAAATTATATATATAGTATTGGTGCGGAAAGTTATCTAAATTATGAATTATGAAATTATGTTTTACAAACGTAAAATGTATTACAACTTTTTATATTTTTAATGTCGAGAATTGTTTTATAGTGTGAACAACATTTTCTTTTTTAACATACTCTTTTTAATGAATAAATTATATGTTTATTATAGATCTCAGCTGGGATGAACTTCAGTCGCATTGCAACTGTTTACCTCCGTGCCAGTTTTATCGTTATGACGTACACAGCGATGTGACCAACTTGGATGCCAGCCAATCTATGACTAATGTCAATAATGATGGCTTCTTGTAAGTGAATATCTATTATTGGCCGTCCATACAATAATTATCATATTAATTATTCCGCTCGCACAGTCAGAACTTTAATGCCTCCGATGAGCTGGTTGTGCACATTTACTTTGACTCATTGAGCGCAGAGCAATTGCGCTTGGATGTCTATGAGAACTGGTTGACCTTCATAGGCAAGTACTGTGATAACTGCTATAAAACGAACTTAAAAACAGAAAGAAACTAGAATTTTAAATAGGCAAAATAGAAAATAATATGAATTTCTTAAAGACACTATAGGATTAGATTAAAGCTAATTTCAATTTAATTTATTTATTTTTTTAAACCATTTTTTAAATTTTAAAACTGAAGTGAAATTTAGTTAAGACAGTTTTATTACTATTTCTTGACAAGAATGCTTGTCTAAGTATTTTTTATTTGCTAAAAAAAAAACATTTAAATATTAGCAAAAATACATGCATAGATTATGTATTTGTATTAGAAATGATTTAAACGAAACACTTACTAGCTGTACCTCACTACAATATTTATGATCAATGCTTTGAATCAAATTTTTTAACTCTCCCAATCAAACTAAGTGTTCAATTTTTACAAAAAAAAAGGTCTTCTCGTACTGTAACACTTGATATTATTGAGCAATTCAGCAAAGAAATATTTGTTTGTACATTATCAAGGATTTGGACTGTTCTGCTGAGTCTAACGAGCTATTAGACCTATATTAATTAAGTGTATATCATTTAACAACGGGGACAGGCACCTTCGGCGGCATCACGGGGTTGTTTATGGGCTGCAGTTTCGTGTCCGTCTTCGAGCTGGTGTTCTTCGTGTGTGTGCGACCCACTTGCAACTGGCTACTCAGACAGAGAGTACGTTATAGACTGCGGCGTCGTCGTCGTCAAATCGAACAGGCGGCCAATGGTAATTAGGCCGAGCTCACTAACTAGCCCAATTTGCTGAGCAAAGACAAATCAGTTGGCAGTGAAAAGTGCATGAAATGGCGTTCAAGAAGCGGCACATCTTTGATCTACGCGTTGTGCAATCGCAACAGCATATGTCTAAGTCTTTGGAAGGCCACAGGAACAGCAATAGCACCGCTACCTTCTCAGTGCTCAGTCATGGCCACAGTCGCCGACGTTTCAAATATTATCAGCTGCGACTTATTTGGAATTGGTTCACGGAAAGTCTGCGAAATTATTGTCAGACCACATCGTTGCATGGCTTTAGCTACATTACTCGCCAGGATATTAGCAGGAATGAACGTTTCTTTTGGTTGTTTGTTGTCTTGTCTGCCATTATTGCCTCCATATCTCTGGTATTAGTTTCACTGTATGCGAATCGTGAGACGCCAACGGTGACTGTCATCGAGAGTTCGCATTTTCCCACCTGGAATATTCCCTTTCCGGCTGTAACGATTTGCAATTTCAACAAGATTTCGAAGACCAAAGCTTTAAACTTGATGCGAAATATGTAAGTAGAGGGTATACAGAAAATAATATGATTTTCAATACCTTTACCTTCTCTTCAGGCAACTGCCACCCAACGTCACTAATGAGCATTTGCAGCAACTTTTTAACCTAACGCTACTCCCAGTGGGCAACACCATTAGCAACGATTCCCTACAGATCTACGATAATATTTTAAACATGAATAATATTACTCTCACGGAGCTGAGCAAACAACTCTCACCCGACTGCCTGGAGATGATCTCTCGTTGCATCTGGAAGGGCATCAACACACGATGCGAGAGTCTCTTTCAACGCATTATGACACTGGAGGGCACTTGTTGCAGCTTCAACTACTTTGCTGCATTGACCAATAATTTTCCAACGTGAGTAGATGAAAATGTAATGTACCGTAATATTTTGCTTTTATTCAAAATGGTATCTCGCAGTCTAGTGTGCTCGACTTCTTACTTGTTAGTTTTGGTAAAGTTCATTTGTAAACCGTTTTTTAATAAATTTCTAAAATTTTTATTGAGTTAAACAGCCTTTTAAACCCCCAAGTCATTCATTCCATTGTACTATTAAATACTAAAACTTAGTGATATGACTTGACTTACACAAATCTAGCATGCAAAGAAACTTAAGATAAACAAAAGATTAATAACTTTTTTTTCTATTTTTCATAAAATGTTAAAGATTTTTTTCCGTCGTTTTTTATACTCAAAATCTTTATGACGTCAAACAAAATATTTATACAAATAAACTTCACTCATATATACCCAACCAATTAAAACAGCGTCTCAGATATCTACGAATTTATTTCTCACTTATTTACGCAGATAAATCAGCTTAATTAAAAATGTACACAATACACAAAAATAAAACAGCCATTATAATTATATGTACTCCAATTAGCAAACATAAGAATGCGAGCTATTTATAGACCCGAATTCATAATTAATAATTAATCATTTGTATGAATTACAGAAAGATTGCTTACCAGGTGCCCAAGCGTCCGTATCGGGTGACGGGGTGTGGCTATCCGACTGGACTTTCCGTGCTCCTTGATCCCATGGTCGCCGATTATTATGGCACATTCTTTAGCGGCTTTGGTTTTCGCCTGCTCATCCACAATTCGCATAATTTTCCCGATGAGAACGCAGAGTCCAAAGTGGTAACCTCCACGCGAGAAAGTTTCGTGCGCATCAATCCAGAATCGACATATGCCACTAGGGATATACAGCGCATGGACTTGAAGTGGAGGAACTGCCTCTTTGGCAACGAGCGTAAGCTAGATGGACTCAGACGATACTCGTTCATCAACTGCATGTTCGAGTGCAGAATGAGAATGACTCTGGAGATCTGCGGCTGCCTTCCCGCCTATGTGGCCAACAATGGCACTTTCAAGGTGTGCGGAGTTCTTCATTTAAACTGCATTATTGAGAGCAAACGTAAGCGAGAATTATTAAATTTGATTGAGTTTTATTATTTGTCATTTCTCGCACTGAAGGTCTCTATTCTCGTGCCTTGGCGAACCTGGGCGCGTCGCTCTCCAGAGTTCGTCGTACAACCAGTTTTCCCTGTGATTGTCTCCCTGATTGTGAGTCCAATTTGTATGTGTCCGAGAGTACCATGGGCCGATTAGAGGTTAATTACTCCAGCAGAAGAAGTAGCAGGCAAGTCTCATTTTGTTTCTTCACATTTCATTATATTTCATAGTGTGTTTATCATACCCGCTACCCAAAGAATTGATTGGTATTATAACTTTGTGCCTGCAGGAAATGTACATATATGTAACAGGCCGAAGGAGCCATGTCCGTCTGTCTGTCCGTCCGTTTGTATGACGGAGACTATAATATATATATTTTTTTTCGACAGTACCTGTTATTTTTCTAAGCAGATTAAGTTGGTTTCAAATTTTTGCCCACTTTCGCACCGTAAATCCAATAACAAGGGTAAGCTACAGTTTTGGTACATACAATAATAAGTATAGTCTTTATGGTTGCTAAAAAATTGGTTGAGATCAAATTAAAAATGTAGAAGTAATTTAGGAAAAACTTGTATCTTCGGTATATTAATTTGATACATTTCTTAATTTTGCTTTTATTCAAAAACGGTAGTGGGTATCTCACAGTCGAGCACACTCCACTGTAACTTTCTTATTTATTTTTCTATTATTTCAATTATTATATATTAAATTATTTTACCATTCATAGCTCCAGTCAAACAGATAGCATTTTGGTTCATGTATTCTTCAGCGACCTGATGTCCACTCGATACCGCATGGAAATATTTCAGAACTGGCTATCGGCACTAGGTAAGCTGAGTATATTTTCAATCTAATAGAAATCTATTAAAACTTGTTTCTTTTTTATTCCTTATTCTCAGCTTCATTTGGGGGCCTGTTGGGTCTTATTCTTGGCTTCAGCATTGTCACTGCCTTCGAATTTGTTTACTTCCTTACATTTCGTCCTATTTTCAATTACATCAACCGTGATAGAGACTAAATTTCAAATAATCTCAATCAATACAGTTCACTGTAGATTACGTGAATGCCTTACTATAATCAATAATGGGAAATTTCGCAATGCACAAAATGGTTTTGCCCAAGAATCAAGACACGTACTCGAAGTTAATCTGCTGTAAATTTCTTTTAATAAATTTATTATACTCCAGCAAATTGTATTTATAACGAATTTCTGACTACAGATATTGAAACGTACTATGCGTATACTTGATTAGATGTGTGGGCAGAGTGTAGATCGTGATCGCAAATAAATTTCGAAAGAGCATCTATCTATTGGGTATGTTAAATGTATTTTTAACTTAGTATCAATCACATGGTTTTTATTGCTCTACACAAAATTCCTACGAAATGCGAAAGTTGATAATTACAAATGATTCAAACAATAACGTAAAACCCATGTCACAATATTCGCAATGCACAAATGCAATGACATGTGTACACATTCCAACACCAGTTAAAGTAATTAATTAATTAATTAATTAATAATTAATAAAATTCAGTTTTATATATGGACAACAATTGAAGTCGTTTATTTATCGAAATAGCCCAAAGCCTTGACCTCGGTAGCCATGGCGACAATGGAGTCCAGCAACTCCTCGCTGGCGGGAATAATCTGCTCAGCGGGCAGTCTGAAGCCAGTAAGGATGGAGTTGGAGGACGGGCGCAGCTCATAGCAGAAAGTCATACGCACATCCTGAGTGCCATAAGCCCAATCAGTGCTGGAACCAGCTGCAGGGTAGATGGCATCATAGACGTTGCCACCAGTGTACCTGGTGTTGTAGCGCTGCGAGACAGCCGCGATAGCAGCATCAAACACTTGTTCGAAGTCCTTGACATTATCGGGCAGCTCATTGGTGTGGCCATAAGGATACAGCAGATACTGAGAGTAAGAGTGGAGCGAGATGTACAGCTGAATCTTGTCCTTTATCGAAGCAATGTATTGCGACAGCGAATAAGTCTCGATCTCAGAGAAGGCCTCGGGACCGGCATAGGTTTCAGAGCAGGCACTATCGCTGGCGCCCGCCTCGTTCCAATGGAAGCCCCAGTTGCGGTTAGGATCAGCGCCAAAGCAGCTGCCATAGGGAGTGCGAGTCTTGCGCCACAAGCGATTCGTGGTGTGAGTGTACACATAGCCATCGGGATTGGCATGGGGGAAGACGTACCAGTTGTAGTTGTCGGCCAACTCCTTGATGGAGTCCACCTCAGAGGTCAGCAGCTGGTTGATGATGAAGGTACTAGCGGCGGGAGAAATCCATTCGCGAGCATGAATGCCAGCCTCCAGGAAGATGCCGGGCTTTTCAGACAGACTCTTGGAGATCTTAACACCCAGAATAGAACGGCGCTGATAGGTCTTGCCACCCTCAATCAGTGTGACAACATGGGGATAATCCCTGGCCAGCTGAATCATCCAGGTGTAGGTATCCTCTAATTCATAGTACTGTTCCCAGTTGTATTGGTCGTCGGCGCGTCCCGTCATGCCAACGCGTCCCTTGATGGCAACCTTCTCGTCGACTTCATCCATAGATTTTTGGAAATCCTTCGATTGCAGCTCGTATTTAATCTCAGCCCTGCCCAACAGGTCCAATAGATCGGGCACCTTGTGGGGAGCGACAACCATCTGAACATCTTTACCCACAATGTGCACACCATCTAGGAAGAGGATGGAGTCGGAGGAACCCTCCAAATCCTTCAGCACGGCGAGTTGAGCCTCGTTCGCTGAATTGGCCTTGTAGAGGCGATAGTTGTCATAGCGGACACGTTCCGCTTGGCCAACAGCAAGCGTGGCCAACAGGCCGAAAAGAGCAAATAGCAGAGACTTGTTCAGCGACATGGCTGTCGTTGGTATAACATCTTTGTGAGCATTTGTTTGACTTATATAGATGGTCGGGGTTTTGGGCATAACGTATCTGATAAGCGGCGATAAGACAGTTGGCCAAATTTTATTTATAACCTTTAGGCTTACATTGTCACCTTTGGAAGCATAAAAAAAAATGAATAAAACTGAAAAAAAAATTATTTGCGTCCCAAACTTATCAATGCTACGATTCTCTCGGCATAAATCAAGGGGACAAAATAGTATATATTTGTTGGGGGCGCGTCAAAATTCCATTGGAAACGTACAATGTTTTTGTAAATGTTTGAAAAAAAAGTTACGTTTACGCTAGTTGTAAAACAAATGGGCTTAATCATGGCCGTCTATCAGTTTATAAATGAATGAGTGGCAATCAAGAAACCAAATATACGTTTCCAAAGGCCAGTCGCATTAAAAGGGGATTTTCACGTAATACAATCTAGAAAGCATTTTCTAATAGAATCAAAAGCATAATAAGAAGGCTTTATTTTTCAATGCAAAATGCTTAAACAATTTTGGTCGAATAATTAATCAAATTCTGTTGGAAAACATTATTTTGTTTAGAATTTTCTAGCAAAATAAAACTAAACAAGTAAGAAAGCTCTAGTGTACTCGACTGTGATATACCGGCTATCAATTTTTAATAAAATCAAAACTATGCGGTATTTTTCTTTAAATATTCTAATTATTGAAATAATCTAATTTGGTATATTACCAAAACAAAATTATTACTATACAAATGGTATTTGATATATCGATATTCAAATTACACTTTAATGTACAAAACATGACAGATCATCGGAAATGTCTTTTTTGATCTGTTACTTTAATACATTTTCTGTTTGCACAAAGTTATATAGGTTAGGTTAGGTAGGACCGGCTGCACCTGTACGGAGCAAAGCATAGACCAAGTAATTATAATTAAATTCTACAAGCATCAAATTTTGAACTGATCACTCTAACAATTTCTCAGAAAGGTTAAATTAATGGGAGCATTGCTTATTAATATAGCGCACGAGTAAATTAATTAATAATAAATTGGGATGGCTTTCATTCGTACAGAGTAAAGTTTCTGATTGCGGTCAACTTGGTGGCCGCCAGTGCGATCTCTGTCTACGAATGATTGCAAGTTGACACACAGCCTCCTCGTGGCACCTCCTGGGTAGCTATCTTAGCATCCGCTAAATAGCGAGCTAATGTGTGCAGCGAGTCATCCGGACGGTAAATGGTTGAGCGCAGGGTTTGGAACCCGCCTCGGAAAAAAGAAGCCCAAGGAAAACCAAAGCGAAAGCCTCGGAAAGGATCCCCCCTTATGTTGACGACCACCACAAAATGAAAAAGGACTACGATTTAAGGATATGCACCTGGAATGTCCGAACCCTTAATTGGGAAGGTGCCTCTATCCAACTGGCGGATGCCCTCGAGAAATTAAAGGCTGACATTACCGCCATCCAGGAAATGAGATGGACAGGACAAAGCTGTTCCAAGCGAGCAAACTGTGATATTTACTACAGCTGCCATGCGGAGAGGCGCGAATTTGGATGCGGATTTGTAGTAAGCCGGAGACTTCGCCACCACGTCTCCAATTTCACCCCAGTGAGTGAACGGCTGGCTACAATCCGCGTCAAAGCTAGATTTTTTAATCTTAGCATAATTTGCGCGCACGCCCCGACGGAGGAGAAGGACGATGCTGCTAAGGATGCATTCTACGCGAGACTCGAGGACACATACGACCGCTGCCCAAACCACGACGTGAAGATCATCCTCGGGGACTTCAACGCAAAGGTTGGGCGCGAACGCATCTTTGACCGCACCGTCGGTCAATTCAGCCTCCACGAGACCACCTCGAACAACGGTTTCAGGCTGATTGACTTCGCCGCGGCGCGAAACATGGTAGTGAGTAGCACCAGATTTCGGCACCTCGACATCCACAAGGCCACATGGCTGTCCCCTGATCAGAAAACGCGCAACCAGATTGATCATGTTGTGATAGACGGAAGGCATGCCTCAAGCGTGATGGACGTGCGTACGTTCCGTGGAGTCAACATAGACTCGGACCACTATCTTGTCGCAGCCAAGATACGCATGCGGCTATGCCGAGCGAAAAACGTACGCCCCATCACGCAACGAAAGCTTGACGTCACTAGGCTGCGATCACAACGGACAGCAACAGCCTACTGCACTCACCTCTCGGAACTGCTACACCAACCAACCCCTCTTCCTGTTGACGCCGGCGGACTCTGGGCGCACATATCCCACTCCATGCGAGCTGCCGCTGAAACAGCCATTGGGTTCAAGCGCCCACCCACACGGAACCAATGGTATGACGAGGAGTGTCGCGTCGCAGCTGCGGCAAAAAACGCCGCCTACAGAAGAACGCTGCAGTCTGGCGCAACGCGAGCTACGTGTGAACGTTACAGGGAGAAAAGGAAGGAAGAGAGGCGGCTTTCTAGACGGAAAAAACGGGAGAAAGAAAAGCGAGAGTGCGAGGAACTCGAGGTGTTGCAGGACAGAAATGATGCTCGAAAATTTTACCAACAAGTCAACCGTCTGACACATGGTTTCAAGACCGGAGCATCTAACTGTCGAGATGAAAACGGGAATCTGGTTACAGATACGCAGTGCACGCTGAGGTTATGGAGGGCGCATTTCTCCAAGCTGCTAGCAGGCGATGACGGCACCAATCCCGCCATTGGAGGAAGCAGCCCGATACCACCAATCGACGACAATGTGGATATACCACTACCTAGCCATGACGAGGTCCGAGTTGCTATTATGCGACTCAAAAACAACAAAGCAGCCGGTGCTGATGGACTGCCTGCAGAGTTGTTTAAGGCCGGCGGCGAAGAGCTGATAAGGTGCATGCATCAGCTCTTCTGCAGAATATGGCTAGAAGAAAGCATGCCCAACGATTGGAATCTCAGCGTCCTTTGTCCTGTGCTGAAGAAAGGTGACCCGACGATATGCACCAACTACCGGAGAATTAGCCTGATTGCCATCTCATATAAGGTCCTATCGAGCGTAATATGTGAACGACTGAAGCCGTATACCAGCACACTGATCGGACCTTATCAGTGCGGCTTCAGACCTGGCAAATCCACCATAGACCAGATCTTCACATTGCGCCAAATCCTGGAGAAAACCCACGAAAATGGAATTGACACACACCATCTCTTTGTCGATTACAAAGCTGCATTCGATAGTCCGACACGAGAACGCCTATATGCCACCATGTCTGAGTTCGGTATTCCTGCAAAGCTGATACGTCTTTGCAGGATGACATTGAGCAGCACCATCAGCTCTGTCAAGGTAGGAACGAACCTCTCCGAACCTTTCAATACCGTTCGAGGTTTCAGACAAGGCGACCCCCTGTCGTGCAACCTCTTCAACTGCTTACGCAGATGATATTGACATCATTGGCCGCAGCAAGCGTGATGTCACTGCTGCATTTTCCGCTATCGAAAAAGAGTCAGCAAAAGTGGGTTTGGCGGTAAACGAGGGCAAGACGAAGTATATGCTGTCGACAAGTAGGGAGGCGCGGCGACTAGACTCCCAGGTGGTAGCAGACAACTATATGTTCGAAGTGTATATGTATATGTATATGTGGCACTGCCATCAACACCAAAAATGACGTCAGCCTGGAGATCAAGCGAAGAATCACACTTGCCAATAGGTGCTACTTTGGTCTGAGTAGGCAAATGTCCAAAAGAGACCTCTCTCGCCGAACAAAATTAGCACTCTACAAGACACTCATCCTACCCGTGCTCTTATATGGCGCAGAAGCATGGGTAGTGTCAATGACAGATGCAGCAGCGCTTGGAGTGTGCGAGAGGAAAATTCTTCGCAAGATCTTCGGTCCCGTTCGGATTGGGGACGACTTTCGCATTCGGATGAACCACGAGCTGTACGAGTTGTACGACGACGTGGACGTGGTCCGGCGCATCACGATACAACGTCTGCGCTGGCTCGGACACGTTGTGCGTATGGATGAAGAATCTCCAGCTCAGAAGGTATTCGAAGCGAGAGTCGACTACGGGCGACGACGAAGGGGACGACCAAATCTTCGTTGGAAGGACCAAGTAATAATAATAATGACATGTGTACACATTCTATTTAGATTATCCAAGGCAGTTAAAGTAATTAAGACTAATTCATCATTAATAAAATTCAGTTTTATATGTGGACAACAATTGAAGTCGTTTATTTATCGAAATAGCCCAAAGCCTTGACCTCGGTAGCCATGGCGACAATGGAGTCCAGCAACTCCTCGCTGGCGGGAATAATCTGCTCAGCGGGTAGTCTGAAGCCAGTAAGGATGGAGTTGGAGGACGGACGCAGCTCATAGCAGAAAGACATGCGCACATCCTGAGTGCCATACGCCCAATCAACGCTGGCACCAGCTGCGGGGTAGATGGCATCATAGATGTTGCCACCAGTGTACCTGGTGCTGTAGCGCTGCGAGACAGCCGCGATAGCAGCATCATACACTTGTTCGTAGTCCTTGACATTATCGGGCAGCTCATTGGTGTGGCCATAAGGATACAGCAGGTACTGCGAGTAAGCGTGGAGCGAGATGTACAGCTGAATATTGTCCTTTATCGAGGCAATGTATTGCGACAGCGAATAAGTCTCGATCTCAGAGAAGGCCTCGGGACCGGCATAGGTGTCAGAGCAGGCACTATCGCTGGCACCCACCTCGTTCCAATGGAAACCCCAGTTGCGGTTAGGATCAGCGCCAAAGCAGCTGCCATAGGGAGTGCGAGTCTTGCGCCACAAGCGATTTGTGGTGTGAGTGTACACATAGCCATCGGGATTCGCATGGGGGAAGACGTACCAGTTGTAGTTGTCGGCCAACTCCTTGATGGAGTCTACCTCAGAGGTCAGCAGCTGGTTGATGATGAAGGTGGCAGCAGCGGGAGCAATCCATTCGCGAGCATGAATGCCAGCCTCCAGGAAGATGCCGGGCTTGTCAGACAGACTCTTGGAGATCTTAACACCCAGAATAGAACGGCGCTGATAGCTCTTGCCACCCTCGATCAGTGTGACAACATGGGGATATTTCGAGGCCAGCTGTATCATCCAGGTATAGGTATCCTCTAGTTCATAGTACTGTGCCCAGTTGTATTCGTCGTCAGCGCGTCCCGTCATGCCAACGCGTCCCTTGATGGCAACCTTCTCGTCGACTTCATCCATAGATTTTTGGAAATCCTTCGATTGCAGCTCGTATTTAATCTCAGCCCTGCCCAACAGGTCCAATAGATCGGGAACCTTGTGGGGAGCGACAACCATCTGAACATCTTTACCCACAATGTGCACACCATCTAGGAAGAGGATGGAGTCGGAGGAACCCTCCAGATCCTTAAGCACGGCGAGTTGAGCCTCGTTTGCGGTATTGGCCTTGTAGAGACGATAGTTGTCGTAGCGGACACGTTCCGCTTGGCCAACAGCAAGCGTGGCCAACAGGCCAAAGAGAGCGAATAGCAGAGACTTGTTCAGCGACATGGCTGTCGTTGGTATAACATCTTTGTGAGCATTTGTTTGACTTATATAGATGGTCGGGGTTTTGGGCATAACGTATCTGATAAGCGGCGATAAGACAATTGACCAAATTTTATTTATTACCTTTAGGCTTACATTGTCACCTTTTAGAAGCATAAATAAAAAAAATGAATAAAACTAAAAAAAAAAAAAATTATCTGCGTCCCAAACTTATCAATGCCACGATTCTCTCGGCATAAATCAGGGGGAAAAATAGTATATATTTGTTGGGCGCGCGTCAAAATTCCATTGGAAACGTACAATGTTTTTGTAAATGTTTGAAAAAAAAAAGTTTCGTTTACGCTAGTTGTAAAACAAATGGGCTTAATCATGGCCGTCTATCAGTTTATAAATGAATGACTGGCAATCAAGAAACCGAATATACGTTTCCAAAGGCCAGTCGCGTTAAAAGGGGATTTTCATGTAATACTGTCTAGAAAGCATTTTCTAATAGAATTTAAAGTATAATAAGAAGACTTTACACAAATTTTTTA